>NC_052551.1:6659543-6962573 GCF_016699485.2 Gallus gallus
TTCTCATCCCCCAGACTCCAGCAGCTCAGTCCTTCCCCCAGCATCTCAGAAAGGGAAGGTACCACATGTGGAAACTACATACGACTTCCCTGGCAACAGAAATAAAAATGAAAAGAGCTATGACTAAGTCTGGTTAACAATCTCATTTGAGGACACAGTCAGAAAAGCTTTTATTTTTATGCTTTATTTTGATCAGTTGTAAAGCAGTGCAGAAGAGAGGAGGCCTTCTCAGCAAGGGTCAGTACAATACTGAGTGTTCTGCTGTGAGAAAACAGTTGTCCATATCTTTAATGTAGTTGCTTGAGCCAATATTGACATGGAATTAGAAAACTCACCCGAAGAGTTGCCTCAACAGTTCTACATATGAAAAAAGGCAGTTGTCAACAGCCAACCTGGAAGAGGCTTTAGGTCACTGTCCCACATGTTTTGTGCAGGGTGACACTAACGCTCCAAAGCAGGTTTTGCTAAGATCCCCGGCTCTCAATTTGTGGAAGGCAGCAATGAAAGATCTCAGTTTTGCAAGTCTTTTTTGCAACACACTCAGTGTGATTTGAAATCTCAGGACAATGGTGTTATGCTCATAAAGAAGCAAACTTGCTTCTGACAGGTTCTTGTACATTTCATTCCACAAGCTGAACTGAATCTGACTGAAGCCCAGGCTTCACCTGACTTCATTACAGACCTGTGCTGTAGAACTGTGCTTTCTTATTCTGCTCTCCACAGATTCAACCTTGTAAAACAAACCTCCTCAAGACCTTCTGTGATGATTCGTGTGCCTGAGAAAACTTGCTCTGGCCCACCCTGAAGGTGATATTCTTCCAGTTTTCACAACAAAAGAACATAATCACATAAAGAGAGAAAGAGGGAGAAGAGGCAACATGAATGATATGAGGTAAAGTCCACAAGAAAGACAGTGTGCAAACAGAGTGGTCTTGGGCTGAACAAACACACAGTCGGCACACTGCCACTAAATGTAGCTGGCATCCTGCTACGCATTCTGAGAAATTATATTCCTTATTCTAGTCAGAGCTACTGTCAAACATCTTTCAGTACAAAGCTAGTAATTATTACTAATAGTATAATTAATTATCATTTTACTACGTATCATAAAATAATATTTTGTTCTCATTAAGCTCAAAGAGCACAGTCTCTCGGAAATGATTATGTCAAAATAACAATTAAATCTAAGCAGCTTTTAGAGTCTGCCTGGGCTGCTGCAGCAAACAAAAAGGATGCAATCCCGCTGACTCAAGGCATGTAAGGAATCACAACATGGGTACAGCAAAAATCACTGGGAGTCCTGAAAGGAGATCTCCTAAAAACAGCTGATTGGGCATATGCTCAAGCAGATCTTATCCTGCAAACAGATTTCAGAAGCAGACTTTAGAAAACAGCACCATCTGGATCAAATTTGCAACTCTATCCATAAATAAGGAGGGACAACTTATGGCACCACTGCAAGCGTATTTATAAAGTGTGGGAATATCAGGCTGAAAGGCAAGAGTGCTAAGGGGAAAATACTGTCTACAGGAACAAAAAACACAGCTGTACCACTAAGGAAGTGGTGCAAGGAAGCCACTTCACAGCAAAATGGAACCAGCCAGGACAAAGATGACTGGAAATGAGACAGATGGATGCCAAGAACACTGAAAGAAGGTGAGGCCAGCCATGTTCTGAAGCCAAATTGTAACTTATGAACAGTAGGCAAAATTCTCTTGTTCATACAGCAAACCTCCATCCTGTTACGGTGCTCCTCTGAGCAGAGAACAAAGACAAGTATGTAGGGAAAGCTGACCCCACAACATCTAGATCCTCCAGAAGGATTTAAAAGGTTTTGGAGGTTCAATTGAAAATGGTCCAGTGATATATAACTCTGAGATTTCAGGCAAACACAACGTGTTGTTATTCTTTTCATCTAAGTGACTAGCCAGAAATTTGCACATTGTCCCAGTTTGAAGAGAAAATTCCTTAACGGAATTCGATGATTTTGCTTACTTACAAAAACATACAAAGTTCTATTTCCATGAACATATCAGGAATCAAACAACCAGAGATGGAGATTCTGCTGTAAGCACTTGACTCAGAACATCTTTCCACATTTTTTCAGGGCTCTTCCCATGTATTAAATGAGAATATTTGCAAGGTGCTTGCATAGTCTGCCTTGGAATGACTAAGTGTGATGAAAGATAGATGCACAAATAATTTTCTCTTTTAGGTGCCTTGGTAGCTAAATGCAAGCAGCCATTAAGCTAAGCACTAAACGCCATAAGAACAAAACACGATCTCAAGTGGTCTAACTACTGAACAGAAGGAACACCACTTAACTGAATGCTAGTTGCAAATCTCTGGTAACACAAGCCACCTCTGCTTTCAAAGAACTGTGCTGGTAGCAACCTGAAATGGTAGGTTTGGAACAAACAAGTGAGGAACAAAACTGAAACAGGCAGGAGAGAACTGAACCCCTACCAATTGGTTACCACTGCTTAGCAAGTTTGTGAGAGCTACTCCTGAACTCATCAGGCAGCTTAGCTCAAGGCACCAAAGAGGCACGTGGGGCTAAAGCCCTTAACTGTTCCTGCAGGTGGATTAAAGAGCCTTCACAATTTCCCATGAAAACATATGGTAAGGGTTATGAATACATACAGTAAGGCAAGATAAAACAGTCAGAAAGTGAAACTGCCTAAAAGTAATAAATAAATGCATTTGACCTATTCCTCTCCACTGTTTAAAAATCAAAGGGAGGAAAACAAGACTAGAAGCGACCAAAATGCCACCCTAACCCTACCCCAAAGCAGGAGCACAGTATCTATTACACTTCCATCAGCAGTCTGCCTAGTTCATTCTCAGTAATTAGTTTTGGACACTTAACAACATTCCCTTTCTATCTATTTTGCTACTTCACTAGCCTGACTTTTAGAAACTATCTCCTCAGTTCTTTAATCTGTATTTCAGCTGCTGCACTTTAAACCACTGCTATCAACAAATAGATGCACAAAAGATTATATTCCCTTCAACTGAGCAACACTTTTTCTTTTATACACTTTGAAGACTCAATGAGCTCTGTTGGACTTCCATTTTTCAATCTGACCAGTTCAAATTCATTCAAGTTTATGCTTTGGAACATTCCTGTATTTCTCTGCTGGATCACAACGATTTGTGAAGCTAGGACACAAAAGGAGACATCACTCTGTTAATCAGAGAACTTCAATAATTGAATTAAGAATTTAGGAATTCTTTGTGTTTTAGCTGTACAAGTATGAGAATTTAGTACTTGTGCCTGAACAGCAAGATAAAAGTTAAGCATTAAGTTAAGCAAAAGAACTTTCCAGGATTTAGCTGTTCTTGCTTTATAGCTGATTACTCTGTTTCCCGCGTCTGCACTGTCTTCCGCAGCCTTCCCCGTTCTTGTATATGATGATTATGTCTGCCACAAATGCAGATAAACAAAAAACAGATGACAGTATTCAGCTGTTTATTCTGCAAATGCTATGATCATCATGCTCATTTTCTAAGCAGCAGAGCCAAGACTGCATCTGCCTGAGCACAGTGTCCAAGCAGTACATTCTAGGTGACAAATCCAAACGGAAATTCATATGGGCCATGCTATTGTATACAACTTTGGTTTGCATACAGGAAAGGATATAAAGAAATAAGTAAGACAAATGACATTTCAGTTTTTTCACATGCTAATAAGCACTTCTTTTGCTTTTATAAAAAGCAGCAAATCTCAATTCCTGGAGTCTACTGATTGGATTACACAGCCTTTCTTCTCTCCTCAATAATTCCTTCTTCTTCCTGCTTTCCTGGGTATGCCTGTGCCTTTCTGTGTCTACTCTTGGCTCTGCTGGGAGCAGTGAGCTACTGAAGATGAGCAGCATCATCTAATATTTAGCATCACTCTCCTTACGCATGAATATCCTCCATAATGTGTGCTGCAGACTCTATAAAGATTTCCAGCTCATGCATGCTTTAACAGTTGGTACCACACATCACTGCGTTATGCACTTGGAGATATGACTGCTCTGTAAACTCATCAAGATTCCATTTGCATCAGTAATAGCCAGGAATTCATTACCAACAAGCATGAATCCCAGAATGTCATCACAGTCTAGAAGGTACACCACATTAATAATTGGAGAAAGTATATATATGGTGTAGGAGGAACTATTCTAACATAAGCTCTAGAAACAGAAAACAAACTATTATTTTGTGGTGTTAAAATTGAAACTGCTCCAACCTAGCAGCAGTTTACTGGCAAAAAGACACTTAGGTACTCTTCCTAAGCCTCATCTTTTACTCATTCTGGGCCGTTTACTGGGTAAGCACCTCCCCCCCGCACCTTGCGGGCCTGTTTGTATGTGACACCCCTATTTGTGCTGGTACAAGCCGACTTGAACCCCTTCCCCCTTCTGCTGTGTTCTCACCACTCACTGCAAAGGAAAGCACTTCAGAAATTTTTTTTAAATATCACCATTCCTGCTTTGGTAACACTGCCTGCAAAAGTCAGTTTGCACACATATACAGACACACATATACAGACTACGGCTGAATCTGAAATATATTTTAAAGATCTTACTTTTCTAATCTGCTCTGTTGCCATCTTCCTTATAGCCTTTGGTACATGTTCCCCTTTTAAACATAAATACTGAGACCTTTACAGAAGAAAAAAAGATACTTCTCAGCAGTTCACACTCTTTTATTCCTCACCTTAAGGGTTAAAATCAGTGCCAGAGACACTAGTGAATGAACAGTGAAGACAGATGAACACAGGAATAAGCAGGGTTTATGTAAGTAACACTAAAAACAACAACAACAAAAGAAAAAATACCAAGGCAGGAAATTCCTGCCTTTAGCTCTAAAAATTTGCTAGAAATTAAAAACTTTTCAGAGTTTTCTCAAATAGGACACCTTTACAACACTACTTTCTCAAGTTCTGGACCCATGAGAGCTTTTCTACTTGATGGTCTCTGAGCTGAAAAACTTTTATATCATTCTGTCTCATAAAAACCATCCCCTATATCTCTACCAGAGACAGAACATGCAGAGAAATGACATTTCATCCCTCTCCTGAATTACATCCTGCCTAAGACCAATGAGAACTTCTTCACTGGGCATGAAATACTGGCACATCCAACACCGGACATCTCATATAGATCACCCTTTGGTGCTGACTAGAGAAAAAAAAGAGAAAATGCCACAGGATTTCATTGCATGTCAAAACTTGACATTTGAAATTAATCTGGAATTGATAAATATCATCCCTTCCTTCTCTCTTGCTGCTACAAACAGAATAACCCCACCAAGAAGTACAAAGGATAAAGTGACAAAAGGACTGCATCAGCAGGCAAAGAAAAAAAAGGAAAACTCCCCAGTTTTCAGAAGGATGCTATTAAGGTAATCATGTAGCATTGAACTTTTTCTTAGAGGTACTCCAAAGCAGATAATTCCTTTGGAGAGGCATCTCAGAACCATGACATTACAAAGACTCATACTAAATTAATGCTGGAAAAGATGATGGGTGTTTAAACTAAGGGAAATTCCCAGTGAATGGCATTGCATATTCTATCCAGAAGTTTCTAAAGGCAGCATCAGAACTGCCCCAGAAAGACAAGGAAGTTTGAGAACTAAGTACCATGTTCCCACATGTTCCTGTAGGTTACACATCTTATACCTGGTCTGGTTCGAGTCACTGCAGGGAAAATCTTTTCTTATTTTTAAACTTTAAGCTGGCTTAAAAGTTTAGAAAATATGTTTATATAATAATGAATTAAGATGGAATTGATTCATTTAGCCAAATTACACTTATGCACATTAGAATGGACATGTAAGAAATATCTAAATAAGAAGCTTTGCAAGGAAAAGATTGTGAGACTTGACACTAGTGCCACAGCTGAAATCTGCCAGAAAAAGTCTTCCCATTTCACCCAAAAGTCTCAGTCTCTCAGACCAATTACACCAGCTTAGCTGAAACTTGCTGACACAGCAAACAAAAACCCATAAGCCTAGAAAACAGAAGCAGATTGAGACAGCACATGTTTCTCTTCCTCCTTTGAAGCTGTCACTCAGACATCATCCGTATTTAATACTTCTTCCAGAAAGCAAGTTCTATTCTTATGGCCAGAGGTTCATTGTAGATGACTCAGGTCATCAGCGCAACACTGGAAGAGGCACTCCAGCTTGGTCTACGCACAAGCAGCCATAAAGAAACACCATGCCTGAGCTCTTCTGCCCTCACAGCTACTGCTCTCAGAGTCCAAACGAAAGCAATATATACATTGCACTGAGCCAGCCAGGTTTATACAGCACCAGCTCAGTTCTCCAGCAGAAACGCTGGCAAGTATTGTGTTTCAAAGACCCTACGTATCGTCTCCAACACTTTCCTAATGTATACTATATCTAGAGTATATGTGGAAAATAGACAATTTTTTAATTCTCAGCAACTCAGAATATGACTCTACTGATATCCATAAAATGCTAATTAATACACATGTAGGATAAGGGCTGTGACTCACATTTACAAGCTAATTTAAATGAGACGGCTGATGTAATTTTTGTCCTCTATTCTGTTCCTTCTTCTCCTGAAGGTTACACCTGGCTTAGACAGGGTTGCACAGAATGTGCATCTGTTGCTAAAGCACTGTCTCCTACAACTCAGCACTTAAACCTACATTTATACATTGACCTGTAGACTATAAAAACTGAAGATGGAAATCTCTGACATTCATTCATACCATGGGAATTCATGGAATGGGCCGTGGTGATAACTGTCACAGTCACCCCCATATAAACGTGCCCACAAATGTAAGTCAAAGCCCTAAGCAGTAGAAAAGAGTGTGAAATGGCTGGTCTACCAGTTTGTTCTGCTTCAGTCTACTGTACTGTAAAATAATGATGTGAAATAGGGATTCCAGGATAACGGTATATTGCATATCCTGGCATTTCCAATTGGTTGCAATGACCAGGAAATTCCAAAATTATAATCCTAAAGCATCCACAACATTAATTTTGTGTTCTGCTGTGTTCCAGTGGCCCTTTGTTTATCCATCTCCTTAGGGCCATGCAACAGCATTACTCATGAGCTCCAACAATAGGGATAAAGAGACTAAGAATATGATGTTTTCTCCTCTCCTTGGAAAGAGGTATCTCTAATTCCTTCTCATAAACAGGAATCTCAAAAACTCATTGATATATTATTCAAAAGACTTAAAAGCATCTTGATGTGCAGAGATGCATAACAGTACTGTTTTCCCTGTGGCACTGTGTTAGTTTGAACCAGGGAGCAGTGGTCTCTGACTGAGTCAGAGCTGGTGAACAAAAGTCTTTGTAAAAATAAGGAGAATTAGGACAACACCCAACAAGAGCATTGACTGAAGATAAATTTTCAAAACCACCTAAAAGGAGACAGCTGAAGCCTTGTAAGATCAGAACTGTGCAGGGACCCAAAATATACCCAAGTACACCCTCCTGCATCCAAATATGGGTTTGTGCAGTGAGTTTCAGGATTCAACAACTAACTCAATTCTTATTTCAAAGTCTAAACCCTGGAGCTAAAAACTGCATGAGAAGAGGCTTCCTTTCTGTGGTATCTCCTAAGTTCCAGTCCCCCACCAAAATCAAGAACAAGGAAGCCACAAGTGAAGTGTTCTATACAGTAACAGTTATAACTCAACTTTTTCCAAATCTCCCCTCAGATTCAGTTTGGCCTCAGTTGTACTTTCCCGGAACAGGCTGGCCTTTCACAGTGAACATAAGGACAGTATAAGCAGTACATTCAAACCACTGACATTTTCACTTCACTTCTCTCTTTTACACCCTTTGTGCTCAATATAGGCTTGATTACAGAGCTCAGTGTTGCACCAACTGCTTAATAAAGTAGTTTTGCATAGCATTGAGATGAGCAGCTAACATGCGCACAAGCAGACTAAGCAAGCGTGAAACAACCAGATGTCTGAGTGTTTGCACTTGTTGAGATTCTAGAATAAGCACAACTGTTCAGACAACTGGCACCGAGTAATTCTAAGACATAAAAGTAGCTTCTTTATTTACATTTTTATTTCTCAGTGAGAGCAATGGGAAGCTGCTGACGGGCAGTTCCTGAAGAGCTGAGACTTACGTTCAACACTTTATGTTTTCATCAGAGGGCTACAGCAGGAAAACTCTCCTAGCACAGTCTCTTGCATCTAGCACTCATCTGTACTCATTGATTTTTGGTCTGTGAATAGAGACTGTCAGTACCGCTTTTGGTTACACCTAACGGTCCCCCTGGAACCAAGCTATGACCACCAATTCATTGAGCATTAACTGCCAAGGACATGTCAGCTGGTTGCCAGAAGATGGAATTAAATAAATTAAAACTTGCTGCACTTTTTCAAGATGACATATAGCTTCCGTGATATCTATTGCTCTGTGTCTTTTCCTAATGGAGGTAAGGAATGGAGACAGGATATTCAGCTGCTGGCTCTCTTAGTTACTTCCTCTGCAACCTTTGGACCATACATTTTGTCTTGCTGTGCCTCAGTTTCCCCATCTGCTAAATACCGGTTTTCTACTTTGAGAAAATACAGCTGAAAAAGAGTTGCATAAACACAGACCAGTATTTGTATTCTTAATGCACTTCAAAGCAAAATTTTCTTCTATAAAGCTAGAGAAAAAACAGCCTGAGACTTTTCTTTCCACTGGGTTAAGCTGTTTTTTGATACCATGCTGCCCCGGCAGCTCACCCAGAACCACATTAAAAGAGAACTTGTGTCATGCAGCCTCGCCTCCAAACACACACCACCTGGACACAGCAACTGCTGCCTCTGCACTTTTAATTCTTGCTTGCTGATTGCAAATTTCAGTTCCTCTGGTTTTGTGCTGTAAAATTTTGATTCATACTTTACTTTCCAAATATTGTGGCTTTTCTTGTGCAACTGCTCAAGAGAGATATATTCACCTCTACTGTGCAAAAGGATTTCCTATGTTATATACATACATATATGCTGCATACACAGTATAATGGACAAAACCAATCAAAGGCTTGGCTGTTCTTTTTGGCTTTATTTTATGTCAAGATGCATATTAAGCTGTTTTTAAATGAAGAAGGAAACAGGTCAGGGTGAAGTTTCCCAGATGTGCCTTACTGTTGGTGATGTTTACATTCTATGCACAAAAGGCTGATACTGCAAGGTGCAAGCACCTGCTGGAACAGGCTGGGCTTCCTCAGCTCCTCCTGGCTTCAATATCTTGCAGGATGAAGCACGCAGACAGCAGAATCCTCAAAAGATGCTCTACCAGACAAAATATAACACAGAATATTGTCCTAGACTATTCTTTCTTTTTTTCTTTTCCTCTGCTACTCAGTGTAACTAGAGAAAATTCCCAGCACACTTCAACAAGTCCATGTACTAGGTGAAGTTTCACCAGCTTAAACTGTTCCCCATGTTACAATTGAGACACAGAAGAGTACATCAAATATTTAAGGCAAGAGAGGCTTAATAGTCAAATAAGAGACAAAAACATGTGTTTCTTCAGGGAATGTTTTGCTGACCAAGTAAATAAGAAAGTCTTGCCTCTTTTGGCAACCATACAAAAAACACAAATCCAACCAAGACCAGAAACTAAAGTAATAAGAAAAACTGTACACAAATTTTAATTTATAGTAACGGGAACTGCCCAAAGCTGGCTTATTCACTGAAACTTCATGGTTGGCAAATACTGAAGGACTACGAAGTCATGTAGCGTGTCTGCATTGAACTCCTCAAATACCAGAAGTACTGCTGTCATTTTTGACTTCTTCCATTCATTCAGAACTAATACCCATTTCAGTTGCATTTAGTTCAAAAGGATTCACTACATATTAAGTGTATTGGTTCATGTTTGTTTCTAAATGTTTTTCCTCCTGCTTCCTAACTCAGAAATGTACTTTGGCAAATACTACTTCTAAGTGCTGAACAGAGAAGGGGGAATGCACAGAAGAAAAAAATATATATATAGTAAGATTATCTGTCCTTGGGCAAAGGCTTTGCAACCCACTGCAAAACAAGGTAATAGTAAACCAAGAATCTGGGTGCAATGTGAAGGCCAGAAGTCTGGATACAAAATACTAGAAATTCAGACACAGCAAAGATGGAAGTCTGGCTCAGTAAAAATCCAGCAAACAAAAAAAATACCACAGCACCAAATACTCTGGATTTTGTGTACCTTGCACCATTTAATGGTACTTTTGTCTTGTGTAAGTAACATAACTGGCAAATCTCACCTTTCAACTATTTCTATCAAAGAAATCACCTTTGGCTCAAACAGCCCCCAAATCATTATTTGCTCACCAAGTTCTCAGAACTTCTCCCACACACATGTGAACAAAACATTTGTGACAGTGCAAAGAAGGAGACACTGATTTGCAGCAGGGATATTGGCACACACAGTGCTTTAAGAGATGACAAAGTAACAAAATTCTGGGAACAAGTTTCTTTCCAATATTCATTACTTCTTTTCCTACTGAGGGGTGGTACCTCTAAGAGCTGACTGCTTATAGCTAATGCACTTCTACAGCTCTCTTTGGAAATCTTCCCCTGCTGTTCTTCCTTTTTTTTCTGTGTCTTGTGAACATTCTCTCCTCACAAACAACTGCTTCCTATCTGAGCTGATTTCCGAGCACAGTGCCACAAGAGGACAGAGACAGGACAGAATCACCAGCATCCAGATGGACAGAAGGCAATAAAACTAATATGCAAATGTCCAGTGACTATCATTTGAAGCCTCCGATTTTCCACAGTAAAAAGGGAACCAACTAAAACAGAAATGAGCAAACAGCACTTCGTGTGAGGGACCAATGTGCTTTCAGTCTCAGCTCACAAATGTCAGTAATGACACTCAGAATTAGGTAATTGTTGTCTGGTTCCCCTTTGCACTGCCCTGAAGCAGCCCTCACCCATTCAGGCCACATTTCTTCTGTTCCATCCTCCACGGACCAAGAAAACAAAAGACACCAGGCTATGACTGCAACAGTCAGTAGTGACAGAAACTAGCTAAGGAGGGCTGGCAGAATGGATTTCCAACACTTCTGGCCTGGCAACTAGAACTTCCATGTAACAACAGAGCACTTGCCACAGGCACCACTGTTCTACCCCAGCGCTGTGCCACAGACTAGGGTGGGAGCTCGAGCTACATCTATCCTAAAGCTAACAGTGCTGGAACCCTGGCCTGAGCCTTGGAATACTGTTAGAAGAATGTTAGAGAAGTGCCTGGCACCCCGTGGGCCCACCACTGATGCTCTCCCAAACAATTCCCAGGCACAGTGCCAGCACTGGGATGGGCAGCTCCCAGCGGGCACTGTAAATGCAGCCATCCTACTTTGAGAAGAGCAGAACTCAGTCAGACGGGACCAGACCAGACACACACAGCCGGCCTCAGGGCCACAAGGATGAAGCCTGGCACTGCTTTGTTTACTATATCTGTAGCCTGAGTCTCTTGCTTCACAATGTGAGGCATTAACCACCGATCAGTTCTAACGAGATCAAGATAAAGTTATGCCTCCATATCTTCCCCCGCTGTGACCTACATATGAAATAGTCCACAGCCCACTGATATATATCCACGTCACGCTTCCCCACTGTTCCCACAACAATCCAGATTCTGCCTAAGAATCAGGTTTCAAGGGTCCAAAACATTTCGTCAGGTCAGAAGTTTTACAGCCTTCTGTTACTGCCCCTTCAAACAAAATGAAAGGGGCTTCCTTAGCCACATAGAGACGAGGTTAACAGCAAATGGCTCCCTGCAAGGTGATGAATTCAAAGCAGTTGTCAGATTAGACAGAAAGTCCCTTGAGACCACAGCAAAGTCTCTGTAGCTAAAGTCCGCCCACCTATCTCAGATAAGAGCTCACTAAAATGCAAATTCTTATCAGGCATCTGTCCCCAAACCAAGGCCCTCTGCCAGTTACACACCACACTTTGAATATCGGGGAACTCTTCTCATTGTCTCCTCAGCCTCCAAAATAATCCCTGAATGAAACCTTTAATGATTTCTCTCTCTTGACGCATATTTCCCTCATGAATCCTATGATGGGTTGTTCCAAGTTACTCATACCAGGATGACAGGCACAAGAGCAGACAAAACTTCCAAGACAGAAGAAGTGTTATCACTTAAGTGATTTTCTGTAGACAAGCAAATGTATAAGGAGGTGAGGATGATGTCATTACACTTTTTAAAAAATTGTTTTTAAATTAAATCTAAGCCCACTTTATCAAGTACAGAAGTGGTTAACATCTGACAGCCATCCAGCAGTTCCGGTGTAAAATGGGTCTCACAAGTTCAAAGCTGCTTCTTAAGTTGTTCACACCACAAAGGCACGCACCACTCCTTGGTGACAATCTCAGCAGTCAGGGGCAGCAGCTGTAAAGGGCTGCGCTGGCCTCTCCCTTCACAAGTGGCCCTCTCAGGGGAGGCATGAGCAGAATGACCTTCCAGCAATCAGTGTTTGCCCACACATCAGAAAGGACATGTGGTTGGTATCACTGGCAGCGACATCACAACTAAATCAGCAACTTGATTTGGGCAAGTCCCAGACAGTCACATCGAGTTTCACACCCAAAACACACAGACAACTACTTCCCAATATATACTCAAAGGAGCCCTGAAAAGGTTGGCTGTAACTCCTAAGCACTGGCAACTATATAACTAATGAATCCACAGGGAACATATAATCAGTAACATGCCTACTAGATTGCTTGCTCTTTTTATAAAGTTATTATTTTTAACTGAAAGTATTACTGAGCCAACTGAATGACAGCTAGCATATCTGAATGTTTTTAATGACTAAAAGACAGCATTAATGTAAAAAAAAAAAAAGTCTCCTCACTTTACAGGAGCTAAACTGTTTGGAAATCAACAAATTAACCTGCTGACACAAGAACTGACCACAAGCAAAACCAGAAGTAAAAAGTGAAAGTCGGAATGAAGTGCTCAGAAAACTTACTCAAATAAATCACAAGATGTCAGCTGGCTTGCAGCCAGGTGTTGTTTGTATGGCTGATATTCTTTTATAAAATAGTGATAGCAATGGCAATAACAGTGAGATTGACCCAATATCCATACATGAACATAAAATTTCTTTGAACTCAGATCTACTGTCCCATCATCCAAGTAATCCCCTAATCTTTAAATAATCACCCTCTCTGCAACCCAGCAGTGTATGACAATAAAGTGCCTATGATGCCAGAACCATTGGGGGTCGCACTGCTGTCCAGTCTGTGGCAAGTCCTTGTGCTAGCAGCACATCGGCATCAAGTTGCCAGGAATGGCCAATATCTGCCTTTCTGCCATTAGGTTTGCAGGGTCCTATCAGAGCTCCGTTCAGTTTTGGGCAATTACTGTCTTGTGACTTGACATATGGCTATCAGCTGTGTAAGCAATCAGTTATTCTTCTAAGGAGGAGGGCTCATTAGGAAGAGGGAAGGAACCGTTTTCTCCCCACAGAACTGTTTTCTCTTACCCTAGTCTTGAGATACACAGTTCAAAGGGAGCTGAGGCCTCTTAAGATGAGTGGCTTCAACAGTAGGGCAAAGAAGGGAGCCAGGCATTTTAGTTCAGATATCCACCCTGAGGGTCTGTCCCAGCACAGGTTTACTGAAGATCTGAATGTCGACTGCAGCTTGACTCAACTATCTGTGCAGAATCAGGCTTGGCTAGGCTAAACAATCAAGCAATAGTCTTCATCTGCAACAACATTTAAGTCCAAGATCTTCCTCAGGTCTTACGCAGACTCTAGGTGTAATCCCCATTCCAAACCTCAGTTAGATTCAGCACAAAAGTAAAAGGTGGCATTCAGACTTTGTATGAGATAGCTCTGCATGAAACGCATTATACCACAATGAAGACTGTAGCTGATTAAAAAGTGGCATTGTTGCACATTTCAAGTTTTGTTTTGTGGTGTTTTTTAATTGACTTTAGCTGTTAAAGGCTGAGAATGCTGCAATCATTCCCACTGCAAAATGGGAACTCTTCCAAATAGATAAGATAATGGTGTTTCCATTCCATCCTTTGAAAAAACAGGACTGGTTGCTTCGACACAAGTTGAAAACAAAATGTAAAATATTGAGACAGAAATGAAAAGAGAAGAACGAGGAAGGAAGGGGAACGAATCAAAGTCACCCCAGAGGAAGAAATAGCAGCCATCCTGTGCCATCACAAGTAGAACCCCCGCTGCTTATGTCCTTAATTCAAACAGCCTTCACGCACTCTGAAACTGTACCACTGTACTGATTGCATTAATCAAGAAATCATCTGTCAATACAGGGCATTTAATGGAAATACTGCTCTGTAAATTTGAATTAAGAATCCCATCACAATACCAAGAGGATAGGAATAAACAAGAGCATTAACTATGAATTAACTATGCATTCTTTCACCACATCATCTAAAGCACAAAACAAACGGATCTGGCCGAAAGACTCCTCCAAAGGAGTCTTGCCGTGGAGTCAAAAAACTAGGAGGGACAAACATTGAGAACAATTTCAAAGATTTGATGCACAAGACAGAGTTCTGTAAGCATGACAATTGCTACTTGCAAATGAAAAATCTTCACAAGGTAGTGAAGTTCACAAGATTTCTTTCCATTTCCTAATTTCAAGAGCTTCAAGCAAGAAGATTAAGTGTAGATTTGAAAGTCTCTGCCACTGGAGAGGCCTGGTCCAACAAGGTCCAAGAGATCAAATTAGGTTTCTGCAAGGCTTTGTCACTAAAGCCTGTCTTAAAGCAAATATTAATATAATAAGAATAATGGTAGTCTTTGCTGTTAATGAAGGATCTGCTTTGCAGATGTGGGTCAGCAGTACTCTCTCTGTCAACCACCAGAGTAGACTGCCATGCACAGAGAGTTCAAGCTTCACCTAAATCAGAACTTACACAGCAGTTTATGTCTTAAAACCCACTACAGCACTGCAAGATCTTTATCAAGAAAACACTCATTGCAAGTTGAGGATTCAATTTGAGGCTGGAAAGAAAAAAAAAAGAGAGAGAAAGGAAACAGAAAAGGAAGAAAAGTGATTTTGCATCTGGAAATAGGGAAATGCTTATATACTCCCCTACATTTTCTTGCAAATGCCTAAAAGAAACAATAAGCAGGCAACAGAAACAAGTAATTTGTTAACAGCTTCATCTTGCATGGACTCATCTGGATGCCTTCAGGCAGACAGAGCACTTGGGAAGTTGCTCTTTTTTCAAGCCTCAGATACTCTTCCAGAGCAGGAAGCCTCTGGGAAGGGTATCTGATCTGAGGAGAGGGAAGCAGGCTTCAGGACATCACTCTCTTCCCCATAAGAAGGCACTGTGTTGCCTTTCCAGAATACATCCCAGAAGTCTAAATAACAAGCTGGTCCCGTATATCCTCTGTGCAGACACGTGGCTGCTGTCACTGGTATGATCAAGGTATTGTTCTCAGATACAAGTACAAATTGAGGCAAACCTTCCTTAATGCTGCTGTGTTATAATAATACTCCTGTAGAAAATACAAGAATTCAACACAGCTAGAGACTTGTGTCTTGTACCCATTTTTTGAGTACTAGAGTCTGAGAAATATATAGATTAGTAAAGAATCCAAACAGCACAAATTATCTGAGGTAAAATTAAATAGTTTGTGGGAAAAGAGTTCAAAAGTCTGACAATTAAATCTAGACTGAAACAAATGTGATAATAGCCATGGAATACTTGAGAGAGAGATGAAAAGAGAAAGAGACCACCTCTGTGCTCACTGAAATAAAAACACAAAGATGAGATATTACAGTAGGCATTAGGAAAATAAAATGTTTCTAATAGTGAGGATACCTAAGAATCAGGATAAACTTTCCCCTATGCTTAGGGATAAATGAGCTCCCTTAATGGGTATCCATCTGCCTCCTGCTAAAATCAGCCAAAAACTGTGAAAGTCAGCCAGGCGTTCAGCTACATGCAGACCAATTTACTCAAATCCTTTTGGCTGTCTGCAATTCCTGTTTCACTTCTTGATCCATGTGCTCTTTTCTACTGAAGCCAAGCATCTCCATCCCTCCCATACACTTACTCAGCTCCCAGACTGCTTTTACAAGTGAGTTCTGAAAGCACAGGGCAGCCACTCTCTCCCTTCCCCCAGAGATCACGGCACATGTTCAGACAACAACTGGCACCCCAATGCGAAAGGGAGGGACAAATGGCAGAAGGGCTGATTGATGGCATCTCTGTAGTTGAGAGGAGAGAAAGATGTAGTCAGGTCAAACACTGCATTCTGAAGGATGTAACAAGACCAGAGTAGAGAGATAAAGGATAACAAGGGTCAGATGAACACCAAACCCCAGTGAGCTAGAGGAAACAAAGAGAAAGGTTCAGTTCTCACCTGCGTGTCAGCAAAGTGGTGAAACTACACAGGGGATTCATAGGTATTTTCTCATTGTTGATATTCCACAAATGTGTGAAAATAACATATTTCATATAAACAAATCAGCTGCACACCAAACACCTTTGGTCTGTAAAGCTTCGCTGGAAAAGGCATGAGGAAGGGGAAGAGCTTATCATTTGCTGGTATTTCAGAAAAGTAAAAGCTATAAAGATCCCTATCTTCAGTGTATATAGGAATAGGAATACTAATGGCATGAAAGATGACTGCCATAGGATGCAAGGGAAACTTGCAAAATGCACAGGAAAAAAATCTCTTCATCAGGATAAAGGGATGAGTGCTGTGCTTCGTTATATACTCCTTCCCTCCACAATAAAACTCTTAATTTAGAGCAGAATATTATGAGCAACATCCTCTCCTACAAAAAACTGACAACGCCACTGATATCCCTGAAGTTTCACCAGCTGAGACTTTCTTCTCTCTGAGCCTAAGGATGAATAAATATTTTTCAGAGCTTTCTTTGCTTTGTTTTGCTTTTCTGCTTTTCACTTCTGTTTCTCTTCCTACATAGTGTTTTCTTCACATTCTCTTTGTACCCAGAGCAAAAGAAGTTTTTCATGTGCTTGCATTTCAGCCTTCAGTAGATGATTTTGCATAACAACCTGAAAAAGAAAACTTCTACTAAAAGTTACCAGCCCAATTTGAGTCATAACATGAATACCTAAAACTAATGAGCATTTATGGTTTGCTGATGTTCTTCACACTCTACAACTACCGGGGATACAAAGTCGCACTTTAAAATTAAAGCTGTCATCTTCCTCAACTTGCAAGAGTCAGAAACTGGGCCTTAAAAGAAAAACGTCTCCTGTTGTTAAGACCTAACAGCAGAAAATCTCGATCATAGGCAACCATAACAATTGGCTATAGGTGAGCATATCTGAGTAATTAAAATAATTGAACAGCAAAGTTAATTAAGATCTCTTTCAAACAACTCCTTCTTCTTCCCCCGGCTGCTTTTTTAGCTGTCTCATAGCAGAGGAACAACATCACCCAATCGCACCGCTCACCTTCTAGAACCAGAGCGTATCTGTGTCTCCTGAGGGTGAAACATGCAGAGAACTGGGGCAGAACAGGAAGCCACACCTCACAGAGGAGATGATTGGTCTGTTTGCAGCTCCGAGCAACAGCACCCCAATCTCGGATGCAAACAAGATTGTGAAATATGAAAAAAAAAAAAGTGATGCTTATCATATTTCAAGATGGGTGGAGTGCGAAATCCAGAGATACTAGATCAATTACAACTACAAAGCAAGCAAGAAAAGGGAGCATAACAAATATTTTGAGTCTGTAGGATGTGGGTTAATTTATCTGATGGCACGTGTCCTAACGAAATATTTATACAACAGATAAGATGGAAGAAGACTTCTAATCTTCATATAAAAATAAATGCCAAAAATATTCAAAATTAAAAATAATCCTGGTACAATTAGTTATCCAACTCGATATCCATCTGATAAGGACAGCTCAACTTTCAACTGTTTTCATGCCTCCATCAAACACAGCGATTGCTCAATTGCAAAGTACATTCTGTCATTCTGATATTAGAATGTAGAAGTTGGTGGTTTGTCTTCAGAGAGATGAAAGAGCCATACTTGTATATGAGGCAGAGCACATTTTGGTTTCATATACTTGCAATTACCTGACGAAGCAATGGGAGCTGCATGTGCAGGTTAGAACCAAGAATACAATGAAATTAAAGGACTGCAGAAAAAAAACCCAACAAAGTGCATGCAACAAAATACACTGCAAGGTAGTGTGTTAGATAATTGGTTACTATGCTTTCACATGCAGTTAATATGATTACACCTACGAACTGCTATACCAAACCTTTAAATAATGACATGTAACTGTTGTGTACCCACTATCCAATCTGTCTTTAGAACGATGGACAGTGAGTGTGTGTGAAGCGTCTCCCCACTTGAAAAATGGTCTCTAATCATTGCAATGTCAGTATCAGAGATTTGACCACAGTTCTGTGGAATGACTACACAGCATTCAAAACCAACCAAAACCTATCTTTTTTTTTTCCTTGAGGAATTTTGCAGCACCTTTCTTTGTACAACATGGGGTAGAACAGATTCCCAGACAACAGGTAAGCTTAAAGGCCACAGTGTGCCAACATTACACCTCAGCACCCAAAGACTCCACCATCAACCTCAGCACGTTAGCAAAATGATGTCACCAGCTGACACTTTAACATCCATCAGACTGGACACTCAAACAAAATCATTACCTGCTTTAGTTTTGCCGCAGAAAAAAAAGAAATATTTACAAGATGACATAGAAGATGTAAACATATCTGCATGAATTGCAGTGAGTTCAAAGAGGCTGCAAGGAGGCAAAGGATTAATTGAATCTTGGAGTCTGGAGTTCTGAAATCTTTATGGTTTATGATCTCAGAGACTTACAACAGAACTATTTGCCTTTATCTCTTTGAAGTTTAATCTTACTTCATCAGGAACTTTTAGTCAAGTTCCTTTGGCTTCAGACAATTTTCTACTTTGTTTCTCATTTGATCAGTAGTCCTCTAATGACGTTGGCAGCAGGATGTTTTCATCCATTCCCTATAGTTCTTCCTACTGCTTCAAAAAACCTCTCTGTGTGATGGGCTTTTATAAGGATGTTTTAAATTAAGTTTAATTAAGTTTAAAGTTTAAGTTTAAATTAAGTTTAAGTTAAGCAACATTAGCAACCTGCACAACTATAGTATTATCTATTAATACCATGACTTGCATAGCATTTCTTCTGCAGCATCAAACCTGCCTAACAAAATGGCAGATAAGATAGGACACAATAAAGCGTGTGCATATTTATAGCAACTTCACATCACAAGCTGTGGGCTGGTAGAAAACCGTTTGCCTTTTCTCAGTATGACCGTGCCTCATCTTGAGGCTTAGACTACAAAAAATGGAACTATGAAAATCACAGGAGGCACATGGGTATCATACCTGTACCATACTACCTCTTAATACGAAACCAAGATTCTGTTTAAAAAATAGCTATAACCCTTGGAACTGCTCACCTCATCTTGCAACATCTAGAACAAAAACAGAGCAAAGAGCTACTGCATTTCATTTTCTCCAGTTTCAATATTGTAAAGTGACTTCTCACAGAAGTAACAGAAACTGAACAGGAACAAAACTCACCAGGACTGCCTTCTTGCATCCAAAAGTCAGTGAAAAAGTTTTACAAGCAGTGTACAGATTGAAAAGGAACTGGATTATCCTAATCCTAATGGATTGAATAACCTCATTTAGATGTAGTTATGTGAGACATGTAAGTTAACGTTCCAGATACAATTCCTCTTGTGATAATTACTAGAAGTATGGGGTAATAGATTCTAGAAACTACTGCTTTTATTTAAACAGGTCAACATCTGGACTAGTTTTACTAATCTTTTTACTTCTAAGTACAAAAACCAACAGCAAACTATTTTTCATGGTGTCTAACACCACTTTTATGGTGAGAAAAAGGCACCTCATGTTCTGTAACTTTCACAATATCCACATGACAAATCCATGGAAGCAAATATAAAGTCCATAATCAAATAAAAGAAAGTTTGAGTCCCTGTGTTCACAGGGAACCTACCTCCTTTGTGGCTTGGGGAAGAAAGACTTGTAAGCATGCAAAAAGAAAAAGGAAACCTTTCTTTTAACCGGGTCTTGTAAAAAGGACAAAAATACTCTTAGTTGTTTTGATTTATTTGCAAATGCACAGCATCAAATACTTAGGAGATTCTTTTACATTACTAGGGAACACATGGAAGCTTCTGTTAGCAAGCCAGCTCAGCGCTGTGAATAAACCCATAGAATGTAGTTGTTTGCTTTTTAAAACATTGTTTATTGAGAATACTTAATGAAAATTGAAGCTTCAATAGCAAATATTTAACAAGGAGCACAAACACCCTCATCTAACCATTTTCTAAAGCACAACTGTCCCATCCTACTTAAAGAAAACTCATTCTGACGATTGAAAGATGTGAGATTTAGCCTTCTGCTATTTATCAAAATGATCAAGTTTCTCAAACAAAGGAACCTGTACCCCTCATGTTTTATCTCGTGTTCAACAGGAACTACTTTCCATAAGATCTGGGAACTGCAGCTGCCCACACAGAGGAACTGCAGTCTTTTCTCCACTGCTGCCAAAAAATTGTTCCCGCAACTTTTGGAAAAATAATCAATTTCAGCACAATTCATACTATTAAAAAAAAAAAAGACTAATATCACATAACCATATTAGAGCATTAAGTAGGTATCATACCCCAGAAAGTGGAATAGTTTACATTCATTTTGCACTGGGTAAGTGCTACTCACACAGAATATGAGGTAGTAAGAAAGAGATGCATGGGGCAGGAGCTGCAGTTCCTATGCAGTAACATCAGAGCACTCAGGCAAAAAATAATAATAGTTAAAAAAAAAAAAAAACAATTGGGAATAAAGTGAGTTTAATTTGTAAGGCACAAGTAGATTTGAGAATACAGAATCCCAGAGCTACAGTATTGCTTTTGCTAGTGTCACATGGCAAAACTTTAGCCCTATAACTGCCTGTAACTCCAGTGACTATATAGATGACACTATTCATTGCACGCCGTGCCCTCTGCCTGCTGTGGGAGGCAGGGCAGAGCACTTTGTAGTACCCTGTGGAAAGTACCAAGTTAAGGCCTTCCACCACATCTATGCAGGAAATATTTCTCACTCCAAATTTTATTTTTAAAAATTTCTTCCCATTACTGCTCTTCTTAGCTCTACAAATTGCAGTGGGTCTTCATTCTCTTTTCCGTGGTGTTGATACCATCCACTTGTCTGAATGCAGCTGTATAGAGTTTCAGCCTATAAGAACTAGGTCAATGATTGAAGAAACTCCTTGTTATTTAGGAGAGCACAGGAACTTCCAACACACACTCAAAGTTAACCCTATCTGTGAATGCTCCTCTAAACCAAGGCCTAGAGATAGGAAAGAACCCATCCCTCAGTGCGTTATTCAAACATAAATACCGAAACAGAAACTCCATGGGGGAGTAAAGCGACACTATCAGAACCAACCCCTGGAGATAATACTGCAGCCAATCCATGGAGCGGGGAGGGCTCCTGCTGCATCTACACCATCCCGAGAGCACAGATCTTCTCTTGCCACCACCTAAGGTGTATTACCCACTATTGCTCTCATGAAAACTGCCATGTTGATAAATACAAATAAGTACTTTTTTATTTAGGGATTTGTTTTGTTCTGATTTGTTATTTTTAATCAATGTAAATCCCATTTATGAACACTATGACTGCTTATAGCTGTTGGAACTGAAGCTAAAAACACACGTGGCTTGTGTCTGCATTCCAGCCTGTAGTTGACAAAATCTCAAATTCAGTACTTAGGACAGAGGAGTTTTCTGAGTTTTTGTTATGATTATTAATGTTTTATTTTGTCTATAGCACAGAGCATTTTGCAACTCGCAGCTTTTTTTAGAATCTCCTTACAGCGAGACAGAATTCTCATTTTACGTGAAGCCAACTGACACTTTAATTGGAAGCTTTCTGAAATTACAGACTTTGTGTTCAACTACTTGAGAGGAAAAAAAAGGAGGATTTAAGTAGAGACTGTTCTCAAAGCAACCACTTCCTTTCCATTTGTCTTTTACACTAGATGGTTTGCCACTTGGGTGATTCTGAAAAACACTGAAGACAAATAGGGTTTAAACAACAAACAAACCAAAACACGGCCAGAAAGACGACTAAGAAAGAGCCCCGGGTTGAAGCCAGTTAGATGGGATCAGGGCTTAGCACTTATCTAGCAAAACACCACAACGAATGTCTGCCCTGACCAATCTCTTGGAAATCTCTGCACAGACTTCCCTCACTTTCATTGCCGATCTCTGCGTGATCAAATAGTTTATTCTTCTCTTTTTACGGCATATCTGTTATCTAGCAACTTTTACTGCAAGCTCGCGGAGTTATCTGCAGGACTGTGATGGTATGCTGATGAATTTCGCATCTACATAAGACGAAGAAAACATCCAGATGGAGCTTTACTTCTGAACCATCCCGTTCGGAGGGCGGTGTAATTGCCTCCACATGCACAGACACACCCTGCCCGATCCCATGTTTACGTTTACCATGAAAGCAATACATACCGAACATTTATTTACAAATAACAGGCAACGAGGATAGAGCCTTTAACAAAGAGTAGAGCAACTTCGCAGCAACAACAACAACAAAAGGGACGCGGCGCTCCGAAAAGAAGACGCATCCCCGGATCGCTCCCTGTCACAGCGCGGCGGCTCCAGCGGAGCCTCTGCCCCCGGCACTGCGCGGGCATCCCCCGCCCTCCGTCTCCCGAGCACAAGAGAATCGCCCCGCGCGTAGCGGACCCTCCCGCGGCACTTCCCACAAGTTGCTCTCCGCCGCCGGGACACGCTCGCAGCCCCCGGGCCGCCCGCGGAGAGGCCGCGCCGCCCGCCCCGCTCCCGCCGTGCCCCCGAGGGGGCTTCCCCCGCCCGCGCCGCCGCTCACCGACTGCAGGAAGTGGAGGGTCCCCACGTAGTCCCGCTCGGTGCTGAGGATCTCGTTGAGGACGCAGAGGCGGAGGCGCAGCTGGCGGTCCGCGTCCTTGGGGCAGCCCGCGGGCTCCGAAGCGCTGGGGGCGCCGGGCGGCGGTGGAGGCGGCGGAGCCTCCATGGTGGCGTTACCGCTTCCCCGCTGCTCTCCTCGGTCGCCTCAGGAGCCCCCCATGGCCGCGCGGTGCCCGAGTAACGGCACCCCCCGCCGGCCCCTCGGCCCTGCCCCGCCCGCGGCCGGAGGCGCTACTGGGGCCGCTCGCCGAAGGGAGCCCGGCTGCGGGACATGCCGAGGTAGCGGCACGGCGGTGGAAGCGGCGCTGAATGAGGAAAGGAAGGGAAGCCCCGGCGAAGGGGGGAGTGAGGGGGAGTGGGAGGCGGGCGAGGAGGGCGGGACGGGGCGGGCGAAAGCAGCGGAGCCCTCCCCCTGGAGGCCCGGCCGGGCCGGCGGCGGGGGGCGGCTGAGGGGAAAGCGCGAGTGGGGGTCGGTCGGCGGGCGGGATGGCCTTCGCGGGCACCGCGCGGCGGGAACGCGGCCTCGCAGCCGTCCTGCGCTGCGCCGCCCCTCAGTCCACGCACCCCTCACACACAGTCCACACGCACACACAGTCCTCGCGCCACACGCTCTATTCTTCCACACTTAGAATCACAGAATCATTAAGGGTGAACGAGACCACTAACATCCCCAAGCCCAACCCCAACCCACCCCACCATGCCCACCAACAACATCCCCCAGTGCTACATTTCCATGGTTCTTGAACACCTCCAGGAGCAGTGACTTCACCACCTCTCTGCACAGTCTGTGTTGTTGCATCACTACTCTTTCTGTGAAGAAATTTTTCCTAATTTAAACCAAACCTCCCCTGGTGCAACTTGAGGCCATCACCTCTCTTCCTATTGCTGTTACCTGAGAGCAGAGATCGACCCCCACCGCACTCCAATCTCCTCTCAGGGCACTGTAGACAGCAATAAGGTCTCCTCTGAATCTCCTCTTCTCCATACTGAACCATCCCAGCTCCCTCAGCCGCTCCTCATATTCATTTGTGCTTCAGACCCTTCTCATGTTGTACACACCCAGACAACAGCTACATCACACATTTACGCCAACCCCCACACTATTCACACACACACAGACACTGAACACAGACATACCATGCCACAGTAACAGCACACCCAAGGCACACACCACTCTTGCACACACCGCACACGTATTGCACTCCCACACCAAATACACACAGACCCCTCATGGGATGTGGCCTGGTGTGAGCAAACACAGCAGAACAGGTACACTCACACACAAACTCAAGTGTGCACACAGAAACGTGCACAAATGCACAGACCTCTGAAAGCAGAGGCATACACACAGCTTCATCAGAAGCTGTGAAATCACAGAAGTCACACCACAAACACTTGCACATACAGAGAAATGAGCCCAAATTCACGTATTTCCCTCCCCTCTGGAGGACTGAGGGGCTGATACACAAATACACCATTCCAGAACATAGAGATGCATACAGGAATATGCAAACCTAGATGTATACAGGCATGCAAAAATAAGAAATCGCATACTTCCATGCCAATGCAGAATACATACAGGAAATGGAAATCTTAAATATTATGTTTAAGTTTGTTGTAACTACTTATGCGAAACAAGTAGTGTGTTTTCATTTCATGCATTTGTGCCTTATGCATAAGCTCTGCAGCTAAGGTGTAGTTGCAGCAGGCTTCAAGTCTGCCTCATAAAGAGAATATCTGAGATATTTTCAGTCATAGATGTAGACATTGTCTGTATCAAGTAGTGATGTTTTATCAGCTTGCCAGGTCTCCTTTTGATGTAGCTTCAGGTCAAGGTGAACAATGTGCACCTCCACAGACATGACTTTCCTGATATGTTGTAATACCACTTTATTTCTGCAACCTTATCAGCAAGAAATGTTGCCTTCACTCTGAGTCAGCCAGAAACATGATTGCTTAAAACAGGACAAAAAGTATTGGAAAGCTCATGTATACTTAACTGTAGGAAGATAGAGGGAAAAACACGGGGGGAAAGGGAACAACAGGAGATAATTCCGTGTTTTGCACAGATATGAGCTGCATGGAAGATCACCATAGGATGTGGAAGCACAACACAGGCCTGAGACAAGCACAGGGAAGCCAAGACTTCAGAACAGGTCAGATTAGACTAAATTCACTGTTTTTACTTCAAGTTGGTTACATTTAACCTTTTATTCTCTTTCCTATAGCTTTGTCATTTTTTTAGTTAGTGTGTCTCCCGTTGCTGTATTTTTTAAAATGAAATGATTTTTCTGCCTGGGATGAGTGACGAGACTATCAGCTAAAAGATCCTAGCAGTTTAAATAACCATATTCTGTTAGGGAAAAATCAGCATCACCAAAGCTGCGCCCCCACCCTGTGGCTGAAGGAGAAAGCTGATAACCTGAAAGTTAATGATTTAACTGTGGCTCCTGTGCCTGCTTCAGAAGTCTCATAATCACTTCATTTCTTCAGTAAATTCTGAGGCAGAACACAACCATAGAATCAGTGGGATGCTATCTGAAAAATGCTTGGACTACTGTGTAGTGCACGTGCCTTTTTGTTTGTGTTGTGTGTGATCTACATACACATTTTATAGCTTTATTGTCAGCATTTCAGTGTTGAAGAGGCATTACTATGTTAGGATTTTTTAAAAGGATACTACTTGTGACTGGAAAGATTAAAATGTTAATAAAAAATTTTCATTGAAATTAGAGAGATTTTTTTTACCCTTTTTTGAAATAGGGTTTTTTGTTTGTTTGTTTGTTTGTTTTTAGCTGTAGGAAGACCATTTTGGTACTGTGAAGTGTATTTTTATTTGTTAGCTGCTTTTTGTTGTTGTTGTTAACTACTGTTGAATTTACTTCCTTTCAAACTATCTCAGACGTATAGTGAGTCCTTACTTCAAACTGGCTGTTTTATTAGTTGCTGGCATAGCTTTTCATTTTTAAGACAAAGATCTGTAATTAACCAGGAATTTGTTTTATTTTTAAAGGGATATTGTATGAATGTATAAGGCTTCCGCTGAATTTGTTCCTTATAGCTTATTTTCTTTTTTTTTTTTTTTTTGTCTTTTTAATTATTTATTTTGTATATTTAAAAAGGAAGTAGTTTACAACTGCTGTTCAGTCTTGAAGAGAAAATCTTCTGCCAATGTTTTTCTTAAATGAGCACTTCAAAACCAAACAAAAATGCTGCTACTTTGTAAAACAGTCAGGGAGTCAATTATCAGGAGAGTGACATATCAATTACTATGAAACTCACCATCTTTCATGAAGATGTAATTAATTTACATGTGCTTGTAAATTGTTTGGAGCTGTTGTATTTATACACTGTCTACCACAGTATCACCAAGGTGTTAAGGTCTCTGTGTGATCACAATACCAAAAAAACACAACGATCAGCTCTGTTTGTCTCCACACTGGCTGTATTCCTTCTTGCATGAGAAAGCATTACTGGCCCTGTGAAGGCCCTGCTGAAGGCTCTAGGAAGGCCACTATAGCTTAAGGCTTAAATTCAGTGTGATTGTAGAGTTTATTAGTTAAACTTTTACACCTTTTAGCCTTACAAGGAAGATTTCATAATGGACCTACCTACCTCTTCCTCACTGTTTTTTGTGGGGGTATTTTTCTCCTTTCTTCTTACTCCATTCTAAAAGGAGTATCTGTTCACCAAAGCATATGAAATTTGCTTAAGTTAACAGGTGTTATTTCTGCTAACTTTAGGATATTTTGAATCAAATCCCCATTTTTGGCTTATCAAAATCAAAAAATGGCCACTCATGCTTATTTTTGAAGTGGCTTAATGTCTCAGAGAGATGTTCAGTGCATTACACATTCTGCGTGAACCCTTTGTCTGTGTACACAATGTGGATGTGATTTATTTGAAGCTTGTAATTTTATTTATTTTGTGTGTGTGTGTGTGTGCTGAATAAACTCCAGCTCAGTTTCACCAAGCAGCATGAAAGTGTTTGTCTACATGGGAAATTGGTCAGTAGAAACGTCGTTTTCCAAAACAATTTTGGTGTTCATCCCCTGTATATGACCCGCCTGGCTTAAGGATTTCTTGAGCCTAGAGGTTGTATCTTGACCATAGCTTTTATAGTCACCAGTGGCCCCTGTTACCCAACAAATTCTCCTAAATCCTCTCTCACACACCTAAACCCTTGGATTCTTTTGCAATCAGTTCGACATTTCACAATGAGCTGGATGAAAATAAATGAATTAATTAATAAAATCTCTTTCATTTCAGACCTGACAGCTTACTTGGGTGCACCTTAACTTCAGTACTGTGAGAAGTAGAGCTTAATCACTGTTCATGCTCCTTTTACTCTCTATTTAAGATTTTACAGACTTTCATACATTCCCTTTCAGTGGTCATCGAGTTAAAATGCCCAAATCTGTTAGTCTCTCCTCATATTGAAGCCATTTCCTATGGCTGATCACCCTTCCTGCCCTCCTCCGTACTTATAGTAGTTCTACTACATCACCTTAGAGACGGTAGTAATGGATTTCTGCAATGCATTAGAGATGTATGCGTGACAGGGATTTGTTCAGTGGTACCATGATGTTCTGTCTATTGTTTCCATATAGGTTCTAAAATGCTGCTTGCTCTTATGGCTGCTGCTGAGCAGGGAATAAGCTCTGACTCCAGGCACAGTTTATTGAATGGCAGCAGCTAATTTAAAACCTGTCACTGTATCTGTAGATATGCAGAGTAATTCTGGAAACTTCACTCAAAATAACATGGTGAATGGAGATTTCCACCAGAGTAATTGAAATCAGATTCTGGTCTGTGTATAGTGGACATGAATCACCTTTCACCTACTCCTATATAATTCACCGTAGCGTAGTGATTTCACTAAAGCCACTACTGATTTATTCTAGCTGATAATTAATCCCTTAGATTTCTACAGATGATTTATCTTATGACAAAATATATAGAGGTTGTTTGTGATGAGCTTTGAAGAAATAATTTCTCAGGTTCTCACTCTGCAGGAATCTATACTGCTGGTGGAGCATTTGCATTTCCGTTTTTTTACCATCAGCATAAAAATAATTCTAGAAGAAAAATGCTCAGGTAACTTAACTGCAGAATGCCATAGGACAAATATAGAGAGGCTTAGAGTAAGTATGGGGAACAAAGAAACGGAATTGCTAGGCAGGGCTAGGTGGAATTCTCTTTGATTAAAGGATAATATTGTACACACATTCAGTCAAACTTTGAAAGCACTTAATTAGAGGCATAGTGTGTGGCAGAAGAAGATAAGTATTATTATGTCCATTTGAAAATGGGGTATCTGAGATACAGACAGCTGAAGTGGCTTGCCCAAGAACCCTGTGTCAACATGTGCAAAAACAGAATTCAGGAGTTCACAGTTCCTGTCTTTAACTTACAGAACACACTCAAAGGGGCCCCACAATGTCACACAAGTTTCCAGTCAGCTATTAACATTTTAACCATGCTGTTGTTCAGACTGTCTTAGTGTGCAATGAGATAGCAGTGCCCGAAACCTGCTTTGCTCCTTGGAGTCCTCATGTACCTACTTATTTCATAACCAAAAACAAAGGTTAGCGGAACTGCATGATGAAAAAGATTCAGTATTTGAGAAGAAGGAAGGAGATATTTAAACTGTATCATAGAAGCTAAACAGAAGATTTTGTAATATGTTCTATTACTGTTACATTTAACAGAGAGACATCACAATGAAAATGACTTGTTTACACCATAAAGTCAAATTCTAAATGCTTAGCTGAGGAAGAAGCAAACTTTATTTCAAACATTCTATAAGCAAGTCAAGACATCAAATTTCTGAAGACATTCTGCAAAGGGGTTGTTTTTGTCAGTATTCCACTGTCTCATTCACCTCCTTTTTTTTTTTTACTCAGTCATACCTACCTACTTAAAGCTAATCACTAAAAAGTACGTAATTAGATTTTCATGATGCTCTTTCCTGACGCAATTTTTGATTATTTGATTAAGGGTTCTTATTGGGCTCTTGAATTGAAGTTTTTGGTTTAATTAATCAAAAGATCTGGTGCAACTTGGGATATATTTAAGCAGTTTAGTTTTTAAGTAATATGCAAAAAGCATTTTTATGGTTCCTGACTTATGCAATGTTATATGATACGTAACATTTTTGTATTTGCAAATTGGAGGTTTGTCAGATTTTGATGAAATGGTAAATTAAATTGGGATTGTTCCAAGTGATTTTTTCACATGTGAAAACATATATGAGCTTGCAATCTCTTTTTTTTTTTTTTTCCCCTGAAAAATTATTATCATTATGAAATGTGTTGTTTTGAGCAGTGCAGGTCGTATTACAAGTATTTGCCCTGAGCTATTTGTTTATGCATTACTCCTTCCTAACTGCATTTCTATCTTGTTGATTTCCTGCAGGAACAGCCACCCACATTTTTTGTCAGTACAACCAATGTGTACATTAAAAAAATGAAGAGATGGACAGTGGAATTATACAGCCACTTCTAAACTTGCATCAGTTTCAGAGCAAAGGCTAGAAACACACACACACACAAACAAAAAAAAAGAAAAACCCAACCAACCAACCAACAAACAAAAATAACAAAAAACCAGTCTCCCTCATGGGACAGAAATCTGAAGATCAAATAAAAATAATTCTATTAGATAAATTAACTACATGCTATGCATCAGGCATCCATCCATTCATTCAATTACCTCATTCTGTTCTCTGCTTTTTCCCATGTGCCTCAGTAGCTCTGAACATGCAGATCCTGATTTTGGTTGCTAGAGACTGGCAATAGCTCAGCAATCTGTTGTCCACTGGCTTTCAACTGCAACAGGTACTTAAGGCATTTGCTGAGAACAAATGAGAGCAAATTCATGTGTTTAAATTCAGATCATGCTTAAATGATTGAATACATCGGGGCCTACTTCCTGTGTTGGTGTAAGTGAAAGTAAGAGGACTTCATAGAGTGTGGTGCTGCATCAGCTATTGCTTTGATATTTAGTGCTTCAAGTGCATTTAAGCTGATCTACAGATTTCTGCTTTTTATTTTCTCTACCTGCAATTTTAGTGATTTTCTTTAATATGGATTGAGTTCACTAACCTAATATGCATCTGTGAAATGATATGTGAACCCTTCACCACTAAATATTAAGAGTAAAGGAGGTCTGCATTTGATAAACCAAAGACATTTCTCTGAGGGTTAGATATCAGATTAGCACAAAATAGATTGCTTTGTCATAACACATAACTTTGCATTTGCAGTCTCCCTGCACATCTTGTATTAACAGTAAAACTGTCTTTGTAGATATTGTAGTGCATGTAATTTATACTCACGGGGCTGAATTTACGTAGTTAGGAAAATTTACTTCTGCATGTAGCTTGGGCTGTGGTTTCATAGTTGGACTTACGCCAATCTAAGTGTAGGCTACCCTTTTCCCCTTTCTCCATTGCTGCATGATTTCACCACCTCCTTTGCGACAGTAACAGATCAGCTGATCCAGCTGAAAATTAACCGGAAGACAAAGAACAGAAGGGCCCTTTTTTCAGACAGATTTTTCTCCCTGGCTGGCTCAGTGTTCGACCCCCAAGAGCTACTGCTGGCATGAGTGGAGATGGAAGGTCTTATGGTAAGGACAAGCTTGAGAGAAAGAAGGGACTGCCTCCTTTGACAGCAACTCAGTTTGAAGCAAATCAGTTTAAAGCAGTTTGTGAAACTATAGACTTACGCCACTAAATGCATCAATGATGGATGCAGTCCATGAAATTATATTCATTTATATAAGGTCAGTGCATGGGCTGTGAGCTCACAGTGTTGGAGGAGAAAGACATTCCAGGAAAACAACACCCAGCTCTAGCAGAATAGTAACTGACTACAGCAGTCCCATCAGAGAACAGAAATCAGAGGTTTTTTTACCTTATTGATATTATCATAAAGGGTTTTTTTTTCCCCCACATGCTGATTTTGCACAAAACCACTTAAAGTAAGCACAGCAATGAAAATACTGTTAAACTGACAGTATCATTCATGCAATCAGAAAAGACTTTCATTTGAATTAAGGTGCAAATGCTGTAACACCATACACAACAGGGAGCCAATGATAGATTAAAGTTAGGAGGAGGTCAGTATTCTTTGCCACAGAAGATGAAACTTGGTGTAAACACTAATGGTCCAGAACACAGCACACAGAATGTCTTAGACTGAAAATGGAAGGGAAAAGGGCAGATCTGTTTTTTCTTGCAGCTTTTCTTACCAACTAAATTGCATTGAGAATAGCAAAAATGTCAGTTACAGCCCCTTTGCTTTCAGAAGTTCAGTATTCTTGAGAAATCTTCATTTTGGCTGAAACTTTGAGAGAACACATCCAAAAGTAAAAAACGTGAAGTATTTTTCAGAATACTAGACAAGAGTAGACATGAAAAAATTATCCATCCTTTACAAACTAACGAAAAGTATTGCCATATAGACTCAGCACTCTAAAATCATAGAATCATTGAATGGTTTGGGTTGGAAGTGACCTTTCAGATCATCTCGTTTCAACAGCCCTGCTATAATCAGGGACACTTCCCTCTAGACCAGGCTGCTCATAGCCCCATCCAGCCTGGCCTTGAATGGTTCCGGAGAGGGGGCATTCACAACCTCTCTGGGCAACCTGTGCCAGTGCCTCACCAGCCTCACAGTAAAGAATTTCTTCCTATGCTGGAATTGGTTTTCAGGAAAATAAAAAAAAGAGAGAGAGAGAGAGAGAGAGAGAGAGAGAAACTACTTTGAATTGGATATTAGATATAGGTTATGTGCTACACAATACTTTTTCTTCTTTCTTTTTTTCTTTTTTCTTAAGTTTTTTAAGTTTTTACCAAGGTCTTAGATATGCAAGGGATTTGAATTTTATAGCTCTTAGATGCAACTTGGTGTTAGGTGACAGTAAAGTATGAAGAGCTAACATTATTTTCTTCCCTTCTCTGCAGATGTTGACTTGAACTAGGTTGTGCAGTCTTTTTTGCACTTTTACACCATTATTGAACTCCATGATGTCTTGCTACCTGAATAGTTCAAAGCTGTGAAATAGACCTCCACTATTCAGACTTTTCTGACACTTCAGACAGCAATCCCAAGCCCTGATAGATCCTGGAGAAGGAGGGAAAACCCCCTTTTTGCTTGCTTTCTCCCAGGCATAAAGAGCCTCTTAAGGTGCATAGGTAAATCTTTCTCTTCTGAATGGCTGGTGCTTTACAGATGACTTATAGTAAAGCTCTCTTTTCATTCTTCAAAGGCCCAAATCTTTGCATGGCCCCATTTCCTGCCATGCACTTCACAAGGGGCAGAAGTCAGTATAGGCTGCTCCAAAAGTAATGCCTCCTATTTATTTCCATGGCAACTACAACAGCTACAAAGAACACAATAACACTATTTGTTAGAGAAAATTCTCTGCTACTAAATACTATTTTTTTCAATGTAGTCACCTTTACTAGCTATGCATTTTCACCAGCAATGAACAACAGCGTGCATTCCATGCTTGTAAAAATCTGCACCAGCAGAGGCGATCCACAGTCACTGTCACCACTGCTGAAATGCACCATCCACCACCTCACTGTGCTCACAGCCATTGTTTGGTTTCCATCAACATTCAGCAAGCATTGGTGAATGTCAGTGGGTGCCATTTTTTCCACATGGAGGAATTCAGTTCCATACCTTTACTTTATATGCAATTCCATGTCAGATGTTATTCTATCAGTCTGTTCCTCTGCTGCCATCTGTTGCATGGCAACAAAAGGTAATGGAATATTAGTGGGAAGGTTGAGCTTCTGCTACCGCACCAACATCTGCCTCCAGTGTCATGGGCCAACATAACAAAACAGGAGGCATTACTTTTGGAATTCCCCTCATATGTGATGTTCTGGCTTAGGTCAGATTTCTGTTAGGTATGCATCAGGTCACATCAACAAATTAAGCTTGCAAGCTAATTATATAGATAGTCACACTGAATTCATTGACATTACTTATGTGCAGAAGGGTGGCAGGGGCCGGCTGTAGTAAATCTGAGTCTCCTCATTTAATTTGAATGACCTCTGATATGGAAATTATTTTTCCATTCCAACTGCTGAACAAATTACAGAATGATTCGAGTTTCAAATTAAGCATACTTCCTATTAACATCATATCAGAACAGTTTATATCTTCCTTCTTCTATGCCAGTGCAATGTATTGCTGCTACATTACCAGAAAGTCAGTTTCCTTAAACTGGTAGTTGGGAACTTAAGTTATAAAGTACAGGATAAAACTACAGCACTGAAATGTGGTTTATTTAAAAGAAAGCCAAAAGAGCCAACATGAAGAAGAGATGGTGATGTTCAAGAAGGGTGAGCAGTAGAAAGGTTTGCAGTGTCAACAGCTGGGAGAAAGTCATTTTGCACTTTATAAGCTGAACCAAGAGGAGACAGAAACAAATGGTCCCACACTCCCAATTTCTCCCCACACATTTCCTTCGGTTTTCTCAGTATCTATTTCTTCTGTTCCAGTAGCATTTAGTCTCATCAAGTATTTGGGAAACAGGGAAAGGATAAAGAAAATGAAGGTTAAATAAAATAAGTGTGACTAGAGAGAGCTCACTAGAACTTCTGATGTGTTACACATATGAATTCTGGCCCAGTAGGCATAAGACAGAAGAGGTGAAACCAGAATAAGGCTCCTTTTGTCTAAATGAAGATTCTTCTAAAGAATACTTAACAGAAATCAAGAATAAATGAATACAGTAATGAGCAAAGAGAGGAAGCCTTTCCTGCTGAGAGGAAAGGAAAGAAGTCTTCTTAAATCTGAATAAAGAGACAAGGAAATGTCTTCAACTGGGTTTATGAAAATCAAGATTTACACACACGAGTAAAATCTGTACTGCAATGGTAAAAGCCAGGGACATTTTTTGATGATTCTGTAAGTTTCTTGCGTGAAATTAAGTGATATAAAGATCAGCTGAAAGGTCAGAGAGAATGTCACTTAGCAGTTTAATTCCCAGTGCTGCTGATAGCAATACTTATGGCTGAGTTCATCCCGTTAGTAAGAAAAATCAGGGCTGAGACGCAGGCATGGCTTTAAGAGGAGGAATTGCGGAAGTCCTGTGAGGCTGCAAATGTTGCTAAACTCCTTTCAGTTTAAGACATTCTGACAGAGTTTTGTTATATTGTAACCAAATTCTTCCGCAGCTTAGTATTGTTTCATTCTGAGATACTTGGATAGGAAGTTTCTGTGAACAATATTTGAATAGTTACAGTGTTCTCTACATGAAAAGCAAAATAACAATGCAGAACAGCTTTTTGGTGTACAGGACAGAATGTGTAACAAGTCAGCTTAGATATGTGCAAATCAAGCTAGTGCTTGCATGGCGAATGGAGTCTCATTATCACCTCTCAGACAGGAAAACTTGCAAGTGAGTGATTATCCAGCCCCGAGTCTTCCACCTCTCAGACACACCAGGGCCTGGGAATGGCTCTATTTCATTTGTGTCTTTCAGTTACATTTCTCACTACAGTCAGAAGCAGTGATTGGCAAAAAATATTTTCCCCATCTGCTCTCTCACATTGGCTGCTTGGCTTTTTTTTTTTTTTTTTTTTTTTTTTTTTTTCTTATGTTTCCATATATTTTAGTAATTGTAGACTTTTCTGATTTAGACATGGTTTAAAAGACTTTGAAAGGAGTATAGTCTCAAATTTTGAAGCCTGAGCATGATAAGCTTCTTTAAATGTCTGGTTTTAGTGCTGCTACACAAATGAAGCATATGCTAATGTCAGACACTGGGAGCAGTGAGTATTAGGTGCAGGTAAAATAGGTCACACTCATGACTATAGTCATATCTGGATTTGTGAACAATTAGATTTAAGATCTGGTCTTCAGATTCTATTGTGCCTCTGGTTGTCTAAACCCTGTTACGTTGTTACACATTGTTTGTTATTATGTCAGTGAATGGAGCAGTTCATGACTGAATTGCCTTTACTTGCTTCTCTGTAGCACATCTCAAGATGCAATTTACAGTAGTAAGTCATGTGAGTCTCATATTCTACCTCATAGGCAGCAGAGCACTGCTGATTTCAGAAAGGAGCCTCTACTGCCAGGACTACTAAAAACAAAACAACAACTAAGACATCCTCTCTAATACATTTTTGATAGAAATGTGGAATTTTAACAAAATTATTTCTGTGAGAATTATCTGCTTTCTTTGGATGTGTTGCAGTTCCTTTGAAATGCTGAAAACATGAGAAATGCAAATTTGGAAGTTGAGGCAATATGTTGGTTTTGCAAATTTTTTACAAGTGTGAGAGAGACAGCTGAGAACCTGATCTGCCCTGTAGGCTTCAGAAGAAAAGCAACATTTAATTCTGATTGACTTAGACCTGTATAAATCTCACATAAATTATATACTGCTATTATTCTTTGTAAATTACTTCAAGGTAAAACAGCAAGGTAAAAGTAAAATATCAGCACTCTGCAGGAATACTGATGTTAGCTTCTTTGGTCTGACTTTATTGCTGGAAGAGAAAGCATCATTGCATTGGTGAAGTGCTATAGGTGGACTAATTACAGAATCAGCTGATCTAATTTGTCTGGCACAGCACTGTGTAAATCCTGTGTAAATATTGCCTCTTCTGTCAAATTATTTTATTTTTGTATGATGACACTGCCCGGTGCTGCTGTTCAGCTCTTTTGCCAGTGCCCTCTTCTCAATACAGATCCTTCCTGCGTAGGAATGGAAGTTCATAGCAAGATTCCTGGCAGGAAGTTAGTCAGAAAGATACAGAAGGTCTGGGATCTGGATTTGGGGGAAACTGGGAATGAGTGGGAGAGAATTCCATTTAAACTTCGTGATGAAGTGTCTTGCTAATACTACATGAATTCTCATATAAATACTCACTCAATGATTTGTTTTAGTAATACTTCACTTACGTCAAATGTACTGTTACCAAGCTCTGGGTCTATTGACTTTAGAGCATGTAATGTTGGACTAGGAAAAAAACATGAGAGAGCTGAGGCTGTGAATCAAATGTGGAGTCCCCTGGGAGATCCACTGGTACATTACTGGACAGCAGAGAGAAGAGCTAGAAGCCAAGCAGAATAAACCGAATCAGTCCCTGTGGAAATGTTTTTAAATGGCCAGCAAAAGTGAAGAGATCTATAGGGAGTTTCTCCTAATGCTGCACTGGGAATTGAGCTAATTGAGCAGACCAGTGCTGTTTTTCCAAGAATATTCCTGTCTGTGCTGCATCTTTCTTAGGGTGAAGTTTCCTTCCTAATGTAAAATATATAGCAGTATGCCGATGGGGGAAGCGCTGTGAGGTTAGGTCTGTCAATCAGTGAGGAGCACCTGGCCCCTGGGCAAAAATCCAGAGTAGCTTCTTGCCAAGGAAGTGGCTTACACAAACTGTGAACTGTGTCCACCTGTTAGGCATTGTATGCACTTGATTTATGTCTTGTGGTACAGACAGATTTGCTACAACTAGCTCTTTACAGTTTAATGGTAATTCTCGTAATTGGCACTGAATTCACTTGCAAAAACATACATGCAGACACATGTATTCTTCCTCTGCTCTTCTGTCTTCTCTTCTCTCTGGAAGGTTTTATTTCCTTGTATGCCTCTAACCATGAGTACACATGATGCAATTAAATTATGTACATAGCACTGTGCTATATTTAGAAGTAATGTTGAACTAATCTATATTGCTTTTGCAGCATTTGCAGAGTGTTTCCGACTTGACATTAGAACTATATGCCTTGGGAGATTATGACATTATATTTAAATCACAGGGCATGTGACAGAAAGCCCAGATCCATCTGGTGCCCAGGTGAAAGTGGCCCTCAGCAAAGCAATGTTCCATAGACTAAATATTTATTGAATAATTGGAGACTTATCAGAGTGCAAAGGTGCTCCATCAGTACTATGTCAAACCATTAACTAAAACCATCCTTAACCTTGTAAAAAGCAGAGCTCTTTACCACCATTGTCATATTGATGGCAATTTTCATTGACAGGCTAACTCCATGGCCCCGTTTTGACATTTTAGGTTTACTTCACACTACTGTAAAACAGAGATACCATATGCATGTATGAATATTTGTGTATCTGCCATATTCATAATGCTGTTACTAGCAGTTTTGTTATCTACTTGGTAATTTTAAAGCTGGAGGCTGCATGTTATTTCTTCCCCTTTTGGAGATCATAAATGTTGATTTTTGATGAAGATTGAAGTGCTGTTTTCTCTGTCCTACTTGTTCTAAAGTTCCGTATGTGTTAACTGTGGGAATCATAACGTGGTCCAGTCTGTTGTGGTCATTTAAAAAAATAAATGTGTTTCCTGTTTTCTCATCAAAGTACGGAGATGTTAGTAGAACGATGGAAAAAGTGTATGTGATCACTTTTTTTATGGGATTTCTGGATGAGATCATTCTAATTCAGTCTCACTAGTCAGAGCTATTTTGAGTGCCATCCTGGTTAGGAAAAAGAAGTAATTTCTAGGCTCAGCTTCACTTATCATGTCCTTGACGATATGCCACTACTGCTTTAGGAAAGTAACTATGATTTGTGAGAGCACTTCTTTCAATTTGAAGTGGAGTCGTGGCTTTTGAGATTGCAGAGAATATCTTCAAAACATGAATCCTTATGTTCAGAAAGCTAGTAGAGATCATTTTTAGATAGCATAAAATCTTGTACTTACACAGTCTCATGTTCTGGGGAGCCGCATTCCTGCTAAATGCTTGGAATTATCACTGTGCAAAAGACACAGTGAACAAGGTTGTCAGGTTTGCTCTCATCCTAGAAGGGTACCTTCATCTACCACAGTCATCTTCCCAGGACTTGTTGACTCAACCTTATGTTTGCATGGAAAACAAAAGCCTGGGACATATTTAATATTTGTATATCATGCTAAACATTGATACATATATTACATTATTAGAATAGAAAAGAAACCCTGATTTCATCTTCTGTTTTCTGTATCTTTAGATGAACAAACTTGCCATCTGCTGATAGGAGCTGTAGTTTGCTTGACACGTAAACTCCAGTTATGTGTCAGAGGAGAGGTCACATAACAGACCTTATTTGTTCTTTGTTGCCTTCCTTAACCTGGAGTAAAAAACTCTGTAGACTGACACATCAGCATGGGCTTGTGGCAAATGGAGAGCACACCCAAGCTCTTAAGGGCTGAAGCAGATAATGTATTTTGGACATTTTCATACAGGGATGAGCCATAATCAAAGTCATGCAAGACATGTTATAGGTTGTAGATAAAATATGAGCCTGATCTAAACCAGCCTAGCTAATAATTTTTTTGACATAAATCATTCCCATTCTCTACCTCATTCCAAGCCCTGTCCTTGGTTGGATGGCACTGCAATGTGTGTTCTGTTCCAACACAGCCTAGAAATTTTTGTATCAAGTTGAAGCAAACTTACATGACAGCAGCCTCTTATTGCCTCAAAAAGCAGCTGTACTGCTAGTTGTTCTGCTAGCTGGATGGCTCTCAGCATAGATGAGACTAAACAGATTTGTGCAAATGCACATATAATCCCCAAAAGACTTCTGCTTTCTCAGCTTCTGAATGCAAGCCATAAAATTTCAGGGGATTTCATTGCTTGTGAAACCACTGTGCACATTGTTTTCTCGCAATTGTGGATCTCTGTCTCCTCAGACCTCACAGTTCTGCAACACTGACTCAGTTTGTGGTATCTTCATAGAGCAATGGTAGTGCACTCATCCCTTCCGAGTAGGTGAAAATCACTTTACTCAGGGATTTTCCCATCAGGTTGACCAACACTGAAGGGCAGAGTGCAGTTAAGTTATTTACATCCAGATCACTTGGTTTTGTTTTGGCCTTGTTTGAATTAGCTGATGCAGAAAGGAAGTAGTGGCTCCATTTTTTTTCCCTCTTTCTCCTTCTGCTTTTTTATTATTTTTAGTAAAATGTTACTTAACCATATGCCTGTATTAAATGTATTTCTGAATTTCCAGAACTATGTTTTAGTATGGCAAGATATATGAAACCATTGCAAGCGTTTGGAATTTCCTGTAAAGATAATGCATAAAACACGATCAAAACTTACTGATCTGAGAGGGGTTTGGACAGGATTCCACTAAAAGTTAAGTGTCTGTCTGTTATTATCAGATCAGGTATCACTTTATGTAGGAATCAATTGTTAAATTTTAGAAACAAAAAGATATATCACTTTATATGCTAAGAATGAAGCAATTCCTTTATCATGAAGGATTTTGTTCAGTTTACTGTAAGAAAGCAGCCGTATTGTATTGGTAAAGGTTTTCATCTTTTATTACATCTATAATTACAAGAAGAAATTTTTCGGTTATTTATTTAAATCCCGGTATGGATGACAGTGACTTTTGTTTACATAGCTTCACTTTTTTATTTTTTTCCCCTGAGTCACAGTCTTTCTAATGTTCTCCAAGGAAGGTATCTGATAGACGTTTGCTTCAGTTTGGTTCTCCCGAGCCATTTGGTTAGCAAGTGTGTCACAAGTACCCAGTGATGGTAATGGCTGATGATTTGCATGTGCGGCCTCCGTAACTGTGTGTGCAAATCAGATATACCACCTTCTGAAAATCTTGTCTTTTTTTCTTACATGCTGACATGAGTGTCACTGACAACAACCCTATTTAAATTAGTGAGTGGGTACAACTCATTGATCAATACTGAAGTTAAAGGGAATGCTGACTATATTGACACTCTGCAGAGAAAGAATATGCAGGTTTAAGGAAATGTAGCTTTCCCTCTGGCCTCATTTGCTGCTTTGTGGTTTCCATGTCATGTAATGGGGGCAAGGTTGAACTTCTCCTTTTGTTCTCCCTGTAATCAATATCCTAGATGCAGCCACTGTTAACAGTGCTGTCCTAATTGCCCTGTGTGCAGTATGTCAGGGCATGTACTTTGAGTATCTCACTTTTCTCAATCCAGGAGACCCAAGACAGTTCAGGATTTTCTGACGATTTAGCTCATTCCCTCCCTTGCCACTTGCTTTCACACTTTTTCATCATCATACTTAAGCACAGACATGCTAGAGATCCCTTGCTTAGTCAAAAAGCAGACAACCCTCCCACCTGTCAAAGGGCATATAAGCACATTTAGACGGGGCTCTCATGCATTTCAGTTCTGACAGGTTTTATACTCATAATCTTCTGCCAGCTTTCCTTGTCTCACTTTAGTGAGAACTGGGAATTCAGGTGACTACCTTCAGTGTCTCAGCCAGTGGGTGGGAAACAGCTGTTTTAGCCAGATTGCATTTCTATAGGTTGAATAGGCCTCACAAGGAAGGGGGAGACTTCTCTCCCACATACTGACCTCAGTGTTTATCCTTGACTAGAAGGCAGCTTGACCTATAATAGCATGAATTACCAGGGAGGAGATTACCTGGGACACATACCTGCACCTAGCTCAGGAAGTAGGTATGGTTGTATATGAAACTGTTCACAGTAAATGAAAATTGTTAGCAATGAAATCATCACTGAGAGGAGCCACAGTTTGCAGCAAGCCTTGATACAGGCTCTGATTTTGCATGTGTAATAATTAACACATCCTGTCTTGCTGCCTTCTCATTTCAGTAGCATTGTTAGTGACATCACTAAAAAGAATTGAAAAATTCCAGGACAGGTGTTTAAAATGTCTGAACTCACGGGGGGAGGTAGGCTTCCATCTCAAAAAGAACATAAATGTTTCAACTGAACTGCCAGATTATTCTTAAGCTGCAGTCATATAAATAGTTACAGAACGTCATTAGAAACATTTAAAATACAACCCAGCACATTAGCATGACAAATATATTAGTCATATGTGATTTAGCTATGAAAAGTGGCTTTTCTTATGACATCAGTGGAATATTGCTTTTGTTACCTCTTGGGTTTAGCAAGTAATTTACAGCTTGAATGACAACTCAATTGCGAGGAAGCGACAGAAAGTAGACACTCTACTTATGGATCTTTAAAAAAATAAAAAAGACTATTTAGATTAACACACACACATAAAAAACCCTTTGAATATTCGAAGCTAAAGGGAAGAGAAAGGCAATACAAATGAAATGAACTCTTTAACTCCAGGAGTTCACCAGATCTGCTACTGAATTAAATATTAACTCATGGAACTAAAGTGAGCTAAATGCTAGCTATGAATTCAGACACGTGGGTCAAGAAGGACCAGGTACACATCTGATGGAGGCAAATAAAAGCACAATCTTCAGGTCTCTGCTTAGCTCGATGGGCTAACTCATGTGTCTGTCTACTCACCCGTGTGGAAAGAATATCGACAGAGAGGTAGATACGATCTTCCTCTGGATGAGCTTCTGGGCATCTTCTGACCCAAGGCAGACAACAACACATTGCTGTCTGTTATGATCTCTATCATAATAGTCTCTTTCCACCTCTAGCACTGAAAATATCATCGTGTTAGTATGTGTAGCTGTAAATAATTTGCGTTTTAGTGATCAAAAAATGTCGGCTTTTCTGTTTTTGGATGTTCGTTTTTTTGTGCGTGTGCCTTCTGAGCAGTACGGCTTGCAAACTGGGGCACTCCGTTATGAAGCTGGGCCTTTGGCGCCCTCAAGTGAAAAAAACCTGTTTTTTACAGGGAGTAGGATCGGAAAAAAAACAGAAACCAACCCACTGAGAACACAACTTCAAAGGAAAATGACAGCGTGAATGGAAACTACGTGTCTTACTCAGCATGGGCATCTAACTCCCTGCTTTATGAATCAGATTAGTAATTAATGCAGATATGCTACAAACGATACTTTAAGTGCTATGTCATCTAACCCCTAGCATAAACTCAGATAGCATTTCTAACCACCTAAGTAACGGGTTTGATTTTTGAAGAGCCAGTTAGTTGTAACCTTACTGACATCAGTCTGAGCTTTGAACAAAGGTTAGCAAGTCAGAAGGAATTATTTATGCATAGATGCTGCCTGGTTTTTCCTCCCATAGGCAGCTCCCAAGTAGATGTGACTTTAGATAATTGTCCAAATTCTTCTATTTGTCTTCTACAAGTTTGGAGGCTTGGTTTTCGCTCCATGTATGATTCCATAATGTTGTAGATTTTTGTTTTGTTTTGTTTTGTTTTTCCCTGTGATGCCTGAAGTATTGGGATTTATAAATGAAGCGCACTTTTATGATGATACACTGGTGAGGGAAAATAATATGTGTATTCTGTGATCATTTTCTATTGCTTTCTGTGATAGTCACCATCTGACAACTGATGCCTGAAACTCAAGCTGCTCATATGAGTTGGCTGTGTGCAGACCCTATGGACTCCAGAGAATTAGGGCATGCTCTGAATTGTTGGCCTTTCACAGTGTTAGATGAAACTTATTTTCATTTCATCCTCCTCAGTTCATTGTGTTTTTCAGTGTTACTTGCAAAAGTGAAGCCACTTCCCTCTCTGTCCCACTGGATTATCTCGGTTGAAGCCTTCTAGTCACAAAGCTGGAGGGAAACTTCTTATTAGCTGTGTCAATACACTTTTTTTTTCCCAGTGAAATACATACTACTCCTAATATGAGTATTGAAAAGGAGTTTTGAATGTTTTGTGCAAGTAGAATGTGTGGCCTCTGAATAGCAGCCACAAGGCTGGCTGCTGTCTCACAAAGCCTGGTCATAAATTATTTACAGACATATTACACTTCGTCTGCCTGGGTATATGAGGTAACTGTGTGATCTGCACCACATTGTCCAGGTGAGTTGGGGATCAGTCCTGCTGACTTGCTGCAGCTTGGACAGATTGGAAAGAAGACATAAACAGATCCATAAAACACAAATTAGGGATACCCAAAGATTCTAATTAGATGAAGTAAAGCTATCTAGATATGTAAGCAAGGAGTGTTTTCTTTAGCAGCAAGTGATCCTTCAAACAGGCAGAGATGAGACTGGAGATCTGAGTCTTCTGAAGACCAATGTAGAATGCAGTATTTGTTTATTATTATTATCATTTATTTTTTTCAGTAGCAGTCTGGCTGTGAGCTCATAGCCTTAAATTTCCGACTCTCCAACAAGGTCCCACCCAGAAATGTCCTATCCTTCTGCACCTGTAGTTCTCATATTAGGTTAGCATGGAAAATGTTTTGTAGGAATAATTTGTATACAGTTGAGAGTGCCCAGAGTTAAGATCAGAGGTATACATCCAATATAATCTTTTTGGCATGGGAATAATGGGAAAAGATACTCCACCAAATGCTGCATCCACCATGTTGAACTGTGATTTCTAAAGAAATGATTCTCCACCTCTCACCCATTTTTCCTTATATACTCAGTCTTAGATCTAGTTAACTTACTGGTTTGGTACAAACTGGTGAGAAAGCAAAACAGATTGAAGAGAAATCAAGCAGAAAGAATGGGTCCCGTAAACACACCGTATGCAATATGCAAATCCTTTGTACTCTCCTGGGACAAGCCCTTAGGATTCACTAGGGCCAAAAAGATATCTAAAATCTTAAAAGCCTATTCCTAGAAAAGAAACATGCAAACCTATTTCAGATACCTAAATTTTCTATATAGTCCTATTTACAGTACATGGCATCCAGTGAAGAGTGACACATATATATATTTATCAGATTATTCTGCATGTGTCAAACTGTTTCCTGAAAGGTGTTCCATTTGACATGGATGACTGACTGTTGTTCATGGTTTAAAATCACGATGATGTTGGTGCCATGCATAATAGGAATTGCCAAAAGTGTGCAAGTCACCAAGCTAATCAGGACTTGCAGGTTTGTAACAGTAACAATCTAATCTTAGGACTAAACTCAGTTTAGGACTAAACTCAGCTGTCCCTCACAAGTTCAGGTCTAACTTCAGCACTGACACAAACTACATGGAAAACTTTGACCAAGAAGTCTTTCTTCATTTTCTAGCTCCTGCACTAAACCCAGTTTCCTGGACACTTAAGAGATCACCTTACTGATATTTAAACTAAGGTCTGTCTTCCTTGATAACTCTAAGAAAGCAGTCCTCCTTCTCCCCAAAACTAAAATTATTTTTCCAAACTTCTCTTATTTCACCTCAGCAAATGAAAGACTGATCTTAGCTCATCTTCCCTAGCAAATCTGTTACCTAACCCTAATCCAAGCTACTAGTCTAATTGCATTGTTAGCTCTCAGCTAGTAATTTACAGCAGCCATAAACACAATTGTTCATCAGTGACTGATGGCATCAAGAGTAAATGTCAGTAAATGTCTGCTTTTTGAATACCTTTCTGAACAATTACTTGTATACTCAGGAGAGTCAGAATCCTAGCCCTAATAATGATCTCAGTCCTTATTTCTACTGTTACGCTCATCTTAAGGAGAAAATCCATCTCCAACCCCCTATAAAACTCAACACAGTTTGCATTATCCCATTAGATTCTACTGTAAACTGAATGTAGCCACTTCTTTTGGACTCCTGCCCAAATTCCTGCCCAAATTTAGTTTACCTCCAATGGTTAGTCCACATTCTACCTTGACTGTAATTTTAATGCTACATTAAGGTCTTTATCATCTCCAAAGATTAACAGTTGGTGAGCTTGATGGTATGAGCGCTACTGTGAACCTGGAGACCTAATATAAACCTTAGCCTAACCTACTTTAAGGAGTTATATATAACCCAAAGCTCAGTCTTCTTCTTAACCCTACAGCTATTCCTGATTCTCCTGTTAACTTGAGATAAGCAACCACTTTCAGCCTTATAAATATATGTTTGTAGCCCCTGATGATACTTGTCCTAATTGATGCAAATTTGTCTACATAAAATAGGCCTAGAAATAGCCCCAGTGAGTTTCAATCCTAACAATTGAAAATTTGAATCCTTATCATAGCAGTGATTCCCTTGTAAATCATAAGAGGACTTGAAAGTCATCTGAAAATTAAATAGACCCCAACTCTCCCCCACTATGTGCATGCATTTGTCAGTGCAGTCCCATACAGCTAACCGTTCTTAATCTCAAACTTGAACCTGCCTATAAATCAAGCTTCAAATAGCAGATTTAACATTTACCAGCTTTATGTACTTCACATGCCACTAACAGTCAAAGAACTCATTGTAGCTGAAACCTAGTATTCACTCTTATCTCTTCAATCCTTTATCTAAAAACTAGCCCATATCAGTTTTGCTTCTCTGACAAAAACTGATCTTGTCCCACAGTAAGGGTCCTAAAATCAGAACTGATACTTTGACAATACACGAAGAGCTTCTGCTAGTTAATTAATTAGTTAATTAATTCTGCAAATGCTGCTGACAGTAACTATAGCTTTTTTGTGTGTCAATAACTAAGTCAGCGTCCCTCAAAAGAGATTCAAGGCCTTTCAGTTATGTCACCTTTGTATCACTGTAATTTCACTGAAAAGAGCAGTATTACCCTTGATTTAAACTAACATCAGCGAAAGAAGGATCAGCCAGCAATAGCAAATGTGGGCAGTTCTTAGGGCAGTCTTTTTGCAGTCACTTTTCTGCTTGTAAGTGTATTTCAAAATTATCAATTTAAAAAGAGAATCATAGGATACTAGCATGTGGGTGTGTGATATATCAGCACAATTCAACAAGCAGTAGAACTCCATACAGCATTAAGCAGAATCCTGCGTAAGATACACAGCTAGCTTCAGCCAAGGGAAACAGATCAATATGGTAGAACTGCAGAAATTTGAACTCCAGGATATCAATTTAATGCTTCTGGCCTGGAAATAAGCTATCCTGACATTCACTGCTTCTCATATAAACCTTTTCCTCCTTGCATGACATCATGCCGTCAGCACTATTTACTGCCAGTTGATGGACGGTTACTGGCATTCTTGCACGTGGAGTGCACTAAACATGCTGCAGCACCTCAAGTTACTGTGATCCAAGTACATTTTGAACTTCTGGTAGAATCACAGAATGGCCTGAGTTGGAAGGGACCTCAAGGATCATGAATCTCCAACCCCTCTGCCCGGCAGGGCCACCAACCTCCCCATTTTCTAGACCAGGTTTCCCAGGGCCTCATCCAACCTGGCCTTGAACACCTCCAAGGATGGGGCATCCACAACCTCTCTGGGCAGCCCGTTCCAGCACCTCACCACTCTCCTGGTAAAGAACTTCCCCCTAACATCCAGCCTAAATTTTCCCTCTTTCAACTTAAAACCGTTCCCCCTTGTCCTGCTGTTATCTACCCTTTCAAAGAGTTTACTCCCTTCCTGTTTATAGGCTCCCTTCAGGTACTGAAAGGCTGCAATGAGGTCACCCCGCAGCCTTCTCTTCTCCAGGCTGAATAAGCCCAGCTCCCTCAGCCTGTCCTCGTAGGGGAGGTGCTCCAGCCCCCTGATCATCTTTGTGCCCCTTCTCTGGACCCTCTCCAACAGCTCTCTGTCTTTCTTGTACTGGGGGCTCCGTACCTGGACACAGTACTCCAGATGGGGCCTCACAAGAGCAGAGTAGAGAGGGACAATCACCTCCCTGTCCCTGCTGGCCACCCCTCTCATGATGGAGCCCAGGATACCATTTGCTTTTTGAGCTGCAAGAGCACACTGCTGGCTCATGTTAAGTTTGTCATCCATCAGGTCCCCCAGGTCCTTCTCTGCAGAGCTGCTCTCAAGAACTGCTCCTTCCAGTCTGTATAGATGCCTGGGGTTCCTCCGGCCCAAGTGCAAAACCCTGCACTTTGCTGTGTTGAACCTCATTAGGTTCACCTGGGCTCATCTTTCAAGTCTGTCAAGGTCCCTCTGAATGGCATCCCTTCCTTCCTCCGTGTCAACCGCACCACTCAGCTTGGTGTCGTCAGCAAAGAACTCATTCAGTACCTCAGCTTTGTCTGTTGAAGCCAGTTCTCCTTTTAAACTTACTAAAGAAGGTATACCCATTTTGGCCTGTCTCTTCTGGTCAATGTACCTGTAGAATGTCTTCTTATTGTTTTTCACATCCCTCACCAAGTTCAGTTCTATCTGCGCCTTGGCTTTCCTGATCCTACGTCTGCAAGTCCGGACAGCATCCCTGTACTCTTCCCAGGTGACATGCCCTTGTTTCCAGAGCTTGTACGCACCTTTCTTCACCCTCAGTGTGCCCAGCAGGTCCTTGCCGAGCCATGCCGGTTTCCTATCTCGTCTGCCCATTTTCCTATTCAGAGGGATGGAGACCTTATCTTTCACTTATCTGTGAAAGATAAATCTATATATTTTCATTTTGTTTCCTCATTGGTGTTATATTCTATGTCATACTCGAAAACTCCTTTGGTTTGGGGATATTAAAATAATTCTGGGTGGGTTTCCCAATGAAAAAGAAGGTACATGATTCTTATCCATCTCCTGTACCATGCAACAAGCCAAATGCCACAGGTGAAGTACCTTTTTCTTCATAAATTTTATGCATTTACTGGTGCTGTTGCTATCTACTCACCCAAATTCTAGCAGTTTAAAGTATAAAAAGAACCAATTCTGCAAGAATGTAGATAATTGTAAGTCTTCAGCACAACTGAGAATGAAAGCCCACACTTTTTGAATAACTAGCTCTTATCTCTTGGGCTCTCTGCTCCATTTCTAGTTCTAATAACCTCATATTTTGTCTTGTTATGTCAAAGCTGATAGCTCTTCAAGAGACAGCAATTGCTTGCCCTACCATTGCTACTTTCAATAGGGCCAAGTGTCGGGTCCTGCATTTTGGTCACAACAACCACAGGCAACCCTACAGGCTTGGGGAAGAGTAGCTAGAAAGCTGCCTGATGGAAAGGGACCTTGGTGTATTGATGGACAGTCGGCTGAATATGAGCCAGCAGTGTTCCCAGGTGGCCAAGAAGGCCAGTGGCATCCTGGCTTGTATCAGGAATGGTGTGGTGAGCAGAACTAGGGAAGTAATCCTGCACCTGTACTTGGCATTGGTGAGGCCTCACCTCGAGTACTGTGTTCAGTTTTGGGCACCTCAGTACAGAAAGGACATGGAGGTGCTGGAGCAGGTCCAAAGAAGAGCAACAAGGTTTGTGAAGGCTTGGAGAATATGCCCTATGAGGAGAGACTGAAGGAACTGGGGTTGTTTAGTCTGGGGAAAAGGAGGCTGAGGGGAGACCTTATTGCTCTCTTCCAATATCTGAAAGGTGCTTACAGTGAGAGCAGTATTGGTCTCTTCCCACTGGTGACAGGTGACAGGATGAGGAGACATGGCCTCAAGTTGTGCCAGGGTAAGTTTAGTTTGGATACCAGGAAACACTTCTTTACAGACAGGGTTGTTAAGCACTGAAATGGGCTTCCCAGGGAGATGGTTGGGTCACCATCCCTGGATTTGTTTAAAAACCATTTGGATGTGGTGCTCAGGGACATGATGTAGCGGAGGGTTGTTAGTTAGGATAGTATGGTTAGGTCGTGGTTGGACTTGTTGATCTTTAAGGTTTTTTTCAACCTGAGAGATTCTATGATTCTATAATTAAAATAACAAACTAGTGGAAACTATAACATTCTCTGTCACCTTCCTTATACTACTATTTTTCATCATAGTGTGACTACTGATTAACTTTCATAATCCAAATACTCCTTTCTAACTTGGCCCTAATGCAAGGCCATCATGTTCTCTGAGGCATATTCTATACTGAGACTGCAGATTTCAGCACTGAAATGAAGCTACTCTTGAGTCCAAGCACAAGCAGTTTGTCTTTTGACTTCTGAGTTCTCATTGTCAGTACTTGACTCTGTGACAGATGTTCCTGTTCTTTCTTTTTTTTTGTGTGTACTACTTCTTCTTTCCTTTCCTTTTCTAATAGACAGACATTATTAGGGAGACTTGGTAAACCTTTTCTTATTTTGGATGTGCTGAATTAAATGAGACAGAAGAAATTCAAAAATTCAAAATTGTTCCTTTTTGCCTTCCCTTCCCTTCCCTTCCCTTCCCCTTCCCCTTCCCCTTCCCTCTTCTTCTCTTCCCCCCCCCCCCCCCCCCCCCCCTTTTTTTTTTGTTTTGGTTCAACAATAAGGCTCTTAAGGTTCATATTGAATTTTTTACCCTTCAGAACACAGCAAATTAAATTAGATGTTGCCTGGTCATTAAGATAGTGAGATTTCCTGTGGAGAGGATTTGAAAGCTTGTAATATAGCAGAGCTACAGTGGAGCAGAGAGTAGGAACTAAAGGAGGCAGCTGAGTCATGAGATGCACAGCAAGCCACCTTCCTAATGCCTTCCCACAGAGAAACTGAATCAGCATTTACCTGAAAAGCTTATTTCTCAGACTTCGTCCTTTGGGAGCAAGGTTTGAAATCTACAGATAGACTCCATCATGCTATCTGTATTTTATTCTTTAATACAGATGAATTTATCTACCTGACATGCAAACTGCAGTCACTTAACACCCAAAGTGATATACTTGGAAATCACACACTTAAGGGATCACAGACATACATGGATGTACAAATGGGGCTTAAAACTTGAAGACGTTTACAAGCCTAGAGGATATTTTGCAATATCTCATGAAATTGAATAACTGAAAAAATTAGACCATACTTTGAATAATAAATAGCAAATGTAAACAATGATTACACAGTTTATTCTATTTAAAAATAATTTCACGGTGAATCCTGCAAGGAAAACACCAGGGAAAAATAGGGGGAATCTCACAACTTTGACATTAGCTGCATTTTTCCTAAACCATTAATGGAGTAAAGAAGCTCAGGGTAGGTAGCTCCACTGTGTTGTATAACAAAATTAATACACAAAGTATCAGCAAGAAGCATAAGGATGAAATCTACTCTTGTTGTAAAATCAATGGTGTTACTGAGGCTACAAGAAAAGTGAAGTCAGCACACCCACATAGTAACAGGAATCTACATATTTTGTGTAAGAGACCAGGAATGATAACAAAATATGGGAACAATGAGACATTCAGTAGAAAACAAAATCCAAACTATAGCCATGATTTGGAAATATCTTCATTTTTTTAAAAAATAATTTGATTCTCTTATTTCTATGTTATTTGTCTCAGTTTTTCTGATATCCCTATCACCACAGTATAGAGACTTTTCATCTTCTAATGGATAGACGTTAACACCCAGATCAGATATTAGGAAGAGTTTCCCAATTGGGTGGTCAGTGACATACTGGAGACAACGAAGTGAAATGACACTGCATCTCTTATTGGAGCATTTCAAGAAGGCGGCGCTCTGTCTTAGTGCTTGGAGGTGTACTGACTGACCTCCCGACGTCCTTCCCAGCCCTGCATTTCAGTGATTCTGACTCGGAATCGTGATCCATTCTAAACGTATTTTAATCAATGTAGAGAAAAGGTCAGGTCAGTTGCCTAATGACAGCTTCAGCTGACACAGGGACTTTAACCTTCCAACACTGTGCCACATTTATTACACGGTACATTCACTGATAGCAGGGGAGGCTGAACATGCTCTTACTGGCAAGAGAACTGATACAACCAGCAGGTCTCTGAGGCAGTTCCACCCCAACTATATGTGGTTCAGTCATGAGCCATGAATTTGCACCCATATCACAGCCACAGCAGAACTGCTCATTTCCCAGGAAAACCCACGTCTTTAGATAGTAACCTTAACAATTGTTTCCGTGCGGAGGAAATCCCCCCACTTCTACTGTCTGATTTCCCATGCTCTAACTCCTACCACTCATCCACTCATCCAAGTCAGTCCTCAGCTCCAAGCAAGTGCACGTAAACCTCTGACAGCAGAGCTGACCTCACAGCACGTGCCCGACATCCATGTGAAACAGAAGCATAGGACCACAGAATGGCTCGGGTTGGAAGGGACCTCAAGGATCCTCGAGCTCCAACCCCCCTGCCGCAGGGTCAATACGTAAAGGGAAGAGAAACAGCTGGACATAAGAAGAAACAATTGGCCACGAAGACTGAATTTCTGGAACTTGAAATTTAATTCTTAGCGATTCTTCGAACCAACGACGACCGGACCGCCGCCGAGGACCGCCCCGCCCGCTGCCGCCGCCAGCGCCGCGCAGGGGTCGGAGGCCGCCGCGGGAAGGCGGGGAGCCGGCCCGAGTCACGTGACGGTGCCAACATGGCGGCGCCGTGGCAGCGGCGCTGTGGCGGCTGCTGAAGGAGGCGCGGTTCTTCCGGGTGATGGGCTTTGAGCGCTCCCGGCCCCGCCATGCAGCCCCCGGCCCGCGAGCAGGACGCCCGCACCAAGAGCATGTTCGTGTCGCGGGCCCTGGAGAAGATCTTGGCGGAGAAGGAGGCGAAGCGGCCCCCGCACGGGCAGCTGCGGAGAGCCTGCCAGGTGGCGCTGGGTGAGTCCGGCCGGGCCGACCCGCCGGGCTGGGAGCCGCCGGCCTGCGCGGCGCTGCGTGCCGGGCCCGGAGCGGGGCAGCGCCCGGGGCTGGGTGCGGTGTCACACCGGGGGTGCCGCGGCGGGGTCCGTGGGCCGAGACCCGGGAGGCCCCGGAGGGGCGGGAAGATGGGGGAAGCGCTCCTTTGGTGCGGAGGGACAGCCCCGGCTGCTGTCTGCTCTGCTCGCTTCTGGCCTCGGTATGGAACAGAAGGGCTTGGGAGTGCCACTCTAGGATTGCTTTCGAGAAAATTAATGACAAGCTTTTCAAATAGGAAACGAGCTGTGTGAGGACCCTCGCGTCCAGACCCCCCCCGATCCCATGGGCTCTGGTACTTTTCCTCCAGCTTGTGGCTGGGCTGGCAGAAACTCTGTGGTGCAGCCCGAGACAGGCTGTGGTGTCCTGCAGAACTGAAATATGTCTTCTGAACTTGGCAGCCTGGTTCTAAAATCTGCAGCTGCAAATCCATCCTTTTCTAATGTAGGTGTATCTGCTACAGTTCTGAAAGCATATGGTACGTTGCAGAGGGGAAACAGTAGGCGAGGCAGTGCGGCTCTCACTGGTGCAGTTCTTGGTGGCCTTTCTTATTTTACGGAAGTGACATCTCTTGGGGTATGGATTGCTTTGTCCTTTAATTTGAGTGTGTTTTTGCAGAAGACTGAAAGGAGAGATGAGCTGTGTGTGTAAGTAAGCCAAGCAGATGCAAGTCTTGTCAAATGTACCGTAGAAGCAAGCTTGAGAAATTGTCATTCTGATTTTTCCACTTGCAGCTCTTACGCTGAAGAAACGTGTAGCTGCTAACTGTAATGATGGTATATCCAGGGAAGGGCAGAAATGTGAGGCTGCTTATTATTATTTGAAACAAACATTGTGAGCAATTGAAATGACTTTCCCTACTTCCTTTCCCTTTCTGACTTCTTCAGTATCCACCCAAATCTTTTATTTGTCTGGGAGCATTTTTTCCTGCACTGTAAATTCATTTAGAGAGTAAGAAAGGGAACTTTCCTTAAAGGTTGTTAGTGAAAGTCTTTGTTTACATCTAAGATTGTGATTTTGGGAGGATGTAGTAGTCACCTGTTAGCATTTGCCTTTTGATTTACAACTGTTTGACCTTTGTGTCTTAAGTGCAGTACCTTTCAGGTCTGTTAATTTGGTGAAGATTGGTGAACATTTTTCTAATCCTGATGGAGGAAAAAAAAAAAAAAAAGCCCATGTACTTCACTGGACTAATGCAGGGGTTAGCAGTAGTAGATGACCTTCTGTTAGCCACCTCGCCTGCCCCAGCAGTGCTTTGGTTGCTGTACTGAAGGATTTTGGTAGTATTTGGTAAATGTTGCCTCATCTTAAGCTGACAACATGAATGCAGTTCTTTTTATTTGTGTTAAATTCTTCAAAGTTGGTTTTATATGGAGTAAGCTCCTTTTTACTCAAGTCAGATTTAATTTAAGTTTATGTAAGCTTAATTAAGCTTATAAAATAAAACTGTGAGGTTAATTTTAAAAGTGTTAGCTTAGTTATCAAGCCCTGTGCTGTAGTAAATGTGGTAGGGAGTGTGGGTAGAATGTTATTTACCAGAATCACACTAGACTTCTTAATTTACACAAACAGTTATTCAAGAAAGAAGCTTCAATACTTCCAGTATTAATAAAATCCAGTTAGCCTCCGATAATTAAATCTGAGTACAGATAACTTTACCTTTCTCTCAGATTGGATTCACTTTAGGGACCTGGTCACTGTGTCAGCTGTTGTTCTTTCCCCCCTACCCCATGGCATATTTAAAGTAATCCCTTTCTAGCTCTCACTGAATTTACTGTGCTGTCGTATGTGTACAACATTCTCTTTAATGGAGCATTGTTGTATTACACCTTTTATAAACTGTAAAGCACGGACATGATTCGTAAGTAAATTCTTATTCTAAATAGGGAGGAACTGGTGTGTTCTGGAGCTAACTAATTAAATTAACCTGCAACTGTTTCTACAGTTTCTGCTGTAATGTTACTGGAGTAGTGTTTATGTTAATTACACATGCCTTCAATTTCTGTTTGGTGAGACAGAGGAATGCATTTCCAGCTGTGGAAATGATGGTCCTGTTTTCATCTACGTTATAAATGTGCTTCACTGCTGAGAAATTACTGCTGACAGTTGCTGTCATTCTTATATAAGGAAATCTAGGTGGTAGTTAACTTTAAACTATAGTTGTACTTGTATTTCCAATAATAATGTTTTTTGTACTGAACCAGTAGTTTACAGTTTTGGGCTGCAAAATATCTTTGTGACTGTATGGAAATGAGAAGTACCATAGGCTCAAATGGGTTATAAATATGAGAAGAGTGAAAGGAGTGCTTATTTACTCCTAAACTGTACATGGCTTGTTAGCTTGCATGGTTGACCCAAAGCAGTGGTAGATGTGTCCTTTAAAGTGGGATTGGTAACAAAACGTGTTCTGAGTTGTTTTTCTCTTATTTTTTTTCTTGCTCTCTCCATCCCCCCCTCATGAAGCATACAGAGTAAATGTTGAGTAAGCAGAGTTTGAATGGATTCCTTCATGCAGTCTCTTGCCTCGTCAGTAGGTGTAATAGCTGTATCCTGTATCCTTAGTGCCAGTAAATCCCAAAAGAGGTGGGGAGAAATGAACTTGTAAACAGAGGAACTGTTCTGCTCTGCTCTAGAATATGGTACTTTTTTCTTTTTTTAAGAAAGCTGGTTTTCAACAGCCAGCCAGCATATAAATAGTTGCCCAATAAGCACTTTGTGGAGCTATGGGTGTACGTGATTCTTAGTAAGCATAGTGAAGCAGTCTGTATCCTGACAGGTTTACAGTGGAACACTGCGCATATCATATCGCAGCAGTTTGTGTGGGTAAAATGCTAATTGTGTCCCCGGGTCTCTCAAACTATTTGTATTACCCCATTAGGACCGTTCTTAACGACATGCTATGCAGCCAGCCTGGTTCTGTGACCTTTGATTGCCTAGGCACTTCTGTGTATGTGTCTTGGAGCTTTGTATGCAACAGGATGTGTTTAGTTAGTTTGTTAATAAGCTTTAAAAAATAATCTCTTAATCCATGCCTTCACTTAGGAGTCTGTGTGCATTTAAGTCATCTCTTGGTATAAGTGATGGATGTCTAGAGAAACTTTATTGGTTTAGTAAAACCAGCTGTAGTTGGTTTCTGTAGTTTCTGTAGTTGGCCAGAATCAGTTTGTTGGGTTGTTGTTGTGGCTGTTTTAAATCTAAGGCAGCCTGGAATTAGGCAATGCAGTGGACTTCATGCAAAATAGAATGAAACAAAAAGCAGTTTGAACTGTTCCATGTTTGCATTGGCATTGCTCTCCAGTGTTCTGAGTCGCTGTGGAAGGACATTGCTCTTGTCCTTGTGGGGAGACAAGTGACACCATTTGCTGCACAGGACCTGGTTTGCTTCCACTGTGATGAACTTGACTGTTAAGGTAGGATACAACTAACTGCAGGCAGGAAACTATGTCCTTCGTTTTAATACATAGTGTTCAATATAAGCAAACGTAAACCGCCCATCTGTTACTGGAGTTCCTTTCTGCCTGTGCCTGGTGCTGTTTTCATTGTGGCAAGAAGCTCTGGAAGAGAAGGCTGCAGGGCCTTGCTTGTTACTCCTGTTGTGCTGGCTGCAGGAATGCTGGAAGGCTGTGCTGAGTGGGCAGCACGTATAGGGTGTGGAGTCAGAGGTGCTTCTCACCGAGTGAATGGATGCATGCTGGTGCCTTCTGGCTTTGAAAGCAGCAGGCAGCTCCGAGAGCAGAACCACCAGGTCAGCATTGTCCTGCAATGGCCGCATGCTGAGTTGTGCTCAGACTGTGCTGGAGCTGTGCAAGTGACTTGACTGTTCCCTTACTCCTGCATGGGGCAGAATTGTGCAGCACTTGCTGGAAGCTGGCTGTGCCTGGTCTGCCTTGGTGGCTCTCGGCATAACAGAATTCAGTTAGGCAACAGTTTGTGTTTCATTTACTTTTGGTGGTCAGACCACCAAATGAGCACTGGAAACATGGATGTTTCCAAATGATCTTGATGCAATCAGCAGCAGGAGCATGACTGTAACTTGTTTTCCTTGTCTGACTTATTCTTTTTTGCCAACATTTTTTATTGAAATATTGTTGTGATGCAGACATTTTTATGCTGCTTTGGAAAATCCTTTATATAAAAAAATAGTGGGAGATTTTTTTTTAAATTTGCTTACTAGACTTGTTTCTTAAACATATGAAGGGTTTTGGAAAATGAAATTATCATTGCTTTAATATGGAACACAGCTCTTCTTTTTTCTTAAGGAAAGATTTAACATAAATGGCGGTGAAGGTATTACGATGTAAAAACCATTAAGATGGGTCTAGGTCACGTTTCCTTATGGCTAAAATCTTCATTAAATTTACATTTAAAACTTCTTTAGCTATGGTGCTTTGCTGGTGATCAGTATATGATGAAGGTGACTTGTTTAAAAGGAAGAAAAATCCTTCTGTTGTTTCTTCCCCACCAAAGAATCTCAATACACATAACTTGGTTACTCCCTAAGTGTGGAATTGAGCACTTACGTTATTCTCAGCTGCAGATCCTAACAGTGAAACCTGTTTTCTTGTAGAGTACTAAATTTTACGAGATGATATTTTAATGGGTGGGACTCATTGCTTAATATTTCTACTGTAACTTGTTTATTATTATTACAAATAAGGTTAAGTTGAGGATTTTTTACTCTGGGGGAAAAACAGAATCATCTCAACCCCACCACAAGCATGTCTCCCAACAAGGCTTCCTTGCTGGCCTCCCACCAGACTGCATGACAGTGAAGACAGTGCCTATGACCTTCAGCTTTGTTGCTGCCAGCAGCTGAGCGCCGACAGGAAGGAGGATGCCAAGGCTGATCTACATGAGCTGACCTAAATTTTGGGTGATAGGCTGGCCAGACTAGTTGATGCTGAACTAGTGATCTTTCAGTCAAAACTTGTCTGGATTCTAACTGCAACTAAGATGTGCCTTTCTTCGTGAAAATTTGGTAAGAAAACCAAATGTCCCTGGAGAGTCCTACCAAGGGACAGATGTACGAGTAGCATCTCCACTTTTAAAAAAAGAAAAAATATGAGCCTAGTGAAATATTTGAGTAAGTGGTATAAACTTTATCTTACGTTCAGTAAAATTCCAAGTTTTGGTTAAATAACACTTGATTTGTTTATGGAAAAGATGCTATTTTTGTCTCTCCTGACCACTTTTAAAACTTTACTTTCAGGGACTTCCATTCACTTGCATAAAACATGATAATGGGGAAACTGTTGTTATCATTGTTGAACCAGGTACAATCAGACGCTCAGTAATTAAACCTTATCTGCTTAGCGCTTGGGAATTACAGACTTGTACCTGGTAACCATGGGCATGCAGTGATCAGAGCCTGACGTGTTTGGCATGAGCTTCACTGCTGAGCTGGTGGTCTGGCAGTTCCTGCATGGCTCCTGCTCTGGGGGCTGTGAGCTTCAAGTTTTCCCAGCATGAGACAGCTATTGCTGCTGATTTTATGGCTGCGCACAGCAGTGACGTACATTTCTTACTTTGTCAGTAGGTGTGTAACTGTGATCTGACTGATACCTGCCACAGCAGTGCAGGCAGGAGGGACAAACCAGACATGGGACTTTTAAAAACAGTCTGAGCACATATGAACCTAGTTTTGTGGCAGAGGTAAGCATGAACAAACCTGGCTTAAGTGTTTGCAGTGCTTGTAGCTCATGAGCCACGAAGTGGTGAGAGGTAGGTGGAAGTGGTAACTGCTGGTTTGTTAGCTTTTCTCCAAAAGTACTAGTGAATAGCTTTTTTTTTTTTAAGCATGCTGTTGGAATGGTTGACTTGTTTAGAAATTGGTGGGCTTCTGAACAGAGCCATGGCCCATTCTGAATCTGTGACTCTTCAGTTTTGCTGTTCCATCAGATATGGGGTGCATATTGTTCCTTCAGTTCTTGCATCATCTGTTGCTAATGGATGCCATATTTTCTATCTGTGGTGGCCTTCATTAATGGAGAGAGTATGGCACCAGTAGAAAGTCCCAGTCGCAGGTGTGGTGTGTCACAACTTGGAGTTCCATTGGCACTTTACTTCTACATTCTCTGTAGAACAGGGATAGTAATGCTAAAAGATGGGTATACTCTGCAAGGGATGTTCTTTGTGCACAGGCCTTTTGTTCAAACCAATAACATCCATCTATTGCAGTTCTTAGTGTACTGTCCTGAGAATTAATGCTTCTCATGAAATAAATGACTGATGTTCATGGGCAGCACTGAAGTCATTTGAACTCTGCACGTCCAGTCTAAAACAGTGGTGCCTCTCCTGAGAATGATCCATTTTTGACAACTTTGAGTTGAAACAAGTTATGTGGGTATGGTAACTTGTAGGGGTATGAGGTTGGATGTGCTGGATGCAGGATCCCATGTGATGTTACAAGTGACTGTAGCTGTGCACCCTTGCTGTGTGTGCTGCTTGGTGTGCGTGTCAGTGTTCGCAGTTTGTGCTTATGCTGTGGCTGATGTAGTGCAGTCTGTGTCGTACATCATGGTGATGCATTATACATTCTTACAAAGCCATATTAGGTTATGAAGCGTTTAGTAGTGTTTGTAATAGAAATAAGGAGCATTTTTTTTCCTGTATTTCATCTTCTTGAAAGGTCCCCCAAAGAGTTAAGTTCATGAAGAAGAAGAAACTACTGGCAAGATGACAGTATCTGCTTCATGTTTGTTCTCTGAGTGAGGCTTTGTTTATTCAGTTGATGTCAGCTAACCAGCATGGGACTTAATGAGAAGGACTCGTGTTGAACTAATGGATTACGTAGTGGCTTAAAACTTCTCCAAACCTAAGCTCTCTATTTTATTTTCACAAACTAAATATAACACATTATATATACATTTTTTAAAGATGCCTTCTTAAGAATATTTGGGGAAGAATAATTTTTAAGTATAGAAGTTAAGAGCTATGCCTCCCCATAAGTGGTATCTGTGATGTCACGCTGAGGGTGTTAGAGAAAAGGAGGAGCAAGTACTGGGATGTAAGACTTAAGTTTGAGACTGCTTTGTGTTATTATACTTTCTATATTTATGTTGTTGTCAATCAGTTATGTTGGGTGTTAAAAATTCTGGATTTTTTTCTTTCTTCCAGATGAAATAAAGACAGAACTGGAAAAACAAAGGTAAGCTATTAGTTGCTGTAAGCTATGCAAGAAAACAGCAAACTGAATAATTTGGTATTGGAAATGTAAAAGTACACTGAAGTTACTGCTGTGAACTTGTGAATACTCAGTTCCTCACCTTTATGCCAAGAGCATGATGTGGTCCATATCTCCCACTTACACAATGTCTGTGGCTCTGGGTACTCAAACCATAACTGCCTTCTGAACTTCACTATGAAATAATTGCAAAACTTCTAACAGGTGTTAGATTTTTCACTTCCTGTTACTGGGCTTAATATAGCCTGCTAGGATACCTGCTGCTGCTGCTTACAATTTTCAGTTTGATAGCATATGATCTTCATTAAATAGATCAAGAATACTGATATAATTTAATTATTGACCTAAAGTACTAAAACATTGTTCCAGCGCTGTGCTATGATTTTGAAATGACCTCCGAAAATGTGTTTCTTTTCTTACTGTACTTCATACAGGCTCTGCTTATGTAATTCAGAATGGCTTTGTTTTATCACTAAGCTGTTCTCTTTTCAGGTAGTGAGGATATGTGGAAAAGGTCAGATGCAAAATGAAAACAACTTTGCATTTTTCATGTGTGATTTTAAAGAAAATCAAACTTCTAAAATAAAGTGTGCATAAGAGAATCTTGCATTGTGTTTGTATGCTTCTGTGTACCATGTAGCTTTAAATGTGAAAAAGGAGGATGGGTAGTTTGCTATGATGATATGTTTAGAAAAATAAACAGTTCTTCTCCTCTGACCTAGAGAAGGCACTGTTGCTCCACCAAAAGCAAACTTCATTGAAGCTGATAAGTACTTCCTTCCCTTTGAGTTGGCCTGCCAGTCAAAGTCACCGCGCATTGTCAGTACTTCATTGGATTGTTTACAGGTAAGTTAAAACTCAGAGAGAGTGGAATGGAATAACATGCAGTTAAAATTCTGTATGCTGTTGGCATTCTTAGAGAGAAGTATTATTATCCTGAAAACATACAGCTGTGCTGTGGATGTTTAAATGCATAAACTGCAAAGTATGTGATCATCAGATGTGGCTGAAAGCTCATCTTGCAAAAGCAAGAAATTCATGTGTGTTGTTGTTTTACAGTGGAACAATCATTCATTGAAGCTCATGGATTCTTGCATTGTTCTTCAAAGATATTTAATCTGTGTTGCTTTAAAAAGAATATTTACCATGGTGTCCCTTGTAGTTCTGTTGTGCTGGGAGGTCAGACTCCGGAACCGTTATACCTTGTTCCTCTCTCAATACTTACAGGAAAAACAAATGTGACTTAGCTTCATCATGCTACTTTGGCTGAACCTTTCTGTTGTGAGAAGGTTCAAAGGCCAAATAAACTTTGTCTAGTTGCAGTAGGAAGAAATGTGGCACGGAAATGTGTATTACCTATTAAATCTTGTTTTGTCTAAGTGTATGAACAGCACAAGTATTTTCAGACCAGGCTATTGAGGATGTTAAATTTCTGTGTTAAAACTGTTATAGCGAGGTAGGCTGCCTAAACCCCCTTTTTATGGCATACTCAGCTGTATTTTACTTAACAGTATATGGTTATCTAAATCACTGAATTATAGAACTAACCTGTGTTCTTTTTACCTAGAAACTTATTGCATATGGACATATCACTGGCAATGCTCCAGACAGTGGAGCTCCTGGGAAACGCCTGATTGACCGGATAGTTGACACAATTTGCAATTGCTTTCAGGGTCCTCAAACAGATGAAGGAGTACAACTGCAGATAATTAAGGTATTTTATTTGATACGTTTTGTGATTGTGTGATTTTTAATTAGCTTTTTCTAGCATTGATGTTTGTAGCTGAAAAAATAGTCGTGAAACTCCATTTAAGATCCAGTTTCTCCATTTCTTGCAGCATTAGATACGTTACTGAATTCAGATCTATTGTTTCTTGGAATTTTTCAGGCTCTCCTCACTGCAGTAACGTCTCCGTATATAGAAATTCATGAAGGAACGGTTCTCCAGACTGTTAGAACCTGTTACAACATCTATCTGGCCAGTAAAAATCTTATTAATCAAACAACTGCCAAAGCTACCCTTACACAGATGCTAAATGTTATTTTCACACGGATGGAAAATCAATCTGTATGTACCTATTACTTTTGCTCATCTCAAACATTTAGACTTGACAAACTAATAGAATATTTTTGTGGATGTCTGTTGTAGTTAAATATCTGTTGATCTGTAATTTAAAACAGCTGTCATACTCTGCAGTGAAGCATGCTGTAGTGTACCAATGTGATTAAGAATAAAATAGGAAGCTTATTGCTGATAATGAGGTTTTACCACTTCAGTTTCTGATGAACAGTTTTGTACAAATGATGTGATGCTTCTAAAATAATCTTTGCACTCCAGTGGGTGAGCTAAAGCAGGTTTTTGTCATTGGAGCAGCCAAGCAATGTGTTTTGTTTTGTTTCTCATAAGTATGTGAATTCTCAAGGGAACATCAGTTATCATAGATATTTATTTTGCCTTATGTTTTCTGCCGTAGATAACTTTTTTTCACAATGTTTTCTCAAGGTACAAGAATCCAGAGAAGTGGGAAAAACAAATCAGCAGAAATCCCAGTCTCCTGCAATTCAAGTGGTGACCAGATCTCCAAAGATGGGTCAGTTAAAGCACCACTATCAAGAAGGCAAATGCCCTGCTCCTGTAAGCATGGAATTAACTAATGGTGAGCCTGAGAGGACAGGATACGGAAACATGAAGTCAGAGCAGGATTTGGTTCCTTCAGCATCAGGTGAACAAGAATTGCTTTCAGTTGCATTTCTATTGCAAAACACTCTCTTACACTATGGTTGGGAGAAACAACTGGGGCTATTGGCTCAATCAAAAGTTTGCATCTTCTTTGTACCTCTTCGGTGTATACATGCCATTATTAGATATCGCCTGCAATATTATAACCACTGAAGAAAGGCTTACTTTTTTCCTAGAATTCTTCTGAAACTATATGTGGTTCTTCTGAAACTATATGTGTATATAGAATTACATTGGAACTTGACTTGATTAGTTTGACAGAAGGGAAGGAGAGGAGAAAATAATCATGGTATGCCTGAAGTGGTAGAGTTACTTTAAGATTATTGAAGTCCTGTGGTAAAAATGTGTATTATGAGAATGTTATCATATGCATATACTGTATCAAAATAGAAAAGTAAGGTATTCCAGATGGGAAAAAATCATAACGCTTGATAAATACAAAGGACAAAGATGCTACATTAAAAATGCAAGTGCTTGGAAATAGATTATGGAAATAATGTAAATAAATATTGTCATATGACTTCTTTGAAAAGGCTTTAAATGAGAACTACTTGAGAAAAATTTTCTACCTCTAACCTTTCTGCCTCTGTCCCCTTTTTCCTTTGTCTTCTTCCTAAACAAAAGTACAAAATTCAAAATTATCTCTCTGTTTCATCAGAGGAAACAACTGATGGAGGAAAGGAAATGGTTAAAGGCATCTTGGAAGATGTGGTTGAGTCAGCTGTGAAAGGTAGCAAATCTTCAGAAATAAAATAGATGCATGTTTATTGTAAAATTCTTATTCCTGTAATTATAAAAGCACAGATTCTTTCTTACTGTTGTTACTAAGTACCTTGTAAAGAACACATACTAAGGCAATAAGAAAATGCCCTTTATCGTCCTCCTGGATTCTTCTTTTGCTTGTAGCTGAAAAATCTTCTAGTTTACCACTGCTGCTTCTGTGCCAGTCAATTGTAGAGCTTCACAAATGTCATGGATTGAAAAAAGTTTCAGTTGTATTTTTCTTTCTCCCCTTTAGTAGCTGAAGAGAAGCAGGTAACAGAAATGGCTAAGGCTCTTCCTGCCATAGAGACTGCAGATACTGTTCTTTCTGGCTCTAGTAGTGAAAATGTACAAACAAATGGAATTTCAGATGATGGACAGTCTGTTTCCTCTACTGATAATCTGGTAAATAACTTCACTGGATGCCTTTGTATGGATAGAAAAGGAGAACAATTTTCACACCAATTAATACAGTGGGATTTTGGGGAGAGAAGGAGCAGAAGACTTAATGTATGTGTCCTGCTTAGGTTCAGAAAGGAAGCATCAAATTCAGTTTAAGTAGATGTTGAAAATGACTGTTCTAAAATTGATCGTTAATTGTAGTGTAGTGTTGATGGGAGGAGAGAGAGGCAGTCCAGATCACTTGGATTCCAGTTTAGGTTTCATTTATGTCTTAGCAAATTATTAGCTAATTCTTAGAAGAGTTGTAGAATCTTTCTTAATTGCTTTATTCCTTTGTCTCACTGAGTATCCAGTATTTTATTGCTTACTCTTTAGGAAGCGGATGTATCTGGACATCAAGCAGCTGCCAAATTTTCTCATGTTCTGCAAAAGGATGCCTTCCTTGTGTTCAGGTCACTGTGCAAGCTCTCTATGAAACCACTTGGTGATGGACCACCAGATCCGAAGTAATAAAATTGTATTAATTATACTGTTCTCTCCTGGTAACTTTTGGAGACAGGGGGTGTGGATAAGTAGTTGCTGTATGCTAAAGTGGGTATTCAAAATTTATCACTTGGGCCCTTATTTCAGTTAACTTGATGAAGCAAATTTCAGACCTAGATTCATGTCTTTTAAAATGTAGTACCTGAAAGATTTCTGCATACAAGTATGTATTCAGAGATACAGTAAATCTTTATTTTCTATGTTGATTCTTTTTTCTAGATCCCATGAATTGCGTTCTAAGATAGTGTCTCTCCAGCTTCTCCTCTCAGTACTACAGAATGCTGGTCCAGTTTTCAGGACACACGAAATGTTCATCAATGCAATCAAGCAATACCTTTGTGTAGCGTTGTCTAAAAATGGAGTCTCCTCTGTTCCTGATGTGTTTGAGCTCTCTCTTGCCATCTTTCTCACACTTCTCTCAAATTTTAAGACTCATTTAAAAATGCAGATCGAGGTGAGAAAGTTTTGGCATTTTTCTGATGCTCTAATTCTCAGATAATGATACTCCAATGATAAAAATTCAGTGGCAACTCAACGTCTTAGTTTTGTTTGCATAATATACTGATAAATTAATTCTGCATTTGAGTTCATCCATACATGAGATTATATTTTTCAAGAGAAATTGAGAGTAGAAGTGAATTTGTGTGTTTGAGGTAATTCTAACAAGTTTCAGGTCAAGTCCTTTTCCTCATGTATTTTGCAGGTGTTCTTCAAAGAGATCTTCTTGAATATTTTAGAGACTTCTTCAAGCTCATTTGAGCACAAATGGATGGTGATTCAGACTTTAACTAGAATTTGTGCAGGTATTTATATTGTTGAAAAAGCAGATGCTTCCTCTGGCAGCAGAGGAAAATTATTTTCTAGAAAAATGCTACATTTAATGTTTAAGAAGTTCTTTGGGAAAAAATGAACGTGATCCCTTAATGCTTGAGTTAAATGTGTGTGTTAAAACCCACTGCCTGCTCTGAGTATTGCCTTTTAAGAATGCTTACGCAGAACTCTAATGCTTGCACTTTCATTTATTTTCAAGATGCCCAGTGTGTAGTGGATATTTATGTTAACTATGACTGTGATTTAAACGCTGCTAATATATTTGAACGCCTTGTAAATGATTTGTCCAAAATCGCACAGGGACGAAGTGGGCATGAATTGGGAATGACACCTTTGCAGGTAAGGATAACAGCTTTGAAGATGAGGTACAATTATGTCTCTAGGTTACTGATATCTCCTGTAGTTTATGTTGTCCATAACCTACTGATATTACTTTTTTTTTTATTAGTTAGCTGTATTAGATAAGTTTTTAAGCTGGCTAATGAAGCAGCATGATTGATTTACTTGGTTTTGCAGAGTGTCTACATTGTGACACCAAACTTGTTCTGTGCTCTTTCAATCCTCTCTCCCTTGGAGGGCCAACAAATGAGGTTTCTTTAATTGTGTGTTCCTTTGGCCAAGAATGAAAGTAATATCAAGAGACCTTAGAGTCAGTGTTTGGATGAGCTGGTTTACTGTACAGTTAAAGTAGTGAGACACTTGTCTTTGTGGAGAGCTCTGATGTTATAGAAACTTGCTGAATGTTCATAATCATTCATAAATTTAAGTTGCATTTAAGAATTGGGGTATATTGCCTTTTGGTTGTACTTATCAGCTGTGAATAGATCCAGCACTTAAAGCAGCTGGAATGTGGCATCAATCTAGTTATGGTTGCTTTAGGCCTGGATGTGTCCAACCTAAATGGTCAAGGGACAGAAATGTACTTGGTATCATCATAGCTGATGAACTTTCTAAGATTTAAATGGTGTGATGTAATGCGTCCTAAAAATTTGTGGATACAAGTGTATTGTGTTTTCTTGTTGGATATTTCTAGGAATTAAGCCTGAGGAAAAAAGGGCTTGAATGTTTGGTTTCTATTTTAAAATGTATGGTAGAATGGAGCAAAGACCTTTATGTGAACCCCAACCATCAGACAAGTTTGGGTAAGATTGTTTTCCTTATAGGGAGACTAATTTGTTAAATAAGTTTGTTTCTGTGTTTCCTTATGGTTCAGGAGTTATTCACTAGTGTGGATGCTAGGTTTTTATGTGACAATTCATTTATATAAGTATATTACAAGGGTTTATTAATACTGTTGCAGTAGCTGACCATCCAAATATCTGATTTGAATAATGAGGGTCTGTTATAAAACTTAGCCAGGCCATCATTGACCCTATAAAAGCTGGCTTACGTAGAACATGAATGTGACGTATCTTGTAGCAGCTAGGTTCAGGTGAAAGATCTTAAGAGGTACTGATGTTTTCTCCTTTTGTTGAACTACTTTAGAAATGCATCTGTGTAGCATATCTATGTAGTGTAGTGTGGCAAAAAGTAAACCTGCTAAAATTAGGATTTTGGCTTATAAACTTTTAGTAGAAGTTTTTCTAACTAACAGAGTTTTTACTGAACAGGCTAACTTAAGTCTCTTCATGTTTATAAATAGGTACATATAAACCATCTGAACAGGAAATAGCTGAAGGAAAATGCCTCGACGGTGGAGGGAGACGAAGTAGTGTTAGTTCCTTGGACTCCACTGTGTCGTCAGGAGTTGGGAGTGTTGGTACCCAGACTGCTGTCCCAGATGACCCTGAGCAATTTGAAGTCATGAAACAACAAAAGGAAATAATTGAACATGGGATAGAGCTGTAAGTTCAATAATGAAGGAAGAAAAAAAAACCAAAAAACTTGCTAGTTTAAAAAAAAAAAAAGTACAACCATATTGTTTCTTAGTCTTATATTGTCACAAGTACAGGGACATGTGACTGCTGAATTTAGTCCTGAAGGCTCTTGCTTCTTTCAAAAGGGAGTACTGGGGGGGCTACTGTAATTAAAAAGGAATTCAGTGATATCAGAGTGGAGTGGAGCTTGTTTCGTAGTATTCCTCTGTGGTGGTTCATAGGTGTGCGTATACCTCTAGTGAAACTCATTTGGATAGGCAGACACATTGTCTTCCAGCTCTTTAAACCATTTGTTGTCTTTATTGAAATAGTTGCAGTGAAGTGCTTGTTCAGCAGTGGTTTATTGCTGTTTCGTTAATTTGAAGAACTTTCTCTGAAAATGCTATGGGCAGCAGCATTTTTAATGGAAATTCTCTGTTATCTGGTATTTCAAGAGAGAGGTTTTCAGCTATATGCATCACTTCATCCATGTTTTTGTCTGAATAGGTTTAACAAAAAACCAAAGAGAGGAATACAGTATCTACAGGAGCAGGGAATGCTTGGCAGTACAGCAGAGGACATTGCACAATTTCTGCACCAAGAAGAACGTCTGTGTTCTGTAAGGCTATGGGCAATATCAGATAATTCATATTGTTTTTAAACAATAGTACTCTTACAGTGTTGCTGTTTGATCCTTTTGTATGCACTCCGAGTTCATATTTAATTAATAGATAACTAAAAGCATAGGGGTTTTAATGAATATACTTAATTCCAATGCTGCTTTATATTTAATAAAGTATCCCAGACGTTTTCGTTAAGTAGCTGTTTTCAATGAAGTGCTGAGGGGCACAGGGTTTATATATATCTGCATTAGCAGTATCTTGTCAAGTGAAGGAATTTCATGTGGCCCAATGTCAAGGCATTCTCCACTACATATGAAATGGGGTGCAAATTAGCTTTCCTTGGTTCTCTGTGAATGCAGATTTCACCTTGGGTGGAATAAGGGAAACAAGAAGAAGCAGGCTATGTTTGTTTTCTAGTGATGCTGATTTCCTGCCATCCTTGCAGTGGTTGCTCTGCTGGCTTACTGAATCATATCAGTCTTACAAAATTCAGTGGTGTGCAACTCCAGGTTTTCTTGCAAAGCTGGCAGTTGGATTACACGGTTGTAACTGTCTCCTGTGTTTTTTAGACTCAAGCAGGGGAATTTCTTGGGGAAGGCAGCAAGTTTAACAAGGAAGTGATGTATGCCTATGTGGACCAGCTTGATTTCTGTGGGAAAGACTTTGTCTCTGCTCTACGTATATTTCTGGAAGGCTTCCGGCTGCCCGGTGAAGCCCAGAAGATTGATAGATTAATGGAGAAGTTTGCTGCTAGATATATTGAATGCAACCAACGGTAATTCAAAACCTTGTCTTGGATAAGTGCCTGAATAATGCCTGTTTTGTTCATGGTCCTTAAGAACGAGGTACAACTCTCACTCTTATCAGGTTGGGTATTTCCACAGGTGTGTCTGTTTTCTTTCTTGTGAAAAGGGAGATAATGGATAGAGGAATATGGTCTCTAATAACATGTTTATTTTTTCTTCTCTTAGGCAAACGCTGTTTGCTAGTGCTGACACTGCCTATGTTTTGGCATACTCTATCATAATGCTGACTACAGATTTACACAGTCCACAGGTAGAAATTTTAAGAAAAGGGACTTGCAGAAGCTCAGATTTCCATAGAACTTGCATTCCAAAACCTGATATCCTGATTCTTTTCTACAGGTAAAGAATAAAATGACAAAGGAACAATATATTAAAATGAATCGAGGAATCAATGACAGTAAAGACCTGCCAGTAGAGTATTTATCCACGATCTATGAAGAAATAGAAGGAAAGAAAATTGCCATGAAGGAGACAAAAGAATATGCTATTACAACCAAGTGTAGCAAACCAAGTAAGAAGGATCTAGAAACTGGAAAGACCACATGTTCTGAACTATTGCATAATGGCATAGTGTAGTTCAGGTTGCTTTTGAAAACATGCTTGTGCAATATATAAATTACATTTAGAATACTAATATAGATATCTGGAATTAAACTGGCTTAGTTGTTGTGTAATGCAGCTATTTCTGTGATGGAAACATGGCTGTGTAAATGCATCTAGCACTACTGCAGAAAGGTACTAGAAACCAGATTATTTTTTTCTAATGAGAGTGGGGGAAATGATAAGAAATAATTGACGTTTGCTGTTATTTTGTTCATCAGCTTCTTGCTTTTATATACAAGATGTGTTTTTTTTCTTTATTGGTAGCATATCATAGTTCATAGGTAATAAAATGTCACTGTCCTTGTGATAATGTTTGAGAAAAGAGATGCTGAAGAGTATGTCATGTTCTACAGTTGCTTTTGTCATCCACAGCAAGCAAAGATTTGTGTGTAGTTTAATGTAGAAACCAGTGTCTCCAGCTGTACTCTCCTCATACACAGTAGTCATTCATTTAATTCTGAAACTTCAGCATAGTACTTTTTTTTTTGTATTTTCCATGGTATTTGCAAGTTTCCTAGATCAGAACAGAAACAAAATAATCTTTTGTTTCTTCATCCTTACACTAAATTGGTAACTTATTTTTAAATTGTTGAAAGACTTGTTTTGTATGGAGGATGTCAGTCTAAAACAGTGAAGCATTTTCTATCCATTATTATAAGCAGAGTAAATAGACTATGCCTGTCTGACTTGTGCTTGGTATGTAATAAAGGCAGAATGTAGATATATTGTGTAGAATGAAGTCTTAGATTGGCGTGCGGATTTTGGTGCTGGAGTTCCTTGCTTGCAGCCTATGACAGCTTCCTGAATTCTAATGGTTCTGGAAGATTATCTTTAGATTTCATTGTCAGTACCTTCATTTAATGTTTGTCAGTATGAAGGTACAGATTCTTCTGTTATGTGGGGGGGGGGGGGGAAGCAAACCAACAATGCGTCTGTGTGATGTTCCCATTAGGTGTAGCTAATGAGAAGCAGCGGAGGCTGTTGTACAACTTGGAGATGGAACAAATGGCTAAAACTGCTAAAGCTCTCATGGAGGCAGTAAGCCACGCAAAGGCTCCTTTTACTAGTGCCACTCATCTGGATCATGTCAGGCCTATGTTCAAAGTGAGTGTCTGTGAAGTTCTTGTTATATATTCATTGTTAAGAGTTTCAATCATGGGGAAAAAAGTGGGGGAAAATGACTGGAGGGTTGGATAATGCAACAGGTGGAATTCTTAAAAATATATTTAGTCCCTATTGCGTAATGTTTTAGGCTAAAATCTTAATGGGTTTGTGAACTTAATTTCTTCCTTTCTTTAGCTTGTTTGGACTCCGTTGTTGGCAGCTTACAGTGTTGGTTTGCAGAATTGTGATGACACAGAAGTTGCATCCCTTTGTTTGGAAGGCATACGATGTGCAATTCGAATAGCATGCATCTTTGGAATGCAGGTTTGTGTGAGATTTTTCTCAAGAATTCTGCTTGCCTTTTATTGCTGAGTCCTATTAAGAGCACTTGCTGGTTTGCCTGCTGCTCTTCTTGCCCTGGAAAAGGCTCTAATATAATTGACAATTATGCAGTAAAGGAAAGTAGCATAGGCATGCTGGCCAAGTAGCCTTCTCTAGTTCTTCAGGGGCTTTATTACAATGTCATGTTTCTCTGTCTTATAGCTTGAACGAGATGCTTATGTACAGGCCCTTGCTCGGTTTTCCTTGTTGACTGCCAGTTCCAGTATCACAGAAATGAAACAGAAGAACATAGATACCATTAAGACACTTATTACAGTCGCTCACACAGATGGCAACTATCTTGGGAACTCTTGGCACGAGGTAACAACTTGAATAGTTTTTGTGCAACTGCATTTTTCTTTGAAAATGTGCAGGACTTTGTTCTTCTGGTTGGCTTACTATTTCTAGTCTTTAATTAACCACATCTAGCTCCAAGGATGTGTTTCAACTCTGCTTGAAATATGGATAAGAGTGCATTATTTTGTTAGTATTAAGAAAATCTGTTCTTTGGCAGACTCTATAGACACAGTGTGATCAGCATTGTAGTGTTTGTAGGTGCTTTTGATAAGGAATTAAAACTATGCTGAATTTGCATTTCAATTCAGGTGCATTTCTTTTTTTCTTCAATTCATTGCAATTCTTGGAATTCTACACAGAAACTACTGCTTTCTTGTTCTTGTAATCAAAAATACTCCAGCTCACAGCTCCAGACTTCTCTTTATAGTGTTCAACAACCTTTATACTACAATTGCATGAAGAAGTAGGTCCACAATAATTTAGTGAGGGAAAGGTGAGGATAATCTATAAGAATCATACCTATTTTCCTCAAGCATATTTTCAGGAACTCTTCAATTACTTCTAAATCAGTGATGCTGCTAAATTGGTATGTTCCTGCTGCTTTATATCCTCTGGTGCTAGACTTTGACCGCTTGATAATAGGAGCCAAAAGGGGCTCTAGCTGATGAGTTATGTGGACCTGGTTTAAAGCACAACCCCCAAATGCTTGTGCTGATCCACGGGCTGTTGCAGTGTAGGGGAGTCAGGAAAGGCTTTATAGTGAGGCAGTTTTTGGCATTTTTCACTACCTGCACTGTCATTAAACAGCAGCTGCTATAATGCAATTATGCAATCTGAGGTTTGAAAGCTGATGCTGTGAGATGTAGTAAAAAGATCCCTTCTGGTAGTTAGAGATCTAAATAAGACTTCTTAGTGCTATATTTTTTTTTTCCTTGAGTGTTAGAATGATTTATGGCAGCTGGTGATCTTGAATGAGTCACTCAACACAGTTTGATTTACAGTTGCTTTAGTTATGTTGTTGTTTCAGTTACATCAGAACTGTTATTGTTGTTGTCAAAGTTGTTCTAAAGATTAGATAACCTGAGGAGTGCTAGGAATAAATATGTAATGGTATCCAGAAACTGTGTTTTAAAATATCTTTGTTTTTTAGATCCTGAAATGTATTAGCCAGCTGGAGCTAGCACAACTTATAGGAACTGGGGTAAAAACTCGGTATTTATCTGGTGCTGGGCGTGAAAGGGAAGGAATCATTAAAGGCTATGCATCTGGAGGGGAAGAGTTTATGGGCCTCGGATTAGGTAAGATAAATAATCTTGAACTTCACAGAATGCGTATATAATTGAAGTATGATGGCTAAGAGCTCAGTGTTATAAGAATCCAAAATATATCTGTTCGTTTGCTTCTAGTGGAAGTGATTCAGATTAATGGAACTTAAAAAAAAAAAAAATCCATCACAGCCTTTAAAGATATTTTAGTAATTACCAAATACGTTCGCACTTCAATAACTTTGTGTGTAAGGCTACTTAACAAAATGCCTCCAGATTGATTTGTTGGAATGTGATGTTTTCAAAGGTGTTATGCTATACTTACTTATGACTTTCTTATCAGCGTTATCAGTTCTTCCTTTTTATTCTCTGCTTATAATTAGAATGCAAACAGTTTCTCTTTATTGTTTCAATGATAATTTTTTTTCCCAAAGAAATTCCTCATCTCTGCATCTTGGGCTTGCTGTTTTGGTTCCTATTGTTCCAGTAGTATGTGGAACAAAAAGCTGTAAATTAGTGGAGAAAGCAGGCTGTCTTAATCTTTGGAAAACCATCAAGGTGGCACTTGAAATGGGAGCTAATGCTGTCCATGATGATTGGATGGTGGATGGTTGGGCTAGATGATCTTGGAGGTCTTTTCCAACCTTAATGACTGTATAATTCTGTGATGATGCTGAATATAGCAGAACTGTGCCTAGCCTTAGCTGCTTGTATCAGATTGAGTTAGTATTTAAAAATGTTTTATTTGTTCCAATCATATTAACAGGATTACATCTTAACTAAGTTAACATCATGACCAAAATGCTATGCCCTCATTAAAAAGAACACCTCTAACTGCATGTTTAATTTGTCATACATTTGCACAGATCACAGAATGGCATCATCTGCTCCATATACATTACAGTTGCTTTTTTTTTTTTACTTGTATAAAGTTAGGGTTGCTCTAAAAATGTGATGCTAAACACTGTTTCTTTTTCTGGCTTTTATTGCAGGTAATCTTGTTGGAAGTGGTGCTGATAAACGGCATATGGCGAGCATTCAAGAGTCAGTGGGAGAGACCAGTTCCCAGAGTGTAGTGGTAGCAGTAGACAGGTACTGAAAATTTGTTCTGTGGAAAATGCGACTTGAAGCTACTGACCTTGCTTTATTCACAAACTCTGACAGAGATTTCTGTTCTTGAAGCCTCTTTCTCACAACAGAAAGGCAATTAGATGCTGTCTTTGGAGCCACTAAGTATAATGCTTCAGGCACACAGTGCTCACCAAAAGAAAGGCTACCTTTAAGTAACTAATGTGAGCTAGTGTAGTGGATTCAGAGAAGGGACACTATGTATGCATGTGCTTTTGCCTTTCCTTGGAGTAAACAAGTGATTTATTTTGTTTTGTAGCCCTCTGTTTTTAATCTGTGTGCATGTGATCTGTGCATGTGGGCCTTTTCTTCAACCCCATTTTGAGTTAGCTTGAGGTGGGCTGGTATCTGAAAAGAATAAGTGTCCTTGCTCTATCAAGTCATGCAATTTTATTTGATCATGTGAGCTTCAGTACTGCAGCATATTTAGTTGCTCTTTTGCAGCTTTTTATTCGTTAGTCACTGTATTCTTGTCCAAATTATCATCTTTTTCATTTGTCTTTTTAAATATTGTATAAAGAGATGCTTGTATTAGAAGTAGTGTTGAAAAGAGCATTTTTTGTAATTATTGAAGCTGTTTGACAAGTCAATAGAATCATATATTCAGGCTTTTAATACTTACGGTAACATAGATATGTATGTACCATATCATAAATTCGGGAACAGTTTGCACTTACCAGTAGTCTGTATGCCTCATAATTAGCAATCTGAACTTCTCTCAAGACTCTGAACAGCTAAAGGGAGGAAAGGACCATGGTGGATCTGTAGTCTTTCTGGTCTTTCTGGTGCTTTTACTGATAGCCACAACTTAGAGTATTTGTAAACTACGTGAAGCCCAAGCAGGTGGTTAGCATCCAGCAAAATGTGCAATTGTAAAGTACTTTCAGGACATTGCTGACAATTGCTTACAGCTCTAAGATTTGATTGGTTCTTGGGGATGTGCAGCTAAAACTGCAACATATTTATTTCTCCCATAGGATATTTACAGGATCAACTAGGCTGGATGGAAACGCAATAGGTACGTATGCCAACCATATGGAGCAGTAGAGGAGTTCTTGCCATGTAACATCCTGAATTTACAGTAGTGTGTTGTCATGTTCAGTTGACTTCGTCCGATGGCTGTGTGCTGTCTCTATGGATGAGCTGGCTTCCCCACACCATCCACGCATGTTCAGTCTGCAGAAGATAGTGGAGATATCCTATTACAACATGAATCGCATTAGGCTGCAGTGGTCAAGGATTTGGCAAGTGATTGGAGATCACTTCAACAAGGTATTTTTTTAAAACTAGATTACATAACATTTGTCAGAGTGGAAGGACTTCTTTCATTTGCTTTTTCTTTTTATGCTCCTGAATGGTGCAGGTTGTGACTTCAAAGAAAAAAAAAAAAAGTCTGCTAACTTCTCAGCAGTTTCTATGTAGTAATCCTATCAATATTTACTTATAAAAGCACTTTCTAATGCTAAGTAGAACATCTATTTCAAAATGTGAAGAGTGGAGACAAAAATGGAAATATTTATGGGAAGTATCTTTTTATAATGAATGATTGCTTCATTACATCTATGTATACATGTAAGATTATGTATTTATACTTCTTCCTTTGTGCTATTGTATTATCCTCCAGGTCAAATACCAAATTAGCTTTCCTCTACAGTATATGCAGATGATCCTCAAACAACAAAGTTAGTTTTGTTGGAAGCTTGGACCTCATTCCTTTCTAACCTATGTTTTGTTTTGTTTTTGAGTGTCTAGCTGCTTATTCTTCTACACTTTCTGCATACAAAATCTATGGGGCTGTTTAGATTTCTCATGACTGAGACAGACAGCCCTCCTCTTTTCTGAATGTCTGGAAACTAGAGTGTGCTTGAGATTTTCAGTGGACTGATATGAAACTTGTATGATGGATATGTTACTTATATAAGTAATAAGTTAGCTGGTAAGTGTTTGAAAATGTGTTTCTTCTAGGTTGGCTGTAACCCTAATGAAGATGTTGCCATCTTTGCAGTAGACTCATTAAGGCAGCTGTCCATGAAATTTCTTGAGAAGGGAGAGTTGGCCAACTTCCGCTTCCAGAAAGACTTCTTAAGGCCTTTTGAGCATATTATGAAGAAAAACAGGTGTGATGGACTGATGCTAGCTCTAGTCCTTTTTAAGATGTTTCTTTGTGTGGATTTAATTGTCTTACATCTGAAAATGGCTGTTGATGTAGTGTTTTTTCTGTTTTATTTTCTTAAGATCCCCAACTATTCGGGACATGGTAATACGCTGCATTGCTCAGATGGTGAACTCTCAAGCTGGCAATATTCGCTCAGGCTGGAAAAATATCTTTGCAGTCTTTCACCAAGCAGCATCAGACCACGATGGGAATATTGTGGAGCTGGCCTTTCAAACAACAGCACATATAGTTAGTAAGTAATACTTGACAGGTGCAAGTGCCAACTCTAAGCTTAGCTGCTGTGACTCTGGCATAAAAGACCCATCTGCATATGAGGTTTGTATTCACAAGTAAATAAATGCAAGATCATGCAATTAAACTATTTAAGCTCTGCAGCTAAGTCTTATCTGTTAAGTCTCCTAATTCCTATGAATAGGAAAAAGTGCATATAGATCCCCTGCTGCAGAACTCTTCAAATTGGGAGTAAATTCAGTATTTCTCAATTGCCCATCAGTAAATTGATGCAGATTAAGGAAACTGCATTAATAGATTTTGTGAACTTCCATGCTGTTTCAGTACTATAGGGTAGGGATCCTGTTTATGACACTGGTATGTGATTACTTGTGAAGTTTACTTCATATAGACTGCCTACTCCAGAAGCATTTTTGAACAATATACTATGGCTACTTTCACAGGCAGGCAACCAACTCAAATATTTCAATACTGATGGCAGCTTTAAGTGTCCTGAACCTGCTGTATTCCCATTAAATAGCATGGGGGAAAAGAGTTCTGGACAGTGTTAATAAATGCAAATAGTAGGAAACCTTTTGCTAACTTGAATTAGAATAATTCAGTTGAAAGGTACCTATGAAGATCAAGTCCAAATTGAATTGCATAGATTTTGAGAGTTGTAGTCTGTTCAAAAGCTTGTATGTACTGACTGGGGTTTGTGTTTAGTCTGTCCCTTAACCTGAAATCTAACTGCTTTTTCCTCTGTTGCTACAGAGTCTGAATAATTTAAGGCTTAGTTAAAATGCATCAAGCTTTATTCCTATTTTTTTATGGTGTTCTAATAGGATTGGTTGGCATATGCTGCAGAAGGAAAGTGAGCCACAGAAGAAACCATGAAAGAATTCTAGATTATAAATCAGTAGTTACCCAACATGAGAACATTTATAGATGCTGGTACTGATAGATTTTAGGGATGGGAGGATAGCACAAGGAAGAATAGACGGGAAGAAATCGTGTTTAATCCAGAAAATCTAGTCCTTTCATGTCTGTTTCGGTAGCAATATACCATGTCTGACTTCAGTAGACCAATGTCAGTTCATTTATGCATTTCTCCGTCAGTGCACTTTAAGAAATGTTTTTGTTTGTTCTTCACAGCAAATATTTTTCAACAGCACTTTCCTGCAGCAATTGATTCATTCCAAGATGCAGTAAAATGTCTCTCTGAGTTTGCTTGTAATATTGCATTTCCGGACACCAGCATGGAAGCAATTAGACTTATTCGGTATTGTGCAAAATATGTTTCAGAAAGACCACAGGTATTTTATTTTTTTTTAACCCTTGTGCGTTCTTACTATCTTCTTACTATCTTAACTGAGGCTCTTCTTGCAACTAAGAACTTTCAGACTCAAACTTCAGTCTCCCAGCAGCAAGAGTTTGTGTTAAAAGTGTATTCAGAATTAGGAATTGTTTCGGTGTTAAATAAATCATAAGTAATGAACTAGGACTAGTTAACATGTTGAAGGTGTCTGTTGCTTTAAAATGGAGACTATTACCATTGAAATACTTTCTGTATATATTTTCCAGGTACTTTCACAGATTGATATGTCTCAGGTTTATATTTGACAAGAGTTGACTGTTACAGTAGAAACTAAGCTAATTTTTCAATTCTGTCTGTGCACCGTTAGTGGTATCTAATCTGCCTGAAAGACTTCTGAGATTTTTTTTTTAATCTTTTTTTCCTGCCCATCTCCAAGGTATTAAGAGAATACACGAGTGATGACATGAATGTTGCTCCTGGGGACAGAGTATGGGTCAGAGGATGGTTCCCCATTTTATTTGAGCTTTCCTGTATCATAAATCGTTGCAAATTAGATGTTCGAACAAGGTAACAAGGCTTTTCTGGTTTTTGTTTGCATTCAGTTAGGGAAGAGATCATGGATACATGTTTTAACACAATCTTTCTTTGTTTACAGAGGTTTAACAGTGATGTTTGAGATAATGAAGAGCTATGGCCATACCTTTGAGAAGCATTGGTGGCAAGATCTGTTCAGAATAGTGTTTCGGATTTTTGATAATATGAAGCTTCCTGAACAACAAACAGAGGTAAAACAAAGAAAAAAATCAAGCAAACTTTACTTTCCTTTTTTTCCTCAAGAACTCAAGCAATCCAGGTGGCAGCTTGTGTTATTTGCTGTCAGTGTATTCCATCCCATGCTGTTACAAACTTCGTTTGTAATGATAATTTTATTATGTTCTGTTGCATGTATGAGATGACCAATGCTTGATAGCTTCCTCATAGAAACTTCCCATAATATCCTTTCTACTCTCTCTGACTGAATATTCTCAAGGAAAGTATTCATGGTTTGTAATACCACATACTGTTCAAAACAGTAATCACATGACCAACGAAGTCTATTCTGGCAGGGTATCTTCAGTAGAAGGTATCGGGGTCTTCCAGTTGTATCTCAATTTAATTCTTCTCATGGGCTGCCTCCTCTTTCGAATGGCCATTCATGAACCAAATGCTATCATGCCAGAAGAACCCATGTGGAAATAAATGTGTTTTTTTTTTTCTCGCAGAAATCTGAATGGATGACCACTACATGCAACCATGCACTTTATGCAATCTGTGATGTATTTACGCAATTTTATGAAGCTTTAAATGAGATCCTTCTTCCTGACATACTTGCACAGCTACACTGGTGTGTAAAACAAGGTAACTAGTTCACTTGCATTTTTGATGAATGTATTTTTGCAATACTCCTTGCTTAATGGGAAAGCTAGTTGAATTTTTGAAAAGTAATAACTACCATCATCAGAATGTGCGATGTAATAGATGTCTGCAGAATCTTAAGTATTCCAGGGTCTCATTCTATTTAATCAGTTAGGCAGCTCTTCTGTTACTGTGTTTATGGTGCTATTGGGACAGAGCAAAAGCTTTTAATAATGTTGTGCTAATCTTTTGCCAACAGTCTTTCTGCATGGATTAAATATCTTACATATGCATATCAGTAAATGAATGTGTTCTGACTTTTTAAATTATTTTCCCACCTTCTGTCTCCCAATTACGTCGTGTTTGTAGGCATGTCTTTCCAAGCATTTTTTTTCATTTACGCTCAGACTCTTAAGCCTGAAATTTTCTGTATTGCTAGCATGGGTTATGGGCGAAATATTTAAGTTTCAAATTTGTGCTTTCCTTCATTTGTTCCACTGTATGCTTTTTTTCTGCTTCCTTCTTGTCCTTTGTCTTCCCTGTTTGGATTTCAATCTCTTAAAGTGTATTTTTAAGCACTGTTGTCTGTTCAGTATGGTTCTCAGCTTGATATTACTGTAATACAGTTTATAGGTAGGCTTTGAGCTGAATTAACATGCCTTTCAAAATGGTGAAAAAAGTGTTTAATGGAGTAATAATAGAGAGTGCTTAATGTTTCACTGATATTGTTAAAGCTAATAAATATGAAACATATCTTCCACAGAAAATGAGCAGTTGGCTCGATCAGGTACAAACTGCCTGGAAAATCTGGTAATACTAAATGGACAAAAATTCAGCCCAGAAGTCTGGGGCCAGACGTGCAATTGTATGCTAGAAATCTTCAAAACTACCATTCCTCATGTGTAAGTTCATAAGGTATACTTCTCACACTAATGCTCCTGTTTCAGAGCAACAATATTTATGGTTTGTTTTTTTTATTTTGATGTGAAGCTTGCTTACTTGGAGGCCAGCGGGAATGGAGGAAGATTCAGCTGAAAAACACTTGGTAAGAGTTAATTTAGGGCAACAAACTAAGCTGAAGAGGCTGTGTTGGGTTAGCTTCTGAAATATTTTATAGCAGTAGATGTGCTTGACAAGAAGTACTGGAATTCACGTTAGCTTGTATTTGGCGTAGCTATCAAGTAACTCAAAAGGAAGGGGGGAAGGCATTCTTTGAATCTAAAATTCTGAAGGCTGGCTGGTAGGTAGCACTTTGGATTGTAAGGACGGTTCTAAATTCTATTCTAGGATTTGGACCTAGATCGTCAGTCTTTAAGCAGCGTGGATAAAAATGCTTCAGAAAGAGGACAAAGTCAACTTTCAAATCCAACAGATGAAAGCTGGAAAGGTGGTCCTTATACAAGTAAGGAAAACATTCAAGTTTATGAAATGAACTTCTACAGCCAGTTTGCTTCTGTAGTCATTTAGAGACATTTTTGGGGCACTTAATAATTAATTTGCAAAACTTAGCTTTTCTTTCCAATTTGTATTTATTCCTTCTAGATAAATTGTCTTTTTATAAGATAATTCACAGCATTACCACGTATGAAAATGGTAATGTAGTACTTTGCTAATCTGTTGTACATTAATTGTTACAAGTTGCCTATTAAACTTCTGCTGCTTTGTTTCATTAGACCAGAAACTGTTTGCTGGCCTCCTTATAAAGTGTGTGGTACAGTTGGAGTTGATACAGACCATTGATAACATAGTATTCTATCCAGCCACAAGCAAGAAGGAAGATGCTGAGCACATGGCTGCAGCTCAGGTACCAGCAGACTTAAAAATAACCTTGTTAAGCAGTAAAGTACAGAATGTTCCAAAGTGTTTACAGAGTACTGTGGTACTGTATGTAGCCTCCTCCTCTTTCTAGCTCTCCGTACTATTGTGAATGTATGTCCCTACTCTTAGTTATATGTATATATTTTTTTTTTACTCCCTCCAGTATTTCTTGGTAATCTGCCCTTCAGATTATTATTGTAATGTGGAAGTTGAAATTTAACAAGGTGAATTGTTAAGACTTAAATAACCACCTCCCTTGGAGAGGAGGTCCTTGCCCCTGAAAATTCTGATTCTAGGGAATAGTGTCAGGTGGGCTCTTATTTGCCTATGTTAATGAAGCCCTAGGCCAGAAAGGTTAGAGCTCGTGAGTTCAGGTAATGTCTTGGGGATGGTGTGGTTAAATTCATAGCAGAAATAGCTTACAAAAAGACAGTCATTTTAGTGTTCTTGGTGTTTCTTACAACCAGGATTTACCGTAACTTCTCTTGAAAATGTTTTAATGAGAGGAATACAGCTTTAGTGTTTGACAGGACAGTTCTGCTGTGGTGTGTTGCTCTGATATTTCACTTGCACCTGGCACTGGGATCTAGAGTTAATAGTGTGTGGTATGTGAAGTATCAGAGTCTTTCTTACGAAAAGAATGTATTACTGATACTGTTCTCCCCCTTGATCTCTTTTGTTTAGCGGGATGCATTGGATGCAGATATCCACATTGATACAGAGGACCAAGGAATGTATAAACACATGTCTTCACATCACCTCTTCAAGTTACTAGATTGTTTGCAGGAGTCTCATTCTTTTTCAAAAGCCTTTAATTCAAATTATGAACAAAGAACTGTGTTGTGGAGAGCAGGTGAGGCTTTTCTGTAGTTTGGTTTTAATAAAAGGCACTGTTTAGTGGTTGAGGCCCTGAGCTGCAGAAGTATACTATTGTAACAATTTCTGCAGTTCATCTGACCCTGTATACTTTTACTACTTTTCTCCTTGCCAATGAGCTGAGATATTTCTATTTTCTGTATGTATTTTTCATTGAAGTAGAGCAGCGTAGTTAGCACTGCTGCACTTAAATGCATTTACAAAAAGAAGTTAGATGTCGGTCAAAGTCAAGGAGGAAGAAATGCTGTCTGTAAAAGAAATCAGATACCTACTGTTGTTCATTAATGGAGAGGTACTTGGCTGTCTCTTGGCCAGTATCTAAAACTGTGAATGTTTCCTCCGATTTCTAGGGTTCAAGGGTAAATCAAAACCTAATCTCTTGAAACAAGAGACCAGCAGCTTGGCTTGTTGCTTGAGAATACTCTTTCGAATGTATGTGGATGAAAACCGCCGAGACTCGTGGGATGCTATACAGCAACGTCTGCTTAGGTAAGAGAATGAAGTTAGTTCAGGGGTGTTCCGTGTGCAGAGAAATATGCACGGTGCGTCCTTGGATATCAGTGTTCCATTTTTAAGTTGCTGAGCAGAACATGCAGAGCATACATAGATATATAATAGTCTGCTCTTTACCAGAGGCAAATTTAGCAATTAGAAAGCAATCCATTTGAAATAAATGAAACGCTTTCTTGCTTGACCCACTTTTATTTACAAAAGCGGTGGTACAGAATACAAAGATACAATGTGATAAGAAATCTAAACAGAATGCAGTACAAGCTACTGTATACCTGGATCTTAAGACACAAAATAAAGATTGCTAAGTAATATAAAAAGCTACTTAGCCCCTTTATCTGAGGAGTGAGATGTTGGTACAGAAAAGTTCAAGGTACTAATCTCTGTCAAATGCGAAGAAATCTTAAACTTACTATTGGTGCTAATTCAGTGCATTTCAGCAGTGTTCCAATTTTTCAGTGTCTGTGGACGCACTCATCTTTTCAGTGCATAAAAGGAGAGGTCCCATTCCCTCTTCAGAAAGTACCGAGAAAATCTGTTGTAATTTGTACAGATTGTTTACAAAATTCAGTCTACAGCGAGGACCAAAAATGGACTACTAATGTGCCCATATTTCTTTAACCTAAGTGCTACAGATCTTTAATATAGCAGTGTAGATTTGAAGAGAGAGATTTTTTTCATGGTGCCATTGCCTAAATTGTCCCCATGTAAGGATCAGGAAGAAATATTTGCAAGTTGAAGGTGAAAACACCTTTATTACAGAAAATGGTTTAATTAAAGAATGCTCACAAGGAAAATAGTTTTTTGTTAACAGCATAAAAACTATTTCAGTTCAATTATCTGTAACAGCTGTAACAGAAAATATAGACAAATGTGTGTAGTTTAAAATTATTGCATGTGATTGAAAACTTTTCCATGGAAATGCATCTTATGTGTAAACAGGATACACTGTGAGAGGACTAATAGGGCATGTAACAAAAACTTATTGTGGGTTTTCCTTGTGGTTTGTTTGAACTTGGAATCTCTTCAGTGTATGCAGTGAAGCCCTGGCATATTTTATTACTGTGAACTCAGAAAGCCACAGAGAAGCTTGGACCAATCTCCTGCTGCTGCTTTTAACAAAAACACTAAAAATCAGTGATGAAAAGGTAAGAATGGGCTGGATGCTATGTCTGTTTGCAGTCAGGTGTTTTCATTTCTGCTTTCATTGAATTCATTCTTTGTCATACATACTGCAAGATGGCTAATTTGCTCATTCATATAGTATGTACTCTCCTTGGAATGTAGGAGTTGTTACGCTTCCTTTCTTTTGGCAAGAATTTCACATTGTAAAAATGGGACTACATCCATGAAACTCAGTTGTGTGGAAATATTACTGCAGATCTTTCATATAAAGCACTGTGAGTGTGCAGTAAAGGATGTGCTTACGGTGTATTACAGCAGCACAGAATGGTAGAGGTAAATTTCATCATTCTGCAACTGTAATTTTAGTTCCTTGACAGTGATGGCAGAAAAATAATCTTTGGAATCTTAGCCTTTCTGAGGAAAATGTGAATGCATACATCCCTAGAATATCTCATGCAGAGAAACTTCTAGAGGTTGCTTAAGTTTGTGGGTATTTTTTTGTTGTTTGTCAATTTTAAAAAGGATATAGTTCAAAAGTGTGGGTTTTTGTGTTGGTGTTTTTTTGTATGTTCCTTGTATTGCAAAATATGTGATTCCACATCACTTCTGCTTAGTCTTCTGTGTTTTATTGCAACTCACCAATGTTTGAAGAAAAGGATGTTAGTGGTGATTTGGTTTTTCCGCATAGCAGCAGTTCAGAGATGTCCATGTGGTTGTGGTGTTTTATGAAAATATGTAGATAAAATGGCAAGGTACTGATTTGTTGGTACCTAATCTCAGTATCTTCATACTGTAAAGATTTTGCAGCAAAAGTGTCTCCTCCGTTTTCTCTGTAGAATCATAGAATGCCTGGTATTGGAATGGACCATAAAGATCATCCAGTTCCAACACCCCTGACGTGGGCTGGTTGCCACCAACAGCTCAGGCTGCCCAGAGCCCCATCCACCCTAGTCTTGAGCAGCTCCAGGGATGGGGCACCCATGGTTTCTCTGGCAGCAGTGCCAGGGCCTCACTACCCTCTGAGTAAAAGAACTCCTTCCTAATATCTAATATAAATCTCCCCTCTTTTAGTTTAAAACCATTTCCCCTTGTCCTATCACTGCGTGCCTACGTAGAAACTCAAAAACTAACACTCAGCATTATTAGGAAAGGAAAGGAGGATAAAACAAGCTTTGATGTTCTATAACTGTAGGCATTCACTAAGGCTGCTTTGGAAAACAGACAGTGGGCTTGATGGCTATTTGGCCATTCAGTAGGGCCTTTGATTTGTAAGGCCTTGTATTCTAACAAGTTGGTGTAGCCATGTGTGTGAAAAAACTCAGCACTTTCCTATAAGAATAGAGAATAATTTTCTTTTTTCATATCTTTCCTGATAGTTTAAGGCACATGCTTCAACATATTATCCATACTTGTGTGAAATCATGCAATTTGACCTGATTCCTGAGCTTCGAGCTGTGCTACGGAAATTCTTCTTGCGTATTGGTGTTGTGTTCAAAATCTGCATAACAGAGGAGCAAATACGGACAACTGGCACAAATTTACCTTCATGGTAGCCCGAAGTAGAATTGGTTACTTCTGCTTCTACATAAAGCTGTTCCAGAGATGGACTGAAGTGGATGGGGGAAGAAATGGGACCCTGGTATATCAAAAGAACAGCAAGTTGTTCTTAACACAATGACATTTGAGGAGGAGTGGGGAGGGAAGGGGAGAAAGGAAGGGGGGGAAAAAAGTCCTGACCATCCTATGAGACTATCACCAATTTTTATTTAAATTATTGCTTACAGAATTAGTGCTGTAGATGTAAAGTCTATTTGTTTCCATCCTCATCATCCTTATGATCAAGTTTGCCTCTTCTAGTCTTTTATCAGTTGTTCAGTTTTGCAGTCCAACCAAATCTTAAATCAACTGGATTCCTCAATAGAAGTTTATTCCCCATGGAAGTAATAAATATAGTTGTATAGCCTTGTGATGTTAGCATGTGCTCATAATAAACTATACTGCAGTGGCTGATGACCACCTCAGATCATTCTGGGTTTTTCTTTGTGTGCACATGGCTAGACCAGGCAGTGCATTGTAGGTTTTGATGTAGACAGCCTGTAGGATATTTGGGGAAGGGGTTTTTCTCTTGTTCAGCAGGTTGTTCTAGAGCAACTTTTTTAATATCAGTGCTTCATCTTCCAAGATTCCTTGTTTTTATGGAAGGTTTTCTTTCAGGAGTACATAGTAGTATCCAACTCCATTTAGCTTCTCAGTCTTGAGTTCAAAGCATTAAAAAAAAAAGTAATTTTTAAACTTCCCATTGACTTTGATACATGTCCAAATCATGGACACAACATCTACATTCCTATTAAAAACAGGGTTGAAAAAAAAAAAACCCACCCTCTTTATCCTTGAATACAATGTAATGTATTTAGTCATAATGGTCTGTTTAGGAAGTCTTATTCTTAATAACTACGAAATTTTCTCTTTTTTTTTACTGCACACTTCCAACTTCAGGTTTTTTTTGTGCAAATAACTAACAGTTGAGAACAGAAGTCGCTCCTGCAAAATCTGAATTCCATGACTGCTTTAGCAAAATTAAACTTAAGATCAGTCGTGCACTATAACAATTACCAATCCATTTATGTGGTTTCAAAAATATGTGAAGCAAAAGTGATTTAACATTAAAGCTTTGCTTACCCTGGAGATTTTCCTTTCTTCAGCATGCCTAAATCTTCTGTGACACTGCTTCCATCACATAATAGCAGTTAATAACAGAAGTCCAGCAGGGTGGAGTTATGTCCTTTGAACTAATTTTAATTTCAAGTTTTGGGACTTTTTCTTCAAAAATGGTAAAGTATGGCAGGATGGGAGAAGTTCCACTTCCTAAAACATGTAAACAAAAGTGTTAGATTACCCACTGTGCTATCTGTATCAACAGACCTCAGAAATAACAGTATTTAACAACAGCAACAATAGAACGGTACTGTGTTCAACTTGTTTTGCTTCTGAGTTTCCTAATAGGGCAGTCATAGTTGATGCAGTGTTGGGCTATTCTACTCTCAGAGTTACTGGTGTGTGTATATATACTTTTTTTTTTCTTGTGAGCTATTTCCAAAGGGCTCATATGGCATTCTTCAGTAAACCAGCCTGTTCTATGTAAGCATCATTTGGCAATTGTTTTGCAGTCAGTAGTACTGGTAAGGCTTTCACGTTTTTATTTTTAACCAAAGAAAAGCCACAGCCAGGCTAAGTTTTAACACCCTATAGATTAAATCCGTATGCTAATATTTAATAAGAGGAAATATATGGCTATATTATAGCATAAGAAAAAGACTGAAAAATAAGCATTGCCAATATTGAACTTGCTGCATTTGAAATGTCACTTTATGTTGCATTTAGTATATTTGCTTGTTCCCTGGTAATGTCACTTAATTACAATAAAATGAAGTATTTATTTTAATTCTATTTAAATTTGTAATAAATTTGTAAGAATAAGCCATTATTTTTCCTTCCTGTCCTAGATAGTTCTTAAATATATATATTATTTTCAGATTTTGAATGTGACACTGCCTCATTGAATGTATACCTGTATCTCCTTTCAAAACATAAACTTTAAAGTTGCATGCTTCTTTTACAGTTTTGAAAGCCTTACATCTCAAGTCTTGGAAGAGGTCTCTTAATTTTCAGATCTTAAATTTAGAGTTGCATCGTGGGCTTTCTTTACTGTAATGTGCAACATTTGTACTATCTCTGCATATAGAATAAATCAGTCCCTTCTTTCAGCCTTAGTTCCAAGAGATTCTTCTTTTACTTAAGTAAAGCTTTTATTGTATTTATACCATTTATAAACTGCTGAAATTAGGCATGTGACATTAGAAACAGTCTAGACTTACTGTAGTGCATGGAGGAGAAGGGGGACTGGAATGCCATGGGATTGTAACAGCCTTAATCCTGTCATGATTCTCTGGAATTGATTGTACATCTTAAAGCAATAAGAGTAGTGTGCAGAGCATATACTGGAATACCTGAAACAGCTGTATATTCATATCAGCTTTTTGTTCTCCCTCATATGATCAGAAAGATCATAGCCTACAGGCATCTTAATGGAGCATAAAGTGCTGAGCCAAAATGCCTGCAGGCATTGCTGGTCCTGGCCTTGTCCTGGCTCTGCCTGGGGTAGTTCTCTGCTTCAGTGGAAGGATGAATGAAACAGGGTTCTGTAGAGATCTGTGCAATACACAGAGTAATAAAAAAAGAAAAAAAACCACAGTTCTCAGACTGCTGAAGCACTGTTCTGCAACAAATTAAACTACAACCAGATTTTTACCTATAAGGGTATAAATACAGAGACTGCATGGGTTTTATTGCTACTAATTGTAGAACCTTCTAGGAAGCAGGGGGGGGGATGCTGTGAGGAGAGCCCCGTGCCCTGCCTTCACACTGCTGTCTCACACCGGGGTTCCTTCCCCATTCCTGTCCCGCTCCCCCATCTGCCAGCAGAGCGGTGCAGAGCAGCTCTGATAGGAGCCACCAGCCCTGACTTTGGCTATTGGCCATTAAGCGTAGTATCTTTTAGCCTGAAGTAAAATTATGCTTCTCCTGTCCAAAGTGCGGCTCTCTTTAATCTGTAAATTGTTTGTTCAGCACCTTTAATGTTGTTTGTGTAAAATGTATGTTTTCACGTATTTAAGATGCCTATGTTTCTGAGGACCTCCAGATGAAGTGCATTTAATACCGATAAAGAGCAGTCCTTGCCCTCTCGATGTACACATTTTTGAGAGAATATAAGAATTATAAAATATGAAAACCTATGTAAAGTTTTCTACATGAAAATACTATGTATAATACTGTTATAATACTCCATGCTTTAATGAAGTGGTAAATCAATAAAGTTTTAAGAAGTGGTGCTTGGCTTTAGCAGTGCTTATTGCAATGGGAGGGAGGACGAGAAACCTCCTTTCCCCCCTCTTTTCCTCAGGAACGAATACAGATGATAACGAAGGGCCGCTCTGCTGGCCACGTTCCCGCGCAGCACCTCAGGCGCCGCCTGACGGGCACTGCAGCGCGCGGCGCGCAGCAAGGCCTTGTGGGAAGAGCTCGGCCATTGGCTGTCGTCTCCACGTGAGACGGGAGGCACGGATTGGCTGAACGCGCGGCGCGTCGGGGGAGAAGGGCCCGCTGATTGGCTCGGCGGCCGGACGGTGTCACCGCCCTGCGTGATGCGGTCACGGTGCCGCCGCCGCGCCCTCTCACCGCGGTTTGAATGTGAAGTGCAGCCGGAGCTCTCCGAGCCGCCGCCGCCGCTTGGAGGAGGCCGACAGGTGAGGTTGAGCCGCGCCGGCTGGCGATGCCGGGGGTAGGGCGGCCCCGCAGCCCGGCCGTCCGCACGGTCCGCAGCCGCCGCCGCCCCGTTCCGCTGCGGGCTCGGGCGCTGGGCCCGCGGCGCAGCGAGAGGCGCAGCGCACCATGCTGGGGCGCCTCGGCCCGCCTCCCGCGGCTCGGGATTGGCCGGCGGTCTTTCGGGGGCTCTTCTCATTGGCTCCCGCGGCTGCCACTTGGGAGGTGGCGGGGGAGGGGAGGGTAGCAAGTTACGCTGCGGGCGGCCGTTGCCGCGCCGGGATCCCGGGGCAGCCCCGCGCCACCTCCGCTTCACGCAGCGCGGGCGGCCCCGACCCTGCGGTGGAGCGCGGGGGGCGAAGGCGGAGGGGATGGCGCCGCCGGGAGCAGCCGGGCTGCGCAGGGCAGGCCCGACCCGAGGGGCTCTCCCGGAAGGCCCTTGAGCGGCCGCCGCCTCGGGACAGCCGCGTGCCTCGGGCGGGGCGCGGGGTGGGCTGCTTGCTGTGATGGGCTGCGGGGGTGCGGGACGAACCGCCTTCCCACCGGCACCATCCGTAGGCGCTACCTGAGCAGTAAGCGCCCGCAGCACCACGGCCTTCTGAAGCTCTTTGCAGCTGAGGACTGCGGCTTTTCGGCTCTGGTTTTCCTCAGGTGCTCTGTCACCACTGTAACGGCTGGAGTTAAAACGTTAAGCACGCTGTCAGTTTTCTTCTGGAGAGAGTTTGGAAACTTTTCCGTTTATCTGCATTCTCGTTGTTGCAATCAGTGTAATATCAGCGTGTAGCAGAAAGCACAGCATTACTACCCCGGGTATTGGTGGTGAGAAATAGGAGGAAAGGAACAGCCAGCGGGGGAGAGGGAGCGGGAGGGAGGCAGCAGCGGAGGAGTCGCTCATCCCGAGCCGGGTGCTGCTGGTGCTGCTTCTTTATGCTGTCCTCTATAAGGGTGGTTGGTTGGAGATGGCAGGCAGGTACTACCAGGAGGGAGGTGGGCGGGGCAGTGAAGGCAGAGTGTTTCAGGTGAACTTCTTGGGTCTTTTTGCACTCTATCTTGGGATCGCAGTTGTTCATTAATATTGATTTAAGCCAGGGGGGTGCTATTGCTTGTAGATATAGGAGAAAAACTCAGCCGTCAAAACTCACAGCCTTTGCAAAAGTACTTAAATAAAAATGGTACTTATTGCTCTGGTTGTCAACATAGAATAATTCTGAAGAGGGTTGGGAAAAATTTCAGCCTATCTTAATAAGGAGAAACTCCAGGGGATAAAAGGCATTTGGCTTCTCATGTTTCTGTAGCAAAGGAGTTGCGGTGCTGTTGGTGAGAACGATGGGCAGTATGCAGTGCTTTGGGACACGGCTGAGCTGTGTGCCCGGCAGGGTCAGGTGTTGGTTAGACTTTGAGGCTTTCCGGGTCCTTTCCAACCCAAATAGTCCCATGGTTCTGTGATAGATGGTGATACCATAAGCCATGTGCCCACTGAAGTGTGTCTTAATACTTTTCTAGCGTTATTGTAATTTTAATGTTTCCAATTAAAGCTGTGAAGTTAATGAATCACTGTGGTAAGTATGAGAGTATGTGTGGGAGCATAGCTAGAGAGGAGTAATCAGACTTATTTGCACAAAGTTATTCTGTAATAAGTACTGCAGGTGAAATGAATGCCAGCCCTGATCTGGGTTTGTTTAGCAGGGTGGACAAACCCTTTGGCTTTGGGCAGTCTTTCATCACTTCATTAAAAATTATTTTTCAGTTGAGAATTTTCTAGAGATAGCATTTATTTGTAAATGGGCCGTGGCTCTTCAGTGCACTCCACGTCCTTCTGTTTGCAATCATTTGGGCCAAACTATTCCATTTTTTCAACAAGGAATAGGTTTCTGGGGGTGGCAGTAGTTTGTAAAAGCAAGTTCATCTTCTCATGGAAGGGTGAGAGATGACCTTTTGGCTTTACCTGAGGAATGGTTCGTTGGATGTTCAATCCAGTTTTAGGGGTTTGCTTTCAGTAACATAGACAATAACAGCTACATGAGGCGTGTTTGAGGGGTTGTGTTCAGCAGTTCTATTGGATAGATGTATGAGTCCCTGCTTTAAGTAGTCCAAAAAAATGCAGATTCTTCCATGGAATCAAGTTTTGTGTATGTGGAGCTTACAGGGTAGATTTGCTGATCTGCATTAACAAAACTGCTTCTGCGTTGTAGTTTCTGCCAAAATGGAGCTGAGCGATGCCAATTTACAGACCTTAACTGAGTACCTAAAGAAAACACTGGATCCAGATCCTGCAATAAGGCGTCCTGGTAAGCGATTGTGGCGAGTGACCCAAAAGTTTGGTTTCCTCTCAGCTCTTCTGTCTGTGTGTAACAAAACTTCAGCAGAAGTTTATGCAAACCTTTGCAGAAATTCTCTGCCTCCTTCTAAAAAACCAACAAAAAAAAAAACCCAAAGCTTAATGAAGAATTAGATATAAATTTATTTCCTGTTTGCTTTTTGTCATTTTTTTTCCTGAAGTTTGTACTGTGTTTTTTTAAAACGGGGGTGCTGCTTACAGTAAAGCAGGACTGGCTTCTCTTAGGCCGTGGCTTTTAAAAATGTCAAGGAGGCAATATTTCCACAGCCTGCTTTGAACTGAGAGCTTTTGTTAACAGCAGGAGTGTTAAAGAGCATAGCAGTAAAGAATTTACAGTACCTTTTGCTACTTGTGCGGTGCTTCTGTTCCTGTGAAACTCTGCAGAGGTGTTTGTGTTATTTTAAATGGACATTTGAGGAATCGTAGATCTCTATTTAGGAAAATCAGCTCAGCTTTTTGTTAACCTTACTGTGTTCTCTTCCAGCGGAGAAGTTTCTTGAGACAGTTGAAGGAAGCCAGAATTATCCATTGCTGCTCTTAACGCTGCTGGAGAAATCGCAGGAAAATGTCATCAAAGTCTGCGCGTCGGTAACATTCAAGAATTACATCAAAAGGAACTGGAGAATTGTAGGTATTCTGGGCAGCAGTTGTGCTAAGATTTAATAATCCTTTCAAGGTCCAGTAATATTTAATAACTTGAAGAATACGTATGTGTCTATAGTTTGGGAGAGAAGATAGATGGTACAGAAAACGAATGCAAAATGCAATTGACTGATAAGGGACTAAAGCCTCCACTCTTGTTATCCATTCCATTGGAAAGAAATAAGGCTTGGTGATAAAATGGGGAAGGAAGAATTCTTCCTAATATTGTGTGTATCTTTCTGAAGAAGTACAGTATTCACTGCCCATTTAACTAACTGTAATGTTATTCGTGTTAAAATGATTGGAAAATGTCCATATGTGTGAGCTGACCTATTTGGCTGCTCTCAGTTGCCATAGTACTGCAACCATTTCTAGTCAGCTCAGCAGCTGGTGGTGATGGTGCTGACTTATTTTTCACATAGATGCCTCTGGGACAAAGAAACCTTGTAAGTTCAACACGTGGAAGTATTTGTAGGCATAAAAGAGAAATATTGTCACTTAATCTCATGTTATCCTTTGTTTTGAGGGTATCAGAAGCATTTTTTATTCAGAACTTTCAGTATGCGTGAGATGTAACTTATGGTGTAAAGTATTACATGTAAGAGCTCAGCTCCTTTGTGATGGGAGATTTCAGTTGATCTTGTTTGTGTTTTGCCTCCTTTTGTCTCCAGTTTGTGTATCTGAGTCTCAAATGTATGATCTTGTTATATATCTTAGCTTGTGACTATTCAAGAGTTTGCATATGATTCCCCCCATGCAAATATTGAAAAGGTACAGCAGTCCTTGCTCTGGTTACATTTGGTAAAATCAGCACATTCACACTGGTGTGAAATTTCTAGGCTTGGTGTTGATAACTGCCTTTTCAGTCATTTCTCAAAAACTGCATCTTTATATGTTGTGTGTTTTAAGTTGAAGCAGCAGTCACTTAGAGAAGTGTGTGTCTTCCTTGGTATGGATGATTGAAGTGATTCGGGATGTGATGTTGGGTTAGAGTAGGTGGAGATGCTATGCTATGCACTGAGTGCATCCAGAGGCCAGTTAGGATTGCCCCAGGCTTGCTTGAAGCCACATACACTATTTTGTCCAAGATTGAAGCTTTTAGAAGCAGTTTTATGAACATAACCTCAAGGCTAGCTTACATAGATCATGTGGTATAGTATAGCAGCGTTGCATTAGGACTCATACAAAGCACAGAGGAAGGAAAATGGTTTTGCCTACTCTGGCAGTTTGATTCTTTTCAAGTTCATGGAAAGATGATCAAAAAGAACGTGAGGAGGAGGACAGTAGTGCTGTCTGGCTCCAGGCATGTTGAGATCATTGAATTACGTTCTGGATTGCTGGATAACTTCTGTGTTTTTAAACTTGGCTGCAGTCATCACTGATAATGTGATTATCCCTGCTGTCAGTGGTTGGTGACAAGCCTTGGTATTTTACTTCTTCAATAGAGACACCATACTTTACTACCTACCACTCAACACTGTTCACTTGGCAGAATGACTGGCTAACTCTGAAAGGCAATGTGAAGTTTGTGTGCATCACCTGCACTCACCTTCCTGTCTGGTTGTACAGAATAAATCTTTGAAGTTGGCAGAAATGAGGACAGACGTGTTTTGGAGTGCTGAAATAAAAGACTGGTAGTTAAACTCATGTTTGTTACTGGCATATGCACCCACCCTTACTGCTCCTGAATTGCTGTTTGGAAACATCAGTGTTAGAGAAGGAGAAAATGAGAAAATTAGCAGAAAGGTGTAATTTCTTTTAGCTTTATTCAGTTACTGCTATGAGAGAGCCATTGTAGGCTTTTAACAGATCTTTTAGTTTCCTCATTGTTGTGATGGTTTCAGACATTTGTACATTTGACTTCTGAAATACTGGGATTCACTCAGTGCCCAGAGTGTACTAATGTGCCAGTGACTTAATTGTTGTTTTTGTTGTAGGTGGAGGATGAACCGAACAAAATATTTGAATCAGACAGGATAGCCATTAAAGCCAACATAGTGCCCTTGATGCTTAGCAGCCCGGAACAAATTCAAAAGCAGGTAATGAGGCAATTTCTGGTTGTGTCCATGAGATTTGTAGAGTGATGTAATGTGTCTGGAGGCTCTGTTTACTGTCAGAGCTGAGTTAGCCTTCCAGTGATGTCACCCCGATGCCAATAAGTTGGAGTAAATTGTTTAAGTTACTTCTGCCCACTTTAAAATTAAAAATTAAAAAAAAAAACAACAAAACTTATTGTCAAATTCTAGCATTAGACAGTTGAATATAGTGAGACTGCAGGCACATGCTGGTTTTGAAGTGAGCATTATTGTGATGAAAAAGAGTAGATATTTAACCCAATGATTTTTGAATCTGACAAGAATAATAAGCATTGTTAGATATTTATAACATTTGGCATGGCTGCTGCATTTTTTATAGTAAGTACTGTGCTGCTGTATCATGCAATGGTTACGTTTCCTTTCCAGTTAAGTGATGCCATCAGTATTATTGGCCGGGAAGACTTTCCTCAGAAGTGGCCAGACTTGCTGACAGAAATGGTGAACCGCTTTCAAAGTGGAGACTTCCATGTCATTAATGGCGTCCTTCGTACTGCTCACTCTTTGTTTAAAAGGTATTGGGGATCAGCGGCTTGCTATGTGGGTTTTAAAAAAGAAAAGTTTGTTTAAAACTGAATTTATATTCACATATGTGGCTTCTACTTAGACTTATTGACTTCTTAGTAAGACTTCAAACAGTTGTCAAATTTTGCACCTTCCATGGCCTTGAACTACATTGTTTAGTCCTTATGTTTACTTGATAGCATTTGTTTTGAGGTTCATCATGAGAGATCAATTGTATGCAAGTTAATTTAGGAATAAATGTTAAGACTGTATTCCATTGTTTGTGTATTTCTCTCACTCCTCAGGTACCGCCATGAATTTAAGTCAAATGAATTATGGACAGAGATCAAACTTGTCCTTGATGCCTTTGCATTGCCCTTGACAAATCTCTTTAAGGTATTGTTGAATGATTTCTGAAACAACTGTGGTGTTCTGAATTGCTGGTTGTGAGTGCCTACAAAATGAGAACTTAGCAACTCTTGAAACTGTTCATGAAGTTCAAGCTAAAATCAGGAAATAAGACCTGACAGGATCAGTAAGAGGAAGAAAAGGAACTGTATTTTCTGGTTTAAAAAAAGAAAATAATACTTCTCAGTGTCTCTTGTTGATACAGTTTGTGTGTGGGTTTCTTGACTGAATTTTCTCTTTTTCTAGGCAACTATTGACCTTTGCAGCACACATGCAAACGATGCTAGTGCTTTGAAGGTTCTCTTTTCTTCTCTCATTCTAATTGCGAAGCTGTTCTACAGTTTAAATTTTCAGGTGACTCTCTTTGTTTTTCTCATATTCTTGCTTTGATGCCACAAAGCTGTTACACTGTTGTGTATAGAATCCATTTGGGGCAGCCTTTAGGGCCATGCTTTATGGCCATACTAAAGGTTGACAGTAAGGAAGGGGTTAATTCACATTAGCTTGGCCCTGTCTAAACAAAAGCTGGAGAAGAGAGTCTTAAGCTCTCCTGATAGCAAGGAGGTGTTGTGTGGGTAACACTGTTGAGTATAAGTTGTGAGAGGCAGAAGTCCTTTGCCTGCATTCCTACTCATTGTGTTGTTTATTAAATGTGTCTGTACTCATAGGAATTCAGTCATGTAGATAAAATTCAGTCAGCTCAGTAACTGTAGTGCTGTGGTAGCAAGCAATCCTGGCATTGTGTAGAGTTGGTTTTTTATTTGTTTCTTTTTTGAAATGAGATCTTAATTTCTATCTGTAAGTGAGCACACTGTATGAAAAAAGAGTAAAACCAGATGCTGCTGAGGTGGTGTGTGTATAGTGTTTCAGCACGAGGGTGAGTCAGATGTGATGGTCATGACTCAGTTGCTCCGATTTCTCGTTCTGCACTGGGCAAAAGAGAAAGCTGGAGCTAAAGGGGAAGCTTGTGTTATCTCATTCTTATCATACTCTGAGAGACAGAGAGGAATCTTTAGACTGTATAGGGTGTAAGCAACTGGTGTATTTGGAAATGTGCTCCCAAGCCTCCATCTGTAGGACTTTTTACTGTGTGGTTGTTCTGGGGTGTGACAAGGGGATAGTTTTTGTTTTGAAGGTTTATTTTCCACTCTTCATTGTACCTCTGTAGATTAAAAGGTGGACACATGTTACTCACAATGTGTAATCAGATATTAAAATGCATATTTATGCTTTTCCTTCCCAGGATTTGCCTGAGTTTTTTGAAGATAACATGGAAACGTGGATGACAAATTTTCATAGTCTCTTAACTTTAGATAATAAACTTCTGCAGACTGATGTAAGTACTGCATAAACCTCCTCTTTGCCTCTGCACAGTGGAGCCGACAGACAAGAGACTTGTGTTCTAACTCTGAGCAGTGCAACGTTTCCTTTGTTGGGTAAACAAAGGAATAGAATGACTGAAAGGAAATGGGATTTGAGAGAATTGGCTCCATTGTCTAAGAAATGTGGAGCCTGGTTCTTGAAGTCATGTGTTATTTACAGGTTACAGTTGTGCACAGAGATCAGCTTACAGGTATGCATCAATGAGGAGCTTCTTTTGAAGCCATTTGCTGAATTAACTTGATTGATTATTAGAATCACAGTGCTCAGGTTTTCTGTACCTCTCAGCTGGTTCATGTACTTTTTTTTTTAGAAAATAGGAGTATCTTAAAGAACTTCAAACATTGGAACGTATAAGGCACGACTTCTAAGTAGTTTAGTTTACCATCTGCTGGCTAATTATAAGAATTAGTAGTTTCACAAGTGAAAACATACCATGGAATCAAAGCTCGTATTTGTTCTGTGCATGCGTTCTGCCTTTTAGGTGCAGTACAGTAGTTTACCAGGTGGTGGAACCAAAGAAACTATAAATTCCTTTACAATGTATAGGGGGCACGATAAGCATATTTTGTGTGATAGTTTCATGGTGGTTTCAAGCTAATGCTGCTGCTAAAAAAGAAGAAGAAGCCTTGCCAATCTTTTCTCCTGCTCTTTTACTTTCCTGTGGGCTGTCACTCAGCACAAATATCCATGCAGTTGCACACTGAGCTGACTCAGGGAAGTGATATGCATTAAAACTGAAGGGTGGGCATTTGGAGAGGGGAAAAAAATGGAATGTTAATGGATCTTGGTGTTATTTTTTAATATGCAGCACATTTTTCCAATTCACTTCACTTTGTGGCTCTACCAATGTCTGTGCTGCTATGGGGAAGGAGAAAAAAAAACATACTTTTAGCAACTCTATCAGTTTAAAGTAGCCTTCCAAGCTACTTTACTTTACTAATACAATGCCTTGTGTTTGTCTTATCACATTTGTAAATTAACTGTTTTAAACTTTATCAGGTCTAAATCACTTAAGGGGAGTAATGCTTCTGTTTGAAATGTGGATATAATAGCATGAAGGTATAATCTGTATTATGGTTTCAGAACACAAGGGCAAAATGCAGTAGTTCCAGGCAAGTAGGAGGGGTTTCTGAGACCTATTTAAGACATCATAAAACAATAGTGTATTTCCTTCAAATAACTTTAATTTTAAAGCAGCCTTGAAGTTTGGGTCTTTAAGTACCTACTTTTGTTTTATGTGAGGATGAAGAAGAAGCCGGCTTACTGGAGCTCTTGAAATCTCAGATTTGTGATAATGCTGCTCTATATGCTCAAAAATATGACGAAGAATTCCAGCCCTACTTGCCACGTTTTGTGACAGCAATCTGGAATCTGTTAGTCACAACAGGTCAGGAAGTGAAATATGATTTGGTAAGTCATTATGAACTAATCTTATCAAGGTTAATAATGATTTATAAATTGGTCAGTCGTGCTAAAGCTGTGTTTTGTGTGTTCTAGTTGGTTAGTAATGCAATCCAGTTTCTGGCCTCGGTTTGTGAAAGACCACATTACAAGCATCTGTTTGAAGACCAGAATACGTTGACAAGCATCTGTGAAAAAGTTATTGTTCCCAACATGGAATTTAGAGGTAACTTTTTGAAGTTTAAGTTTTCAAAGGCACAATAAAAAAAATCTACTTATGATGATATTTTGCTTTACAACATTGAGAATTTATTTCTTATGTACTTTAGTACAAGATTCAAAACCAATTTTCTGCAGCAAATTGCTCTCTTGTGGGCTTTGTAGAGTTGTTGTATGAACTTCTGTCTTACTGTGATCTCAAATTGAAAAATACAGAAAGTCTAAGTCACATGCTGTCAATAATTTTTTCATGCTGGAAGTGAGTACCAGGCATGGATATATGGCCTACTGAATTGTAGTGTCTTCTCCAAGCCTTGATGGACTTTGATCTTAGTATCTTAAAAAGCACTGAAGATGTCTTACAGTATTAAGAAGCTTTTCTCTAAATCTATGACCAAGGAAGCCTCTTTTAAATACACTTAGTATAGAGTATGGTTTTGGTTTTGCTTTTTAAATCAGGAATTTCATCAGCTTGTGAGTATAAAGGACTGCAGTTTGTGGGCCTGCAGGCTGAACAGGATAGTCTGTCTGTCTGGATAGGTCTGATTAATTTCTATGAATGTTATGGAAAAATGCCTGGAAAGATTAACAGCTTGGTAAAAAGGGGGATTGTTATCATTAAAAAAATAAAATAAGACCTCAGTATTAAAACTCCTGTGTATTTTTATATTTTCAGCTGCTGATGAAGAAGCATTTGAAGATAATTCTGAAGAATATATAAGAAGGGATTTGGAAGGATCTGGTAATCCACAGATTTATACTAAGAATACTTGGTCTTTAAATATAGCTCTAAATAGTGTTTTACTGAGGCTTCTAAAACTTATTTTAGAACTCTGGAAGTTGGTGTTTCTTTTCCCTAAGATACTTAATCCAGTTTTTGTTCAAGTTTACTGTCATGACGCACCCATTGCAGTGTCTTTTTACTTTGAACAATGTTTTTATAGTTTCTTTTCTTAACTAGATTGGTATCTCCTGCACTGCATGTATTCTTGTTTCAGCAAACATAACCTCTAAATCAACACTGAGTAGTAGCCATAGTTGTGTATTTATTTCCTGTGTGTGTAAATGACATGAGGAGTCTGTCTGTATTTGGTAATCTGTCGTGTTTAAACTGGAAACTCTGACCAGTTTTGCATACAACTCCATGATAAAGCCAGCTAGGCAGAAGCCTTTGCATGCTGGCACTGTTCAGACCAATAACTGTCACAATAACTGTCCTAAAAGCACATTGCTGTGCTGACAGAGCTGCTTGATTTTCTGATTGTCTGTCTTCAGCCAGGTCAGTGCACAAATGGACTAAATCTAGTTGTGTATGACGATTCTGTCTGGGCTGTTCTGTGCCACTGAGCCGCTGACATGGTGCTGACTGACACTTTTAGGTGACTGAAGCCTTGTAATAGGTTTGAGAACTTTCTGTATGTTGGAAGTAGAGGAAAATTATGTTTGATTGTTCTTTCGAGCAGACATGTTAGGATTCTTACCCAGGATTGGCTGCATTACTGGTATTTGTGAAGCTTTTATTTGTTTGCTATTTCTGTTTTTAAGAGAATTGAGGTAAGAACTGTCTGTTCTTCTGGGACTCCTTTAGAAACATACCCTTTTGTGTTTAAATTCACTTGTTTTGTATTCCTGTGTCCCTCTGTTAGGGTGTTGTATTAAAGGCCAGCTTTTTTTTTTTCCTCTTTGAGATGGAATTTTTGCAGATGTATTACAGAACTGTACTGTTCTGTTGCAGTGGACCAGCAGCTAAGCACCACACAACAGCTTGCTCAGTCCCCACCCTGCCATCGTGGTGGGATGGGGATGAGAGTAGGAAGAGCATGAGTGAGGAGACTCATGAGTTGAAATAAAGACAGTTTAATTAGCGAAAGAAGGTGGAAGAGAACAGAGGAGAAAGTCAGTCTGCTTGTGGAAAGTGGGATGTGATAGATGCCCAATGTGTCCCCAGGCAATAGCTGCCTCTTCCAGATCCCCCTCCCCAAAGCTTTTACTGCCAAGCATACTGTTAAGTGGCATGGGGAAAATCCCTTGGCCCGTTTAGATCAGCAGTGCAGATTGTGTCCATTCCCAGCTTTTTGCCCACTCAGCTGATTTGCTGGGAAGGCAGAACAGGACAAAAAGCAAACACTGGCACTGCAAGTACTGCTCAGCAATAACCAAAACGCTGGTGTGTTAGCAAGGTACCTTTAGTCACCAGCCCAGAACACAGCACCGTACAGACTGCTCTAAAGAAAATAAAACCCATAACCACCAGACCTGGTGCATTTGGGCATATAATTAGCAAGGCAGTAAAAGGCCTCCCCCTTTGTGCTTACTGAAACCTTCAGAGGGCAGTGAGACCTGTGAATACACACACAGTATGGGTCGATGTCTGTTTCTCCTTGTGTTGTACAAATGATTTTGACTATTACAATAAGTAAAAAAAACTTAAATGTGTTCTTATGAGCTAATGTGAATGTTGCAGTAATTAATAGGAGCTGTGGCTGTAACTTGAGAAGCTGCAATTACTGATATATTTTTAAATTATGTTTATTAGTATGAAAAGCTATGCAATTTGGCATATCTAAAGAACCTTTTGTTCTTATGCAGATATTGACACAAGGCGCAGAGCAGCTTGTGATCTGGTCAGAGGCTTGTGCAAGTTCTTTGAAGGGCCTGTGACAGGAATTTTTTCTGGATACGTTAATTCCATGCTTCAGGAATATGCAAAGAATCCATCTGTTAACTGGAAGCACAAAGATGCAGCTATATACCTTGTTACATCGTTGGCATCCAAGGCTCAGACACAGAAGGTACTTAGACATTGTATTTGTTTCAATCCGTATGCTTTCAAATATTATAGTGCGTATGAGGATTGGAAAGTTTATGCATTTTTTAAAATCCTGCTTTAAAATGAGAATAATTGGGTTTGTAATAGTTTGATGTTGATGAGATGGAAAATTGTCCATAATATATGGACACAATCTATGGAAATCTGATAGTATCTGGTCTTTAGGTTGGATGAAGTCAACAACCACGTGTGATCATTGACAAGTCTTAATAATATGCATGGAACAGTCATTGAAAGATTGGCTTCAGCCTAGAATCTCTGAGCTTTCACGTGGTAATGAGGCAGAGAGTGCCTCAGTAATTTGTAGGCCAAATTACAGAAGATGATCAGTGGTGTTGAGCAGACAGGAAGGAATCCAAGTGACCCTTACGGTATTTCATGATATTTCTTGTTGGTTGAATGTTTATTGTCTTGAAAGTGGCACATAAACACGGCTGTTTGGCTGGAAATGGCTCTCAGGACTTGTCTGGGAGAAAGTAACTAAAAGGCCGAATGTGTGGGAAAGCACATCTCAGACTGCAGTTATTGTGAAACAGCAGCGTTCTACCAACAGCACATCATCCAATACAACAGATATAATTACTGATAGGTACTTCAGGTGTGTTACAGGGCAGGTCTCCGTGGCTTTACAGAACGGGTCTGAAGCAGACAGTAAAACATGTTTTATAGCCTTTGTGCAATTCTGATAAAAGCTCTCAGTCCTTTTGTAATACTGCAGTTGTGTATTGCACAGCGATTGCTAATGCTTGTGGTGGTTAATGTGAACCAGTCTTCTAGCAGTTAGAATGCTGCTACCTTGTACCTCTTGCTTCTGTTCTGTTTAGTGCCAGATATGGGATAGCATCATTTAGAACACTTGATTGTTACACATATATCCATCTGAAAAGCCTGTTTATGTTTTTGCCTTTTTCATGTGATTAAATGGAAGTATTTATTTTAATGTTGCTGTTCTAATTCAGGATCGGAATTTGAGTCCTAAACTCTTCCTTCTGAAAAAGCAATTGTGTGTGGGTGGGAGGAGGATCAACTGAATAAGTTGCTGGTATTTTCTGTCTAAAACTTTGGTTCGCTATTTCTGTTAACTCAGGGCTTTGGGTCTGAAGCTCAGTAGTGTTATTGCTAAAACCTGATGCTGAAAACCATCATGGGGAAAAATATCTGAATGACAACATCTATAAAAAAGAGCGTGTGTGTTTTCTCTTGATTTTTCTTTGTTTTGTTTTTTGTAGCATGGAATAACACAAGCCAATGAACTTGTTAATCTGACAGAATTCTTTGTGAATCACATTCAGCCTGACTTAAAGTCAGCTAGTGGTAAGTTTGCTGTTAATTTTCATGGTATTTTGGGGATGTTTTGAGAACCTTGGCAGTGACTGCTGTTTCTTAAGGCTTATGCACAAATGAGAAGGTAGACCTGTATCAGCACTGCCTCTGAGACACAGGGCTTGTTTACACCTGGCACATGGGAGATGATTCACATTGGTTTGGACAGCAGTGAGTGAACTTCTGAACAGAGGTGGATTATCACATGATATTGAAAGGATCAGAGCATGAATGTGCATGGCTGCCATCAGCTGATGTGCTGTAACTTGGTGAATCAAAGTAACTTGATTTCTGTATTTGAGGCCGTATGCAAACTTCTTTGCTATACAAAGCTCTTGAGTTAAAATACTGAAGTCTAGGTTGTGGTCTGCATCAGCATGTGTCAATGTGACTACAGATGTCTAGGTTTAAGCAACATGATTTTATACTTGAGTGAACATCTTACGATGTTTGGAGGGTAGTGGGTTGTACTGGAATATGCAGTTGGAGTCTGTTATCATCGGAGCAAGAAAGGGAAACGTTACGTGAAAGGGTTGGACTGTATGTGTAACATAACAGGGCAGTGCCCACACAGAGATGGATAAGCAAACGAAAATAGAACTTTGTCTTACCCCAGGGGTGGGGAATTCATGACTTAATATCACCTTTATATGTAGAATGAGCTCGGAAATTGTATTTATATGAAAAATTGCATATTTTCTCTATTGCAGTGAATGAATTTCCAGTGCTAAAAGCTGATGGTATCAAATATATCATGATTTTTAGAAACCAAGTAAGTTTTTCTTCTATGGTAAAATAACTAAATAAAAACACCCAACAGACAATGGCTAGTTACTCTATTTACACTTGCCAAGGCTCATGTATCTTACTTGGCTGTATGGTAACTCAACAGGTGTTTAGAATTTTTAGTTTTGAAAGTAAGTGATTCTGCAGCTATAAATATCAGATGGACATGTAGTCTGTATGCTGTCCATATGCTACCAGAGCACCAGATACTCAGAACTGTGACCTACTCAGATGTTCTGGCAGTGAATATTGGTCTCCATGCACTTGATTGCTCATATCATTGCAGTAGTTGTTAGACTCTGTCTTTTACTTTTTTGGATGTGAGATACTGTAAGAAAATGCATTGAGTATTGTTTATAAATTGTGTGTTTATGCATCTATTTCGAAGTACCTGTCATTTTTCTTTTTAATCTTGATGGGTGTTTTTTAACTATCCATTAAGACAAAGAAAAGTGAAATATATGCTTTTACAAATCTAACATTGATGTTCTGGGGGAAAATACACAGATTTGGTGTGATTTAGCAACCAGAGCCTTCTAAGATATCTTCCTCTGCCAGGTTTTCAGTTTGTAGTTGATGAGTTCAGTGATTATGCTCTGGTATTGAACAATCTGTATTTCTATGTGAAGTATATAATTTATCGCTGTAATTTTTTAGGTACCTAAAGAGCAACTGTTGTTATCTATTCCTCTTTTAATCAATCATCTTCAAGCAGAAAGCATTGTGGTCCATACTTACGCAGCACATGCTCTTGAAAGGCTGTTTACTATGAGAGGGACGAACAATACGACACTGTAAGTTTTCAAACTGAAGTAAATTCATTACTATGTAGTTTTTAAGCAATGCAGATGAAGTATTGGTAGGGGATCTTTCATTTCATGGTATTATGATATTGTGAAATGCTTGAATTGTGTGAATGTGTCTCATAATTAAAGCCCTGTGTTCTTCTTACAGCATTACAGCTGCAGAAATGGCACCATTTGTAGAAGTGCTGTTAACAAACCTTTTCAAAGCATTAACGCTTCCCGGCTCATCAGAAAATGAATACATCATGAAAGGTAAATGCTGAATGAGTCTCACTGTAAGAGTTACTTTGTTAACTTGAAGTAAAGGCTTATCGCCATGGGCTACTGAAACTTCAGCAGCTTAATTTACTCAAACTTGCTGAAGCAGTATGCACAGCCTGCAGTTGTGTACCAGGTGGTGTTAAGTCATCTTTGAATAAATGCCTGAAACAAAAGAGAAACACCAAACATAATGGCATTATGTCATATGGCAGCAGTGGTGCTCAGGACGGCTACCTGAGCGGTGTCAGAATGAGGTTTGGGTGATGTATGGCTAACAGTGTGCCACGGTGTGAGAATTTGCAGAAGACTTGTCTTTTTGCCTTGGACAAGTTGCCCAGTCTGTAGGATGGGAATAGTGAGACTTTGCTTTGGTATGATTATGGATTGATTGCCCTTGTATACGTTCAGCTCCAGAAGATGCTAACTTTATTTTTATTTCCAGCAATCATGAGGAGTTTTTCTCTGCTACAGGAATCCATAATTCCATACATCCCTTCTGTCATCACACAGCTTACACAGAAGCTACTGGCTGTCAGTAAGGTAAAGGATGGGACATGTGAGCAAAATGTTCACGTTTTTTACTTCTTAGAACAATCTTTATAAAGATTTATAAAAACTTTGTGTTCTGTTAAAATACTGCACATTGTTCAGTACTTTGACTAAAGTATGTAAAAGTAGCCTTCTAGTGAAATTCATGTTCTTGAACACAGACTTGGGAAATACTTTAGAATACCTTTATCAGCTATCCCAAAAACTTCTACATACAGTGTAAATTTGGCTGCTAAGTATAAAAAGTTTTCTGTGAAGAGCTGACAAGACAATTACACAAACAAAAGATATTTTTTATTTCCAGTTTTTGTTACATTGTAGAACTGTTGGTTCATGTACAGCTTATGGGAAAAACACTTGTTTGCTTTGAAATATTTAGAACAACTCGTTTATGCTTTTACATTTTGATGTTTGCTTTTATCTGCGGAATTAACTTCAGCATATTAATAAGGCGTAGCATCCTTATTTCAGTTGCCCCTTTAGGCTTCAGTTGAAACAATAAATACATTTTGCAAAGTGATTCACTTGGCTTCGAGTTCAAGTTGTTTGTTCATAACTTCTGTTATAGAATCCAAGCAAACCTCACTTCAACCATTACATGTTCGAATCGATATGCTTGTCGATAAGGATAACGTGCAAAGCAAACCCTGATGCTGTTGGAAGCTTTGAGGAGGCTTTGTTTATGGTGTTCACTGAGATACTACAGAATGATGTGCAAGGTAAGTTAAAATCAGTATTTCTTGTACTCCTTCTGCTGTAACTGGTTGCCATTGTTTACATCCTGGCAGTTTTCTTCTGTAGCACAGGAAACTCAGGTGAGAAGGCAAGGTTTTCAGAGTCCTCACCAGCGCTTCTAGGAAGCATCTGTGTTGTTCCATAGGGTACATAAACTGTATCATCGTGGTTCATTTTGTTTAAAAAAACAAATTGTATTTTGAAAGTATCTTAATTGCTACCCCTGAATCTGACTTTGCCTTGTTTCTAACGGTTTATATTTCATGTTCTGAAAAAAAACAATAGAGAAAATAAAATGTGTCTGCGTAGATATACACATATAGTGTTTGCAAATGTTTGCAGTAATGAAATTTATTTATTCCAAGTTTTATTTATCAGAATCTTTGTATTAATATCCTACAGTTGTAGGCTCAGCCAGTAGATACATAGTTATTATGAATGAGCAAGTGACCGTTTTTGCTGAATTTCTAAGTGTCGTGGTTTCTTTTGCAGAGTTCATTCCATATGTGTTTCAAGTGATGTCCCTGCTTCTGGAAATGCACAAAAATGAAATCCCATCATCCTATATGGCATTGTTTCCTCATCTACTTCAGCCAGTGTTATGGGAAAGGACAGGAAATATTCCTCCTCTGGTCCGACTCCTGCAGGCTTATTTAGAGCGAGGTGCCAACACAATAGCAAGTGCTGCTGCTGACAAAATTGTAAGTTGGATTGATGGAGCAGCGCTGTATGCCTCCAGACATGTTGATTTAAGATGAGAAGTTACAAAGAGTTTTTTCCTCAAGTGGAAAGCTGAATTTGTGCAGCATATGTTTGTATTTTAAATTAAAAAAAAAACAAAAACAAAAAACCTTTCAGGATGGGATTGGGAGCAGGGTCCACAGTAGTCTACTTTTATAATTTAGGATGTAACTGCACTTAGTTTATTCAGGCAGGTAAATTTCTATGGTTTTATTGTCTTGTCTTGCATCATGTGGAATACAGTGGATCAGGAAAGCTCAGGGATTCTGTTTGGAAGAGTCACCAGAAGCGTGAATGAGGAGGAGTCAGAATGTTGGGAGATCTGAGGATCAGTGAATTCTGCGTGAACTGCCGTAGTCAAACCTGATTACACAGTACCAGTGATGAAGCAAACGTACATTTTCAAATTAGCTTCCTTGTTCATTTGATTAAGAGTATTTTTAATGTTTAATAGAATATCATTTGGTCCCAAGAGAAATCTGTCTTCCTGCAGAAACAGAATACTGTTTTAGGTTGTGAAAGCTTTTGCCACAGTGTATGTTTTAGATAAGATCCAACCTTCTGGTAGGTCATATATGAAGAACTGTTATGTAGTGTTTCACGTTTGCTTTGCTTGCAGCCTGGGCTGTTAGGTGTGTTCCAGAAGTTGATTGCCTCTAAAGCTAATGACCATCAAGGATTCTATCTTCTAAACAGTATTATAGAGCATATGCCCCCGTGAGTATGAGTTGACATTGTTTATATTCAAAACTAACGTGTATAGACTTTAATACTTGGTATATTTGTACACTTCAAAGTTAATTATTAACAACTGAAAAATGTTACATTTGTCAGTAAAATAAATTAGAGTAATTTTGTGCATGTTTTCTGTAGTATGACTTCTGGTAAATGCTAGTGTGGCTTGAATAACGAATGTTTTAAATTTCCAGTGAATCAGTTGACCAATACAGGAAACAGATCTTCATTCTACTGTTCCAAAGACTTCAAAATTCCAAAACAACAAAATTTATTAAAAGTAAGTTTATTGCTTTGTGAAGAGCTTCAGTGATACCAACAGTTTAGAATGCGTAGCAGTACCGAATAAATATCCAGTCGTGTCCTTTGATTATGCAGACAGAGAACAGTGAGCTCATAACATCAGTGACTTGCTTTGAGTTATTTGTGCAGTCAAGGGTGGTATATAGGGCAGTTGCCTCTCAGGGCACATATATTTCATTGAAACTGAAAGACTGAAATTAAAATGAGAAGAAAGACTTCCATGTTCTCATCCACTTCTGTGTGGTATATATAGTTGTGTTATTACTGTTAAATATTCCATGCAGATGTTTTATCAACGTGATGTAAGCTTAGAATAGCTTTTCTAACGCTTCATAGATGCTGTAAGGGGCAAAGGGGCTGAACCTTGTTCTAGCTGTCTTACCACTAAGTTTTAGTGTATTAGGGAACATGAAAAATGGTCAGCAGCTTCCGACAAGCTTCACAGTAGTTAGTTAATGTACTTCACTAAAAGTGAACATTTACAAAGATTACCATTTCTGTCTCCTTGAAAAACTTGTTATGTGTTTTTCTGCTGACTCTAAGCTTTTTCTCATTACAGGTTTCCTAGTCTTCATTAACTTGTACTGCGTAAAATACGGAGCATTAGCTCTTCAAGAAATATTTGACAGCATACAGCCAAAGTTAGTGTGATTTTTATTTCAAACTGCTGTGTAGCTTTTGTCTTTCCAAGCAGAAATGGTTGTCTCCACTAGCTAAAGTTGCAAACCACGTTTGTCATTAACTGACTAGCCAGACCTTGCTTCTGCTGTAGTTCACTTCTTTCTTGAGCAATTTTTCTTTTCCTGATCTGCTGCTCATGGTTCCCCCCTCATAGTTCCAGATCAATAATCTCCTGAGCAGGTCATAAAAAGGGAAGAGTGATGTTTTTATTCTCTCTTCAAGAAAAATTTGTGCTATCAAATTTCTACCAGGCATCCACTATGACAGGGCAATATCGTAACAAATTCTGTTTTTCCTGGTGGCTCTTATTGTGTCTTTTTTTGTTATCACTGTGAAGCTGACAAGGCTTTCTGATACTTATTCTAATGTCATAACAGGATGTTTGGAATGGTTCTGGAGAAAATTATAATTCCTGAAATACAGAAAGTGTCCGGACAAGTGGAAAAGAAAATCTGTGCAGTTGGCATTACGAAAATATTAACAGAATGTCCTCCTATGATGGACACTGAATACACCAAGCTGTGGTATGTACAACACTTCTTCAAGTGAAGCTACTTGGTTTTGAAAATGTGAGCTACTCGGTTCAGTTGTGATTTCTTCAGGGCTGCTACCATTTCAGACTTTTCACCACTTCTTCTCAACAGATCACGGTCAAAGCAGATGCCAGATCTGCTTTGAGATTTCTGTGATGGAGATAGCACTGACTGGGCTAGCTAGAACTGCTTTTAAGAAAATAGACTACTTGCTTGTAGCTTCTGTTGTTTCTGAAAAGCTAGGAACAGTTGTAATTTGTAGCTGTCCTGTTAGTCAGGAGACCCAAGCACATAACCTGAGATAGATGCTGTAAGATCACAGTGTGACAGAGAATTCTGGGGAAAGCTATCTGGGAAGGTTGTCCAGCAGTCTAGGTTGTCAGGTAGGCTGAATTCTGAATTTAGAAGGGGGCAAAAATGTTATTGGAGAAAAGGTATGACCTACAAATGAGTTGCTTTTTCTTAGGTATGTTACATGAGGATTTGACCTAATGAAAAATAAAGGCATCATTCGTGCTTTTAATGTGAGCATCTACATTATACTTCTAAACTACACACGTCTGTAGCTCTTCAAGTTGAGCTCATATTAGGCTTGCACTCTCAATAGCTGAGATAGTACTTGCAAAGAGAAGATTGTTGAAAGAGTTTTAAATAACTTGAACAGTCCTTTAAAATCTGTCCTGTCCTGGCATGTTTTTCAGCATTCTAACTTTCTCCTTGCATCTTTCCATGTAGGACTCCTTTGCTGCAGGCACTCATTGGCCTTTTTGAGCTGCCTGAGGATGACACTATCCCTGATGAAGAACACTTCATTGACATAGAAGATACTCCAGGATATCAGACTGCATTCTCTCAGCTAGCCTTTGCTGGAAAGAAAGAACATGATCCTGTAGGTCAGATGGTGAACAATCCTAGAATTCATCTGGCACAGTCTCTTCACAAACTGTCTACTGCGTGTCCAGGCAGGGTAAGTGGCTTTCATACATGGCATGCTGATTCCAAATTGTATGGAGAAAAAATGTTTATTTGACAGTGAGTCTTTTCTGCCAGTGTATGATAATCAGCAGACTGGAGTATGTCCTAATCAGAATGCTAGGCATTGTTTTGTATTATTCTGTCATTGAATATAGCTTTAGTGTGTTTTTTTTTTTCCTAGTAGCCTAAGAAAGGCTAATATTTTCAGAATACTTTAATGATAATCTTAGTATGTCATTTCTCAAACAAGAGTTTTTCCACATGCAGATATATAACTTAACACTTGTCAGCAGTTCAATTGTATGTATTCAGAAACTTCAGGCAACTTAGGTGAAGTTAAAGTTGATTATTTTCCATCAACTATTTCAAAGTGTATTTGTTTTCAATATTTTTGATAAGTAACTGCCTGGGAGATTTGGTGTTTGTTGCATCCAAATCTCTGCTTTAATGACTGATGGTTTGCTAACCTTCTTTCATATTTAATTCAGGTAAGCAGTATATAAAACTAAATATTGTCAGCATCAGAAATTGTAATTCCAGCAACTGCTTTCAGTGAAAAACTGTTGCTGACAAGATGTCATTTGACTTTGTGCTGTATATTGACACGGCAATTAACAGGGTATAGCAGTGCTGTAAGTTATACACAGATTGACGCTTCTGCTCTATCATATTTCAAGGTCCCATCAATGCTGAGTACTAGTCTGAATGCAGAAGCGTTGCAGTATCTCCAAGGATACCTCCAAGCTGCGAGCGTGACGCTGCTCTGAGTTGGTGTATTTCACAAGCAAGATCAAAAGCTGTTTTGTTACACAGAAAGTTGACACTGACTTTTTTTTATAGCAGCGCTCAGACAAAATGAAAAATGCTACTTGAAAATGTATTGCAGAATCCATCTTGTAAAAGATAAATGTGGCTCTAAGCAGAAAGTGAAAGAATTTGGTGGTGTGCGTAATCTTAGATAAAAGGTGGTTAACTTCCATTCCCAGTTTAATTTCAAAGGGAATAGTCACAGCCGTTTGTTACGGGGTTTATTTGCAATCTGCAGCATCTGGATGACAGTTTGAAGTGAATGGAGAGCACTGGCTGTAGAAACTCACTTCGGTCACTAAAATTCCTTTTTATTTTGATGTTGTCCTTTGTAATTCTTTTGTCTTTCCTTAAACTTTATCTAAATTGTGAATAAATAAGAAGTACTTGTTTAAAATGCCTGTCACTGTGCACTTACTGTTTTAGAAGAGTGTAGCTGGCTTTAAAAAAAAAAAAAAAAGATAGTGTTTTAAATGTAGAATAGAAAATAAAATAGTGGGAATGTGAGGATTTTTCTTTATGTAATAGCTTAAATATATTGTGTGTTCACACAGAGCAAATGTAAAACTTTGGCAGAAGACCCAAAGCTGCTATTACTCTTGATATTCATCAACAGGTGCACCCCTTCTCCTTAGATGTGACAGTGTAATGCAGCAAAAGCAAGCAGTGTACCCTCTCACAGCGGATGTCAGTCTCCCAAGTGGATTTTTAGTGATGTATCAAGACAGAAACATTGATCTTGTTTAGCTAGGGTGTTCTCTCTGTCTCCTTATGAATATACTGATTAGATGTGGTAGCCCTGACTTCTAAGTGTATCCATATAACCTTGTAGTTATGGTTGATGAAAGGAGACAAGTTCAATGCCTGAGCCTTACTGTGTTCCCAGATGGTCTGGGTCCCAAACTGCTATGCTGTGGGCTGTTAGAGCAGTAATACTGCAGGGATATAGGTACATCTAGTTACAGAGACTGCAAGGCTCCTGAATAAGAGTGAAGTCAAACACATATATTTTAAGTTACCTGACCATGTAGATCCTGCAGATTATTTGAATCAGTATTGGGCTTTTAAAGTTACAATGCCAGGTGAAGCTGGGCATTGTATCGAGAAAGTTACTGAATTTACAGAAGGTGAAACATAAGTCACAATCATCTTTTTTTTTTTTCAGTTCTTTTGTATCTGTGGCTGCCATGTGGGAATGCATATTGGCCATCTCTCTTAATGTGTAAAGTAAAGAGTTACTTGTCAGACAATTAATTTAAACTGCTTAAGTGCCTAAAAAATGCATTAAATGAATCAGCATCAACAGGTTTTCTTGAATCTAGTCTGTAATTCAGTGTCAGACTGTCTTTGTTTATAGGTATGAAATGAAAGCAAGTCTCTAGAATGAAACAGTACAATGACGATCATGAGAAGCATTTGCCTTAATGCTGGTGAGACTGTGATGAGCGTTGCAAGTTTGCAGAAGTGCTATGCAGAATAAAAACTTCAATAGGTTGAAACCATCTGGGAGAGGCGTGTGATGTTTGCAAGGAACTGAATGCCTACCTCGGCTGTCAGCATTAATTGAGACGGGGATGTTCATAACCTGCAAGCTGGGAAGAATTCTCAGATTGCTGCCTGCTCTACAGTTTGGCCTTTCCTTTGGATGATAGGGAGAACAATTCTTCACGTCAACCTCAAAGAATAAATTGGTACTGTGGTTGTCACGTAACCGCAATTTGACATGCCACCTTGGCATCTAATCAAGTAGACAGTCTATGTATGTGTGCCAGAATGGGGTTCCTCAGTGCAGTGCAATATTAAGGGGCTGATTGTGTCAGATCATCCTCATGCTGCAGTTAAAGTGTGATTTCTTTGAGGGACACACTGCTGAGAGAGAACAGATTTTTCTTACTTTACTGGTAAGAAAGGGAACTGGTCAAGATGTACTGCAGCAAGCCAGAACCTTTCTGAGAGGCAGCCAAGGAAACTCTTTTTAATAGCAATTTATCTTCACATTCACCATACTGCACTTCCTGCAAGGTGTGGCTTTTTCTTGTTGAACAGACATCTTGTGTTATTAAGTGCCTAAGTGACTTCGGATCAGTGAATACTAGTGGCATAACTGTCCTTCAGAAGATTCAGTGTTGACTACCTTAGACTTTGTGGCCATGTCACTGTTAATGATACGTTGTTTAGTCCTGATGTATTCTGCAGATTCCAGAAGGCATATGAGTGTTATTTACAACGCTTAACCTTTCAGGGAAATGACATTTTCAAGTGTAGTGCAGGCACAAAGATCATCTCTTCTCCAGCAGTACAAGGAAATGTTAACAGCAGCACCTTTATTCAGGTGGAAACCTTATTGCTACTTCTGACATCTCCTATTCTCAAGATTTAGGAGGCAACACAATGTTCCACACAGATTTATCTGTTGATTTTAATGGAAACTGACAAGTGAGGCAATAACAGTTTTCAGAAGACTGATAAACTTCTCTCAGCCACCCTTCAGTGTATTCTTTATTACACAGTTGGACGAATACGAGTTCCTTCAGAAAGCTCACATTGGGAACAGCTGCTGGCAGTGGATCTTCTGAGGACCTGTGAGCACCTACTTTGATTTCAGACAGCTCCTGCACATCCTGGAACTGTGTCACCAGTTCTCCCTTGTAACTGCTAGTGCTAGTATATGTATTCAAGGTAAAAATGATTACTTGCTCCTTTTTGAATACAAAATTGGTTAAAGGACATCTGTTTTGCAACCCTTGACACCACAGAACTAATCTACTGTCCTCGATGTGGATCCTACTAACTTACAGTTCTCAGTTTCTAAATACTGTGTCTTCTGTTACAAAAGAAAAAAACCAAACACCTTATTCTTTAAAACAAAAAACCCACAACCCTCGAGACCACTGCATATTCTTTTTTTCATGGGTTCTGAATGGACCAAAATGATTCCAGCATTCCTGCAGGGGCAGCAGAACCTACAAATACAAAGTTCTATTTCTTTTTTTCTTCATGTAAAGGTGTGCTGAGGTAAAAGTCATCCTTCCAGCCAGCCAGACATTTCATTCTAAGAACTACCTGATGAGGCCGGAGCACATTCCTTCTCACAGCTGCCTTCTGCTTTCAGAAAATTCTGTTTTCTTTAGGCTCTCAGCAGCTTACTTGAAGGTACCTTCCACCAAGCTGTATTTCTTTGATTGTTAAATGTACTTCTGCACTTGTTCCATGACCTTTCAATGAGAACAGCCTTCCTGTAAAACTGTCAAGGACCGGTCAGATTGAAGCCGTCAGAGCAGTATTTCATAGGAACAAAATAACCAGAAGGCACTGTGTGAGATTTCAGAGCTGCTCACAGCAATCTGTTTACATTCTTTGCCTTCCCCCCAGGTTCACTCATGCCTGTAGAAGACAAGCAGTCTTCTCTTTGTCCTGAGACTGCACACCTCATGCAGTCAGAAGTGCAGCTGAGATGCTGGCTAATGCATCTGAAAGCGTTTTGACAAAACTTAGGAAGAATAAAAGGTGTGTAGCAGTGTGGAGGTTTGGGCACTGTGCTGTAAGCAGTGGAGGTGGTTCACCCCATGCCCAGTGCTGTCTGCCCCATGGGATACAGCTACAGGCCGTGCTTCAAAGTAGATTGTTGGTTTTCATGTCCCAAAGCTCCCAAAAAAATGAAACAGAATAAATGCTTTATTTTTTTTAATGAAGTAATTACTGCCTTACTGTAACTTAGAGGACACAGGTGGTTATAAGGGTAGCCAACAGCAGATAAAATTGCTTTAAACCAGTTTTGGATCACCCACAAAAGGTAGAAGTCACAGTCAGGTAATAAAGAAGGAATTGCTTACCCAGTTCTGAGGATCAGGGCTCACCAAACACTCCAAAGGAGGCGATTTCTGGGCAGAGATGCTTCCTTTGCAGCTGCCAGCCCTGAAATGAGGTATGGAGGGCTGCCCTCAGGGTCTGCCCAGGTCACGCAGGTGAGTTGCTTCCACCTGTGCTCCCAAGGCTGGCTACGGCCCTTCCCCACGTGCTCACATGCTGGTTCAGGCTATGACCTAACGCTTCCCATACTGAGGTGTTCCCAGGGAGCGCTGCCTGTAGCAGCAATTACCAGGCAGTACAGGACACACTCAGTGGCTTCTGTTGATAGTAGTTCAGAGTGACCGCAGGCCTAAAAGTTTTCTCTCACAGTAACGATCTTCGAATTCACACGAGGTCAAAGCTTATACTGGACTTAATGTTTTGTATTCAAGATGAGATCAGAGGTAAATACATTATTATTGTGAAGTAGTTAATAGGAAGTGAAGAAAAATATTTTGCTACAAATGAGTCAGAAAAGCAGAATGAAGGGGGTTTAGCACAGCTCGTTGGTGCATTTACCTTCCCTGTATTTTCATTTCCAAAAGCTGTGAAGAGAAATTCACGCTCCTTTTTTTGTGCCTGATATAAGGGATATTTTGAAATAAGTAACAAAATAGATTAATAACAGATATCACATTTCTATGTGAACATCTGAAAATACTGCAATGATAGTATTGCGTCTTTCATAGAAGAAATGAAAGCTTCAGCTATCTCATGAGTTGTTGGCTGGCAATAGGCCTCTGTCCTGTTTTGCTCCAGCTGCTGCACTGAGAATGGAAAAGTCTTCAGTAATGTTTTTCATTGAGTAATAATAACGCATGCATTAGAGGGGTAAATACCTGCAAACAGAAGGACAAACACAGCGGATGTTTGAGGTGCTGTGCCAAGCATTCCTCAGACTCCCAAACTACGTGTGCATTTGATTAAAACTGTATTCAGCTTCTAACGTGGCTGCAGATGCTTTTTGTCTCCGTCATGCAGACTTTACACTTACCAGACCTCCATTTTTCAGGGAAAAACATAAAAATCCAACTGAAGTTGTAGTGAAACTCAATGCATTAGAGAAAATACTTTCTCATCTCTCTCTCTCTTCCCCTAACTTGCTACAAAAATCTGCACAAAAAGCTGTTTCTGCTATAGACAACGTCCAGCCTTTACAGTAACAATTACACAACGCTGAAATTTCACTTCCTTCTGAAGTTTAACTGTTGCTGGAATAGGATCTGACAGCACAGACTGTGATGCAACACACCACAAGAGCATACGAATGGGTGTTCCAGTGTGACATGGGATCTATCTGTCTATATGCTTGTATACTGGAGAGTGCTTTCTAAATGCTACATTGTCAATTGATTTTATGTGTCTCACATATTTTCTTTATGTTACCTTTGGAATCCCTACCGGTATTAAATACAGACGTGGATATGGAGCTGTAGGTATGGTTTTTCTTTCTGATTTATCTCTGCTGAAATGGTGTGGTTGTGATTCTCACCGCTGAAGCTGACGAAGGCTTCTGCACTTACAGCAGAGCTGAGCTATGTGTGTCAGGCTGTGAATGCTGCGGGCTGAACGCCGCTCCTCTGTTCTTCTGACAGTGGCAGAAGTTGCTGGCATGCAATGGAATGATGCCACGGGGTTTAACTGCAACCCTGCCATTTAAAAGGTATGTCGAACTATTAGGAAAGATAAAATATTTCTAAAGCAATGAGTTCTCAAAGCATCTTTTCCTGACAAATAGGCCGGACCTCGCGTGACCGGGACTGCTGAGTGCTGAGTCTGCTAGTGTGGATTTGCCACGAAAAGCAGTTGTGTTGCTTAGGAAATCATACAGGCAAGGAAAGCACTGCCTTTAACATGTCCACACCTAAGAACGGCTCGCGGCAGAACCCCGCACAGCACTTGGATCGCTGCAGTGACTGAGGGGGGGGCGCTCAGACAGTGGAGCCGCTGCCGTTTTCCCTCTACTCTGAAGAGCCCCGCAGTATCGTTATCGGGAGTTCAAAGCGCTATCCGTATGACGAACCCTGAAGGACGGACCTCAGTAGCGCCACGTTGGAATTCTTGCTTTCTTAACGCAGAATTGGCACATCCATATCTTGGTTCTGCCTCAGCTGCCGCGCGGAGCCTCGCTCGGAGCTGCGGCGTTGCGAATAGCCGAGCGGCCGCGTTACCTCCGGGGCTGCAGGGAGCGGAGCGGGGCGTGGCTGCCGATGGCTGAGCGAGGATCGGGGCAAACCGGGCGGCTCACAGCGCCGTACGGACGTACCGCGTACCTCACGCGGCTCTCTCCGCGTCCGCGCACCGAACCCAACGGCGCAGGCGCTGCTCTCCGCCGGTCCGCCCGTCGGTGCTTCCCGCGTTCCGCCTCGGGTTCGGCTTCCCCGCCCCACCTCGGTTCTGAAATTCGACATTTTATTAAATAACGGCTCACAGCTCCCTCGGCTGACATCTGCTATTAACTCCCGGCTTACAACGGTGCCGCAGCGCTGTTTGGCCGGCACTCAGCCGTGCCGTCCCCTTCCCCAGCAGGGAACTGCGCTGCGCTTCGCACCGTTTGTGCGCGGAAAGCTTTAAGCGCGCGGCTCTGCGCTGCGCAGCCCAGAGAGCACAGCGGCCCCGCGGAGCTCCCGCAGCGCTCTCGAGGCCTCGGCCGCCGCCCCCCCCGGACGTGGCCGTTCGCAGCGGGGAGGAGCGGCCGGGCCCGGCCGTGCCGTAGAACGGACCCCGGGGCCGCTTTGTACCGCGGATGGGGCTCCCGGCCCTCGAAACGGAGGAACGCGGGCAGGGAAAAACGCCGAGCCCCGGGGGAAGGTGGGAGCGGCGGCGCCCGGCCCGCTGCTCCCCTCAGGCGCCTCCACCCGAGCCGGGCGCGGAGAGCGTGGCGCGCGCGGAGCACGCCGGGAGTTGTAGTCTCACGACGCAGAGCCGGCCCGCAGCCCTGCCGCGAGGCACGCCGGGACTTGTAGTCGTCGCGAAGTAGGCGGTGCTCCCGCCGGTCCGCGCGCCCATTGGCCGAAAGCGCGAAGCGGGGCGTTTCCTTAGGGGCTTCGAGCGCTTCCGATTGGTTGCCCGCCTCCCCCGCCTCCCGTCGCGGTGCCGTCACTTCCTCCCCGGCCGGAGCTGGCCCCGCTCATTCTCTTTAGTGTTTGCCCTGTGCCCGCCGCCTCCCTCCGCCGCCGCGGTCGCCCCCCGGCCCCCCCGGGACCCGGCCCATGGACTGAGCCGCCCGCTGGCCCGCCCCCGCAGCCGGCCCGGGAGCCGCAGCCCAGGCAGCCAGGTGAGGGGGAGGCGGCCCGGGCTCCCCCCGGTAGCGGGGCGGGGGGTGGTGGCGGGGCCTAGCGAGGCCCTGGGGAGGGGCCCGGCTCCGCTCCCCCCGCCCCGCTCCGGGCCCTGCCCAGCTGCCGGGGGCGGCCCCGCCGCGGGGGGAGCGGGCAGGTGGCGGGGGCGCGCCGCGGGGCCGCCCCTCTGAGCCGCGCTGGGTCCCTGCCGGGAGCGGCGCCGGCCCCTGCCCGCCTCTAACGCCGGGGGGGACCCGGCAGCACCCACCGGGACGTGACAGCGGACGGAACGGCGGCCGCATTCGGCCCACCCATGTCCCGCTTCGTTGCGGTGCGAGCGGTGGCGGCTGCCCTCGGAGCCGGGGGCTCTCGGAGTGCCCGCTGCCCGGAGCGGGGTCAGCGGCTGCGGCTCTCGGGATGCGCTCCTCAGGAGCCGCCCGACCCCTGCGGTGGATGTAAGGGCGGCGCGGCAGCCCGCAGCCTTTCTCCCCGCGCACATCGCAGCGCACCCCGAGGCGGCGGCGGGCAGCGCTGCTTCGCTGACGGCGGGCCCCGTGCCCCCCTCTCGCTGCCCCTCGGTCGGCAGCCGTGGCTGCAGCAGTGCTCTTTCCCCGTTCGTCGCTCACATCACGGAGTTTCTCAGGAGCTGTGGTAGCAACAAGTTCCTGTCGCATCCTTACTGCTCTCTGCTCCTTGCAGCTCGGGTCCGTCTGTGCTCTGTGCGGGGTGGTGCTGTCGCCGGGGGCAGTGACAGCCGGTTCTCATTGATGGTGTGTTGGGGATTTCTGTCCTCTTTCTGACAGGTTAAAGGTAAACCTTGGGAGGAACGTCATTGGGAATTGATAGGCAGCGAGGTGTATCAATAGCGGTGAAATGAGATACCTGCGTAGAAGGCCCTTGCCTGCTTTTAGGATAGGATATTTAAAGCTGTTCTTCAATTCTACCAGCAGCGTACAGCCGCACTGCACTGTTGCTCTGTCCGTGCTGACAGATCACTGTCCTTTAGACACCTTTTCCAAGTGAATTTTAGCAGTGCAGAGATGGCTGTGATGAAAGCAAAGCGTTCCCTGATTAGTCTGTTTATCATCTCACAATGAGATGCCGTGATATCAAGCAACAAATCTGTGTGTTCAGAGTGCTCCAGAGGTGATGGCTGTCATAACTTAACCAGGTGACATCACACCCTGATGAAAGTTTTAGCAGTAAATGGGCACCATTTTTTCTGCACGTACCATTTTCTGCTATTGGCTCAGAATTTCCTTTCAAAACTGCTCTTAAGTGTATCTAATAGAGTCATAGAATGGCCTGGGTTGAAAAGGACCACAGTGATCATCTCCTTTTCATAGGAATTCATGGAATTAATTTGGGGTGCGATAACCGTAACTCTGCAGAGTCGGAGCAAAACAGAAATCTGTGCTCTGTATTCCGTATCTCACCAAAAAGCAGTGATTTGTTCTGAGGTCATACAGACCTTCAAAAATGTTTTACAGTCGTGTTGTCCAGAATCCTTGCTGGGGTTCCTTATTCTGTGAGAGTTCTCGGAGATGTGGCTGGAGCCATAGAGCAGATCTGTGTGTTGGTTACTGTGTGAGCTGTAATTCATACCCGTGGCTTTCTGGCCTGTTGTACTTCTGGGAGCAGCAAACAAATAGGAGGTTCTGTGCAGCATCTCCTGACGGCACCACCCCGCTGGAAGCAGCCATCTGAGTGAGCATTTATCTTCGTTGGTGATCGCCTCATCACTTTCTGGTTTATTCCCTTGCATTATGTGTGGAGCTGTCAGGTTTATGTGCACATCTGTTAGCTCCCTCTACTCCTTCAGATTTTACCTTCAGATTTTTGCTTTTCATCAACTTTCTCTAATTAATGACCCGTGCCATTGCTTCTGAACTGTTCTGTCTGATAGAGTTTTCTCTCCTTAAAGATTTCTCTTATCCGTACTGAGAAAGAACAGCACCTTTCTCTTCAAGGAGTGCTGCTTTTGAGATGCACCTTGTCCTGCCCAGATGCTATAGGAAAAGATTTGTTGAAAGCACTGCTCAGCTGTGTTTTACATGCTGTGTAAATAGCCTCAGGTCTATAAAGTTTGAAGTATTGTTTATCTTTATTGGTAGTGTATTTATTTACGGTTCAGCTGTGAATTGTCAGCTATTGTTGTTAATGCTGTTGCAGAAGCCAAGTGCTTTAGGATTCTGTGCTATATATATAGAGCTACTGATGTGCATTTTCCAGGTCTATGTTAGGAAATGAACCATCTCAGTAAACCCGATGGAATTTGTGGAGCTGTGTTCTTGGTGCTCCCAAATGAGCACGCAACAAAAGAAGGAGGCTCTGCCACCATATCTGAGTTATTTAAAGTTCCTTTGGAAAAGGGTGGAGGAAGGGAGCTTTTCTGAATGGTGTTTTGCTCAGCTGTGATGGATGCACAGCGCTCTTCCTCAGCCTGCAGCAACAGGTGGCAGCGTGGCTGGAGCAGCGGCTGCTCTGCTCTGCCTGCATGCTGTAGGTGTGTGCTGGGCTGGGCTGCCCCACTGAGAGAGTACAGTGACAGAGGGGACAGTGAGTGCTGTGTGTCCCACGGGTCATTGTTTTGGTTCTGTCTGGGTTCCACCTTGGGTACTTCCATCCTTTGGTAGAGATAGGGCTTGGGCCTTTTTTGGTCCCTGTCGAATGCATACGTTTCAGGGGAGCTGTCCTGCTTTGTGAACAATTGGTCACTAATGAGGAAAATGACTCACCCTTGCTATGCAGCTGAAGGGGCAGCAGCTGTTAAGGTGCCCTGTGTTGTGAAACATCCCATTTCAGAAAGAATTTTTTAGTTTAGATCCTCGTTTTCTGTAGTAAAACACTTCCTTGGATATTGCCTATGACACAATTTGTAGCTGCTCATCTCAACCTGTAATTTGTGTCCTGATGGTATTGCCTGGTGTCTGTTTCTCATTCCCCTCTGCTCTCGTACCTAAAAAGCCTTCTCTGCTGCTGGCAGCTCATGAATGGGTGCACAGAAGGGTTTAATGAGATATGCCTGCAAGCTGTGATAGGCAGCTAATGGCATGTGGTTAACGTGTGGCTCTCCAGATGTGCACGTCTCAGAGAACAGAACACCTTCCCATATTCTGCTACTGACAATGAATAAAATATATTTCTTTGAGAACTCGGTCTCTGCTGTGCTTTCAGCTGGCCTCTCAGTGTTCAGAGCACATCTGTGGTAGGTCACTGTGAGATCCCCTTTTTCCAAACCTGACCTTTGAGCTCCAGGTGCTGCCCTTTAGCGATGGGGAAGGACTGGTGCTGGGCTGGGCTGTGTGGTCCCTGGGACACAGGGAAGCAGCAACGTGTTGCATGTCTGCAGCAGCAGCTCTGAGGCCTCATTCCAAGTGTGTGTTTACCAATTACTTAAAGTTTGCCAACAAGACATCTCCATCACCCACAGTGGTATGGTGCATTGCGGTCCTTACTATTTGAAAGCTCTATCTCCATGCATTTTTAAGCCTGCCACATCTTGCTCTGTCACTTTACGCATGGAGAAAGATGATTCCTTTCCACTCCAAGAACTGTATTGTGCTTGTGAACTGCTGTTGTCAGCCCCAGCTTGTCAACCCCTCCTCTTCAGCATACGTGAGCCCAAATCCAGCCATGTTTCTTACAGGGTATGCTTTTCTAAAGCTCAGAGTGCTGCCTATTTGTCTCAAGTCAATGCGAGTCCGCATTTGTCTCAAGGTGTGGTACCCATGCAGTGTGGATGCAGTGCTCCAGCTGAGAGCTCAGTAACACTCATTTGGAGTCAAGGGCTGCTTCTCAGGCTGTTCTGCTTCAGGATGATGGTTGCTTTTTACAAAGTAGGCATAGAGTTTGCCTTTTTCAGGCATCTGTATCCTCATCTGTTCTCAGGGACTGCTGATGACTGGTTACAGCTCTAGGGCTCATTGTAGGGTTGTAAAACGACTGAAGTTAATGGAAGACCTCGTGCATCTCATCCCTCCTCTAACCTTAACCAAGGCTGAGACCTTACCCGCTGTGTTGCTGGTAGTAACACTACTGGACACCTGCATGCAGTTGGCTTTAGTCATGGAAAAGGATTAAACACTTTGTGCTATATTTGTAAGCAGAATAAAATAACGTTTTGATTTCCATTTAGATCAGTCCATGCAAATGGCAGATTTCATATTTAGTACTGAAAAGAAATTAGGATGTTTGTAGCGAGGTTGATGTTGCTGTCTGAGGGAAGTCATTATGTCACTGGAAGTGTAGCCAGAACGTAAAGTTGATATCTGATTTCTGCATTGAATAGCTACCCATTTCTCTGGTTGGTCCCTTGGTTTTGGATGGTTTTTGTGATCTAAGGTGTAGCTGTAATTTCAGTAGCTGATCTCTAGGGCTGTTAGGAGGAAACTTAACTTCTGCAGCGCCACAAAGTTAGCGAGGGAAAAATAAATTGCAAGTGCCTCATAGACCTGTAAAGAGTATGGTCAGATTCCACTGCTTGTGTGAGAGTGATTGTTTGAGTGTGGAGGAAGAGCAAGGGATTGTTGGGTCGGGTTGGAATTTATGCTTGGGAAAACGTAGCTGTGTTGAGCTGTCAGTGAGAATTTAGTGGGCATATCAATTTTTGTCATCCAAAAGCATAAGGCAAGCTGAATGCAGTGGTGTGATGTTTGCTATAGGCTTTTATAGAGCAAAATGCTAACTCTCTCTTTTTTCCTTCTAGGGATTCTCCATCATAAATACCCTATTCACAACTAAATCCAAATCTTCACTGACTGGATCCCCTAAAGGTACAGGAAACTTACTTAAAACATTCAAGTTTCTCACCTTTTACTTGCTTTATATTAGAGAAAGCACATGTGGTAAAGTGTGATCATCCCCAGGAAGCGCCTGTTGTGGGACCCTCTGGCTTCTATGTGCAAAACTTTGACAATTAAGATAAAGGGAAAAACAAACAAACAAACAAGAACATTTGAGGATTATCATGAGGATAATATTGAGACAGCACTGCCTCAATAAAATTTAAAATACCGGTGTCTGATTTAGCAAAAATGAATACACAAAGGTGGGAGAGGAGCAAGTTGTGTGATTTACTGCTGACTGCGTTGGTATGTGTAACACTTCAGCTTGTTCATCTGTCTGTCAGTTTAGTTAGCGTGACACTGCTACAGCTTGCAAAAGTATTGTGCAGGGGTTGGGTGATTTGTAGTAATATTTGTCTTGAAATGCTTGAAGTAGTTGTTAACCTCTGATTACATGGAAAAATCACCTGAGATAGCAGCATCTTCATTTCTCCATTCAGTGAGCCAGATATGTAAGTCGTTTTTTCTTGAATGGTTTGGGGTTTGTAAAGCTGTTACAGGGTAGAGAGCGTATTATGCTGAGAGAGCATTGTAAACTCCTTTGTTATCCACAAAAACCCTATAATTGAACGTTCAATTAGGTGCAGTAAGTTCTTTTATCCCAGTGAAGTATTCCACACAAACCAACATCGGTTCCATGAGCTACACGAGTAACAGAGAAATTAGAAACAAAGTCCTAATTTGCTTTGTCAGAGAGTGCTTTGACATTGCTCCTAGGAAGGAGCTGAATGTTTTTTAAAAGAAAATAATATAGAATCATAGAATGGCCTGGGTTGCAAGGGACGACAGTGATCATCCAGTTTCAACCTCCCTGCTATATGCAGGGTTGCCAACCACCAGACCAGGCTGCCCAGAGCCACATCCAGCCTGGCCTTATGTATTTGTATATGCCAACTTGTAGCATCTGATCTTGTAAATTACTACATAGGGTCTAAAATTGTGAGAAATCTGTCACGTGAAGCTTTACAATTCCCCAGATGTGTTAACTGCCAAGCAGTGAAGGTGAATTCATGAAACAGTGCCTAAATTCAATCTATTCAACTCTGAAATGGTTGTGAATGGGTGATAACTTGCTGGGTGCTAATTATGTTTTTTGGTTAGAATATAAAAACATGAGATCAGTGAGTGAAGGGGAAATCAGAGAATCACTGTGTGACGATGGTGTTTCAATTGATGTAGCAAGAAGCATTAAGTGTGCTTAACGCCAACAGGCTAAAACGATACTTCAATTGGAAGAGTTTTATTGTCGTAGCATTTTAGCTGTCTCCCTGGTAATAAATTTCTGTTCAGCTGTGGGAAATGCCTGGCATGCCCAGCTCTCCAGCTACTTGAATGTCGTGGGGATAAACCCTGAACTGTGGGGTGTTCTGCAGGTTTCAGATTCCTGTTCCAAGTAAGGATTAACTTATTGATCCCTTACAATTTCAGTTCTGTTAGACATTGCTGCTGCTGCTTCTTCCACCCTTAGAAAGAGTCATGGAAAGGAACACTCGCATGATCCTGTTGAGCACCTTTTTTTTTCTTTCTTGTTATATTAATAGTTCCAGAGGCCAAATATTTGTAAAGTAGTTTCAAGTCATCAAATCCTGGCTACATGTGTAATTGCAGAGTATTTTGCAAAGAGGAGCAGGTGGGACAATTGGCATCTTAGAGATGCTTAAAGCAAGCTGTGCTGAAACATGTGGTACCCAAGTCCTCTGGAAGCCTTTGGGTTCCCAGGAGGTACAGGAAGGCTGAACTCTTCCCGTTTTTGACTTGTCAGGCTGGAGGATGGTGTGTTCTGGGAGGTGTGCTTCAAAGCCACGTTCAAACATGGCCCAGCAGCCGCACTGTCAGAGAGGCTGGGCAGTTCCCACGCTGAGAACGAGCGTGTTGTGAGCGATGGATGTGTCTGCAGTGCCTTTATTTTTTGTCTGGTTGTGGAATGCGAACAGCTGAAGCCTATTCTCAGTTGGGTTGGTTTCCAGAACTTTGTTGTTTTAAGCACTAGGATGTGAGCTTAAGTCTCCAAAGATTTTGTGAATAATGCCTGAATTGTTTATCCTGAGTGTTACTCTGATTAGAGGTGTTCAAAAAGAAGCTTTTTTGGACTGGATGCAGATGACTTTATCTCTTGATGGAGTGAGATCTGGATAGAAAATAGACCAGACTCTCCTGGTGTGAGGTTCTTCAGTATTCTGCAGTAAATATAGCAAGTGAACTAATAATGTCCTTGTTGGGGACTTTCTTGGAGTAAAAAAAATGAGGGATCAGCATTAAGGTTTGCCTAATATCATGGGAGTGAAATAGGATGAAGGGAAGAATAAGCTGTAGAAGTTAGTAACGTTTTTAAAGCTGAACTACTGAATGTAGTGTTCTCTGGTTACATAGAATAATGTTGGATTTTGCTCTAAAGCACATATTGACATCCTTGAAACAGTTGCTGTGAGCAGACATCTGTGGTTGTAGAATGTCTGTGCTGTTCTGTGGATATGCTGATGGCATTCAGTTTGTGTTCTGCAGTAGTAGCAGTTTTCTTTGCATCCAGGAGCCCGAGACATATAGCAGAATGGTGATGTAAAGTATCCCGTGCTAAGCTGTTTCTGGAATGAGGAGTTATGCCTTTACTCCATTTCTAATCACCATCCACAGTTTATACCATTGCTTTATGAACCTATGAAGTGAGTTTTGAGAAAAGAAATGTAAGAGGTGGACTTCAGTACACCACAAAAAGAATGGAAGAACTGAATACAATCTACAACAGAACTCATTTGTGACGTGACAGTGAAAGCTGAAATGTCTTTATGTGCAAATTTAAATAGAAAATAGCAAAATTGCTATAGAATTCAAGTATCCAGTGATAGATTCTAATTAATACAAAGGACTTTTGCAGATTTCTAGCCAGACATGGATTTGATGAGACGTTTATTAAGCAGAACTTTACTACTGAAAGGATATGATTCTCCTCTGCATGGTGTGATAGTTGACTAGAAAACCCCTTTAGCATACATATTTTTGGTGTTGAAGTTCCACATTCCCTATAAACGTGATTGCAAGTGAGTGAAGAATAATGTGTTGCTTTAGAAATGAAGCACTTCTAGGCAGAGATCTGAGGAGAACGTTTCAGACCTCCTTCCCAGCATGGTCTGAAAGGTGCTGCTGAAAGGTACCGACTTCTAAACCAAAAATGTTGTTCTCAAAACGTGGGGATCACACATTTCTGAACTTCATTAATTTGAGGGGCGCTGTACTTCAGCAGTAAATATCATTCACTTCTTATAGGACTACAAGATATTGTATTCGTTTGTGGCAGTTGTATTATATTTGAATATGTTCAGGGTTTCTAGCAATGCTCCTGGGAATGAAATTAGCTATTATAACATGATTACCCCAGAGCCTTAGTCGACATACTTCTGATCTTTGTCTTTCAATTTCTTTGAGCTCCTTCAGATAGGACTCCCCAGTGCCCTTTCCACAGTTACAGTGCACCTAATGCACACTTTGATAGTCAAATATGGCATTTACTTTGAGTGTAGGGAATGTAATAGATCTTGTGAACTAACGAGGTCTTCTGAAGTAATTTCCCTGTCTAGTGGAAAACAAAGCTATCCAGCCAGCAGTGTGGTAAGCATGACGTGTTTATGGTAGTTCTTCAAAGCTAAAATACTCCGGATGGCAGATTGGTTTGTATGTGTTGTTTTCTGTAGCTTTTTTCTTCCCAGATAAAATCTTTGTATGAGTGTATTACCCTGAGCTCTCCCCTCAGAATTGTTCTTTCAGTACCAGACTAAAAGCTTCAGTCTGACTCACTGCTGCTCCTCTTACACTGGGAAGCCCATTCACAGGTCCAGAATTTGAGGCTTACTGAGCACTTGTGGAGTTGTGTTGCTACTAATAGCTCCCCGGTGGTATCTGGAGCAGTGATTTCACTTGTACCCTTCATCTGTAATTATGTCAGGGGAAAAAAAAAACCAACCCTTTGTTCGATGCCCTAATAAAGTCTGTGGCAGATGAGTGTGTGCATCCATGTGTGTGCATTTGTGTGTAAAATGTATTTACTTGGCTGTGAAATTTATTTTGAACAAATTGATATGTGGATAGTAAGTGGATATGGACAGCTGAGCTCTGGCAGCAATGATAGCCTCAAACTGGCAACCTCCTAGTGTATATTTAGGTTTAACTGTCTGAGCATGAAGATAATGTTGCATCCATGTGTAAGAGAAATCTAACACTAATTTGTCAGTGGAGGAAGGACGTATCACAGTGTTTCACTATGCCTGCTGCAAGTGCGTTGCTTGGAGGTGTTTTTTCTTACAAGAACACGTTGCCTATGAACACACTCAACCCTTGTTTACAGGATCGTAAGGCTGAGTAACTCTAAACTGATAGCTTGGAGCTGTGACTGACGCTTCATGACACAAGTGGCAGTATCCTTCAAAATGTATGTCACTTACAAAGTTTATAAGCTCTTACACCTTCTTTTTTTCCACCAGTAGCTACTTCAGCATTTTTCTGCTAGACATCACTCGTGTTCCCTTGTAAACGATGAGGTGTTCTCTTTAGTGATCCTGGAAAAAAAAACAAAAGTACATTTATAAAAAAAAAAAAAAGGACATGTTCTGAAGAATTTCTTCATAAAGAATACATTTGTTGCTTGCCCCTCCAAGTTAAAAAAAAAAGTTTTTGACATGAAATAGTAAGAAATGTAATCTGTTCATGCAAGTTGCTTTATGCTTACTGTATAAGCAGTGGTTATCAGTTTAAGTAACAGGATTTGCTTTGTAAGGTGACTCAGTGTTGTAGCAGAGTCAGGAAGTTAAATAAGCAAGCATAAATGAGACTCTTATACTACTTTCAGAGTTTAGAGATTGAAATGTGCTATTAAAACTGGATGTCTGAGAGCCTTACTGCATACCAAATGGAAACAATGGCTGCTTGATTTAATGCTTTTCTCCTCTTTTCCCCTTTTTGCTATTGAGAAATAATTTCAGCAGATTGTAATTTAGAGAATGCTAAACATTCAGTATTAACTTTTCTCTTCCCATCTTTATATTTTAGGTCAGCAATTCGGTTCCATTGCACTGAGTTTGCCTGCATTCAAAACTGTTTACCTACAGTAACTTGCTCTGGTTGGAAGTGAACATGTCTCAAGTTCAAATTCAGAATCCTTCTACTGCCCTCGCAGGGAGCCAAATATTGAATAAGAACCCGTCTCTTTCACAGCCACTGAGTATTCCTTCTACTACCAGTTCTTTGCCATCTGAAAATGCAGGTAGACCTATCCAAAATTCTGCTTTACCCTCTGCGTCTGTTACATCTACCAATGCAGCTGCAGGTGAGATTGAGAATCTGTTAATAGATGTATGTATTCTTGATGTCTTGGACCTATGAATGTTGTAAAAGTAATACTTATACAATTATAACAGCTTGTAATGTTTTCTCCATGCTGAATGGAGTCTGTCTGAGACAGAAGCACTCTTTTGCACAGAGTTCTGTTTGTAATACTGAAAAATACCTAACATTTTTGTGCACTGCTTGGAGGTCCATGCTGTTGCTGTTTTGGCTAATGACCAGAACTGTCTAATGCAGTGAATGTATTTCTGGGGGGTATTGATGCTAAGAAAATGTTGGATTTTTATTTAAAATGTTTGTAGATTTCATTGCTACCTGTTCATTTATCTGTTTTTATGTAATCTTTCAGCTCCTTCTAACATGGCAAACCCCAAAGAGAAAACCCCAATGTGTCTTGTGAATGAGTTAGCCCGTTTCAACAAGATTCAGCCTGAATATAAGCTTCTGAGTGAGCAAGGTCCAGCTCATTCAAAGGTACCTATTCATATAAGTTTCTTGTTTCTGTTCTTCATGCTCTTGTACTTTGTTAGCAGAAAGGTAAAGTATATGCCTTTAGTTGTAAATCAGGAGAACTTGTCTGTCCTAATTATCAGGTATTTGGAAAACAAGGATTTTAGCATATATTTTTTGATGCCTGAAGTACAATACAGTTGAATAGTGCTGAACATTCATCTGGTCCAAAACAGTTACATTAGCAAAAGAATCTTTGATCCATAATGGTGGGGATTATGGAAATGCCTAGGAGAAGCCAGCACGTGGTGCTCATCTGATCCGATATCATTGTAATCTTCTACAAAGATTGTGTTTAAAGCCCAGTAATACGCAGTTTGTTTAGTGTTCTGTTTACCCCTAGAGAGAGAATTTCTAAGGAATGCAGTAAATATAGAAGCAATTTGTGTTACTTCAAAGAACAGTGAGGATGTGAGTTTTAACATTGTTAAGCTTTTAAATTCTCATTGGAGGTCTCTATTGAAAGGTCTACTGAGGTGAAGGCATACAAGGAGAATCAGCCTGGGCTACATCTATTTAATCTGACACCATCTCCTTAAGGTGTTGTCTGGAACAGTGTTAGTGTTGTATGCTAGAGGAATTGCCTTTGATGTGGGTAATGCTGAGAATTAAAATCTTTCAACTCAAATATGTATAATGTCAGCTTCAGTGTGCAAAGCAGGCAAGGTTTGCCTTTGCAAAAAGTAATGGAGTAACATTCAGAGCATCTGTTCACTTGCTTTCATTCTGATGGAAATTAAATTTCATTTAACTACCAGAGAGACTTTGGCTTTCTGTTGTCTGATTAATTTGTGAAAATTTAGGGCAGTATATCCTTCCTTATCTCATATAAAAAGAAGTGTCACAGCATGACTCTATAACCAGACAGGTTTGTACTCACCTGGGGGTATGCAGGAGGTTTTTTGGTGCAATGTGAACTTATCATTCCTCAAACTTCTGGTAAATACAGTTTGTTTTAAAAAAAAAAAAAGTGTTAAAACAGCAAATTGTTGAGGAATAAAGTCTGATTTCCAAGGCAGCTGTTCTGATGGATGCTGACATACCATCTATCCACGTTGCGGTCACCTCTGCATGCATTGCCTCTTTTGTTTTATAGCCTGTATGCACTGTATGCAGGATAGTGCTAGCTGCAGTTTTGTGAAATTCTTAGTTAAGTAATCAGGGATATCCTGTAGATGTCCCAGATGTTTAAAAAGTGGAGTTGACATAGTAGTTGAGGAAAGCATTGGATGCTGTCTTCTCAACTTGTGCATCAGTAAAAGACTCACAGTTCCATGGAAGACAGTCTAATAAATGTTGTAAATTCTGAACCCGCTCATAGTAAAAAATGTTTTCTATTTCTCAGGTGTTTACAGTGCAGCTGACTCTTGGGGACCAGCACTGGGAAGCTGAAGGAACTAGTATTAAAAAAGCGCAACATGCAGCAGCTGCCAAAGCCTTGGAAGGGACAAAGTTCCCTAAGCCTACAGCTCGTCCATCTCGTAGTGAAGGCAAGAATCCAGGTATACACCTCACCAAACTGATTTAAAAACCAACCAACAAAAACTATGTGGAATTTAGCTTTCTGGTCTTAACATATATGTAAAGTTGCGTAAGGAGGAATAAAAACAGTGATGCTGTAGTTATGTTCTGTGTACTTAATAATAGCAATGGTTGGGTTTTTTGAGAAAGTCATTTTGATATTTAGCCTTTGATCGTGGTAGGCATCATAGAAGTTCAACAAAAATTAACAAGTTAAAAGTACAGATCCTTGTTTTCCATCACGTCACTCAGGCTTTTGAAGAACCTACTGCTTAACTTGCTGCCTTCTGTTGTATTGCTTGGTGGAATCTTTGAAAAGACTTTTATCATAATCTTAAAAAAAAAAAAAATCTGTCAAGGATTCAGTCACAGCAAAGAATAAAATTTTTCACAGGTGGGTGAATGTATTTGGCAGTTTCTATAGGATAGTTCAGGAGCTTTATGATAAAGATTTCCTTAAAAATTTAAGTAAAAAAGTAAATTATTAAATGTGTGTTCAGCAGTTGATTCAGAACTTTGGAAGGTGCTTCATTTGCATTTCTTTAAAGAGAAGTAGAAGTGGAGTTATAGAAAAGCATCTTAGTTGTTGCAGTGTTGAGGTAACTTCTTACTGTCTGAGATTGCTTTGAGGATGCATTGAGGATGTATCTAGAATGTATGACTGTGAAGTGGCTTCTCATCTCAGCTGCACATGTGATAACTTTGCACGTCACTTGAGTTGAAAACTCTCTAAGGATAGCATTATTCCATTCATCAAAGGGTAAAACTCTAATCTTTAATACCTGTTGTATTCTGATAGCACCTAAATTCTTTCTTTAGAAACACTTGGTACAGTGAAGAGGAAAAATACTAGAAATTAGCAATTACCTATTTTGTTTCTATGACTCTGTTCTGTAATTTCTTTTTTTTTTTTTGCAGTTGCCTTAAAACTTTCCTTTACGTTTATGTGACTGTTCTTTGTCAGATGAGAATAGTTAGTCAGTTACTCATCCACACGAAACTGGCACTGAGAAAAATGTCCAGAGCCACCAGCAGCAATATACCTTCCTTGTCAAAAGGCACATTGCAATTTGAAAGGGACCAGTCATAAAAACCTTTATTAGTTGTTGAATACAAGAAGAAATACTCAATCGTTCTCAGTAAACAACAGAAGCAGAAGATAAATGTAGCATCTCTGTTAATTTCAAAAGATATTTTAGAAAAAGAAATTGCTGCTCTGCACAACATATTAGCGATGCTGTAAAAATCAATCTGTAGCTTAACAAAGCTTCACCAAAAAAAAGGAAAAATTGATAATAGAATTGGCACAGCTCATCTAGGCTTGTAATTTAATATGCATCACACATGTTTTCTTTGAGTTCTGAATATGAAATGGCAAAATCTAGTCGTCTTTTTCTCTGCTTGGAGACAGGATGAGAGTTTGTATTGCTGCAGACTCTAGTGACAGCTGGACAACTCTTTATTTCCTTTTTATTTAGACAGTGTAACCCCCACAGTGGAGTTGAATGCACTTTGCATGAAGCTGGGAAAGAAACCTATGTATAAACCTATTGATCCTTATACAGGGATGAGATCTACTTACAACTATACAATGAGAGGTGGTACTTATCCTCCACGGTATGTATTGTTTAATTCTTGGGTTCTGCAGTCTATTGTCTCTGAACTTCTGTTCTCTTCATCTGATGTCATCTGAAAACTATCGAAAAATGCAATGTCCCTTAAACACAAATTCAGCTTGAAAGACAGGCAGTCTGAGGCAAAAAGGTTTTGATAAATACACTCCATGTAAAACTACAATTTGTCTTTTGGGGGAAGGGGATTGTGAAGAACTGAACCAAATGATGAAGTGTTTTGAAGGACACTCGGATGTATTTGGCTTCATGAAGGGAATACCTATAATATACCATATATATTTCATATACAGTATACATATATATATATATATCGTATATATACATATATATATCCATATACAATATACCATAATATATCTTATGTTTCTGTAGGTTTGCTTTGTAAGCCAAACTATTTATTTACGTTTATCTCTTTATAGGTACTTTTACCCATTTCCTGTTGGGCCTTTACTTTATCAAGTTGAACTTTCAATTGGGGGGCAACAGTTTCATGGGAAAGGAAGAACAAGACAAGCTGCTAAGCACGATGCAGCTGCTAAAGCACTGAAAGTTCTGCAGAATGAGCCCTTGCCTGAGAAACCAGAGGTGGGAATGGATTAAGTGTTTTAAGCATAAATTGCTAAGATCATTTGAGTTATTGTAGATTTTTTTCCAATTTGAGAGGAAGATTGTAGTTATGAAATTTAATTCCATGTAGGAATGTTTATGTACTTGTGTCACTAGAAACAATTTGCTTAAAATAGTAATAATTTTGTGTAGAACTAGGCATTTCCCAAATGAAGTTTTATTAATTCTTTTGCTGCAGTATTTTTCCACAGCAATGCTATAGGCCTCTGTCAGATGTAATAAGCACTAGAGCTTATATAGGAAGCAATGTCTTACCAGGTACAGATACTATGCAAACTTCTGAAGAAATCTAGGCAGGGCAGTTAGATTCCAGTCCAGGCAACACAGAGATCAGACACAGGTTTCCTTACTGGGCACAATTTCTGTTTGATTATGGAATGAACAGTAGAACTTAAAGAAGAACTTAGAGGAAGTTCATGGAAGTAGTAAAGTTGTGCACAATTTTTGGTAGAAATAAGAAGAAGCAAAATTGTCTCTCTTCATATGTTTATGGTTGTTTGGTGCTTCTCATTCCGAGATCCCTGCTTTTTGTTTTATTTTATTTTAATTTATTTAATGTGCTTAGGCAGGAAGTCCCACTGTGTGCAAGTGAGTTCCTGGAGCTGAGGTGGCTGTGTGCAGCCTCTCCATATGCGCAGAGTGACTTCTCTAGCCAAAGCTCTCGGTGTTGGCAGCGTAATAGGGAGTGTAACTTTGGTTACAGAGTCTCACTGTGTGCTGGGGGGGGGGGGGGGGGGGAGGGGGGGGGGAAGGAAAACAGGCAATTAGGCAAGAATGTATTTGGGGAGTCTCAGACTGAGATTTCAAAAAGAAAAAAGTGGGAATTACCAGAAATTAGTGAGGGAACTCAGAGAATATGTTGTGAAGCCAACAGATATTGAGTTAGAAATGTTAAGTGTTTATGGGAGGGACCACTGCCCAGATAATTAAGGAAAAATATCAGGTCTGATGTTTTTAGGAAGAGGCCTGGGATGCGCTGCAGTGTGGAACAGGTCAGACTGTGGGTGGTCAGGGATGAGCTTGGGGGTCTTCAGCAGGTGAGATCAAACCTGAGGGAGATGTTTTCTTTCAGCGCAGGAGGACCCCAAATTTCTAAGTGCTGTCATTCTGTGTCACTGATGCATAATAATCACTTTTTGAACTCGTTGTCCTAAAAGATGACCTGCTGTCCTTGGAAGTTTGTGTATTGGACCCAAGGAGTCCAACTCTGCAGAAAATCATGGGATCACAACTGGATTCATTTCTGTTCCCTTCTTTAGAAAAACTTACGTGCAAGTGGCTTTTAGAGTATCTGTAAAGTTGTTTAAAGCTGAGTAATGATCTTCAGAACACATGCTGTGCTTCCACGTGATCACATATTCTTTACTATAGGTTGTCTCTTCCAGTGTAAATGGTGTGAATTGAGAGATGAGGGAGGTAAACCTATAGGGTTCCTTTTCTTCTTTGCTTATTTTAAGGACATGACCAGGAAATTGCTATTGTGAATTATACAAGAGATTACAAGAACAGAGAATTATTTTCTGAATAGAACAGTTGCAGGCTCCCTGTATTCTGCTTTGATCCTGCTATACGTATGCTGGGCAGGTCACTTTAAGTACACTTTCGCAAGAAACATGCATTTGTCTTTTTATTTTCATTTATTGATGCTTGACTTCTACTAAGTGAACATTAAGAAATACTGCTGTGTTTAAAGAGAGCAATCCTTTGAGCAGAGTACTGTTTTATAAAAAGCACTCAAACCAGATCTGAAATTTGGTATTTCAGTAACAAGTTCATTAATAACTGTGATTCTGGAATGTTATGGCTTTGGGTATGTCTGAGGGAGTTACTGTCTTTGTAACAGCTTTTTTGCACTAGACGAGATGAAGAGAAAATAAGGAATATTTTACCACCAAGTGAATGCTGTTCAGTGAGGCAAGATCACTGCAGGATTCGGCAGTGTAAGATCCTAAGATTCCATTACATGTGCATACAGTGAAGGCAAATTAAGATTTTTACAAGCAGACATAGTCCTGATACTTCTACTTGTCACTTCATGTTGCCAGTAATTATCCTTCTAAACATACTTATTTTCATGGATCCCGTTTAATGTGTCTATATATAAAATGTGTAACCTGGAGCTCCTCTAATTTTAGCCAGAAAATATTCAGTGTTGAAGAATAAATCATTGAGTAAAGCGAGTAGATTTAAAGCATAAGAATAACCATTTACCATACCTTCTTGGAGCACAAATCTGGAAGCTATGGCAGCAGAAAGATTTTAATGAAATTTGCTCTCAGCTGGACAGAGCATTGCCTGAGCAACTGATCTAATTTTAAGTTGTCTGTGCTTTGAGCAGGAGTCTATAGTAGGAAATCTCCAAAGGATCGTTCCAACCTAAATTAGTCTGACTGGAGTTCAGACACACTGACGAGGAGGCAGAACAGTTATTTGCATATTCAGAGACAGAAGTAATAAAGCTTAGATTTAAAGCTTGGAAAGCAATGTTTTCCAGCACAGTGCTCAGACAAATTGTAACGTTTGCCTGAAAACACTAAAACCAGAAATGCTTCTTTGTTTTTTTTTCTATTTATCTGTTAAATATCAGCTGCTCTTTATAACCTTAACATGGAAGAAAATACTGATAGCTTTGTTGAAATCAACGTAGTTCTCATCAGCAATTTTCATAATTTGCTTGTAAGCAGTCCTTGGGGAAGTACATGTTGAAAGGCTTCCCAGAAAAGGGGGAATCCCTTTTAAAGGAGTATATTACTTTTGCAGTTTAAGAGCTTTTTAATCTATAACATTTTTTTGTTTCATTGCATGACTTTTTCAGTTGATAGAGGGGGATCTAATAATTTGATCAAAGTGAAATGGAGGTTTGTTTGTGGTCTCATTCTGATTTAGAGGCATAGATTCCTTGGAGAGGAATGCGCTTGTGCAAGCTACTTTAAAAGCAGACTTTATAGATTATCTGCCTCAGCATTGCTGGGAAAGAGGAAGAACGTGGGGGTGTGATTATCTTTGATTTATAAAATAAACTGATCCAGAACTGAAGTGGAGGCAAAACAGTTGGTAAAAGAGCCATAGTCTGACAATGTTTTAATATTAATTTACTCTTTTTTAAATAAAAACACTGAGAAAAATACCTGTTTTAATCCATTCAAACAGACTTGAAATGTGGAAAGCATATACAAAAGTAGTATAGCAGACAATTTCATACTATATCTTTGTTTTGTTTTGGGAGTATTTTAAATGGAAAAGTAATCCAATGAAGAGAGGCCCTGGTCATCTTGGCAAGGAAAAATGTGGGAATTTCACAAGCTGGAATATATCTGGGATTACAAGGAAGGGAAAGATATTTGTAATTAAAGTGATTGTGCAAATGTTTTTATAGTAAAGTCAGTGACAGACCGCTCCTATCGATGCTGGCAATAATGTATTGTAACACACCGTAATAAAATAAGCCCTTAAGAGTTCAAATACTTTTTCTGGGATTATGATACTATTCATTTCTAACCCACCACTTGCATTGGAAATAGATTTTAGAATATGATGATTGGCATTTTTTACACCAGTAGTCCATCTTTTACCTGCTCTGTGCCTTCTGCTGAGATGTAGTGTGTGGTTCTTGGAACGTAGTATGTACTGCCTGTGCATTTCTTGTGTGCTGCAGTGTGCTTTACTCCTATGGGAGTGGTGCCATCATGTGGTCTTGGTTTTCACAGCCCTGAAGGTTGCTCTATGTATTGGAAGATCAGAAATATTAGATGCTATCGTAGGAACAGCGTAAAATCTGATGGGATGTTAGGAAGGAGTGTATGTATTTTGTTCAGAGATTGGAAAAGGCTGCTTTAAATGGTGGGGACTGAACATAAATGTCTTTCATGTTCTGATCTAACTTGTTAGTAACAGATACTGAGGATGCTTGCTACCATCAAAACTAGATTTAATCAGTAAAGCTCTCTAGCATATTTCTGCTGCTTCAATAAGATATTCAAATCATTTTTGTTAGCTGGTTGCACAACCAGTATTGCGGTATAATATAATTGGTGTAATTGTTGCTATTCATCTTTATCATAATCTTTCCTATATCACTGCTGAACACTTAGTCTTAAAATTTCTCTGTTGCTGTTACCATGCCTCTTAGTTCATGTTGATACCAACATCAGTGAAGACATTTTTGGAATCACAATCAAAATTTTACCGGGAGATACATAGAAGTGCCTGTAGGTAAGCTCCACCTGGCACTGCTGTCCTTCTAGCAAGGTGTAAGATATCACAGATGTATGGTATTTGATTTAAGGCAAGTTTCTGATAGTATGCTCCTCAAATGATGAGAAAAATTCGTAGATGAAGAACTTGCAAGAGAGCGTGTTGCATGGTAGGTCTATGCCAGGGTCTGTTAAGTCATCCTTTATTCACATTGGTCCCATTCTCGGAATCTTCATTTTTTTCTGGCCTTTCTCTTATCTGATACTGTCTTAGTGCTTTTGGTACAAATGTCCAATCAGCATATGAAAACTGTGTTTCATAAAGGTACTTCCATTTGGAAAGCAGTTCATTTAATGCTTCAATTTCTTGTTCTGTAGGTAGATTTTAAATCTATTGGCCCGTATTCCATTTATAGTTTTTCTCCTATCACGAGCACAGGAGAATAAGGAGGTTTGGTAGCTTTTACCCATACACCTTAAAAGAGCTTCCTAAATCTCAGGTCTGTAGTACGTGTGCTGCATTTTTGCACATTCATGTAAAATGGCAGTAAAAGTTAAGCTACTTAAACAATTTGAGAGTTCAATAAACTGGTTGGATTAATCAAATTCAATTTAATAGGATCTTTATTTTAAATAGAGTATGCTTCTTTTAGGTTAACGGAAAAGAACCAGATGATGAAAATCTCAATAAATCTGAAATAAGCCAAGTTTTTGAGATTGCACTTAAAAGGAACTTGCCTGTGAATTTTGAGGTATGTTTATTTTACAAGCTCTAGATCTGTTTTCATTAGAAAATTAAGGCTACACATTAAGTAGAGTCTTTTCTAGGTAACCCAAACAACTGACTTTTAACATGCCTTGTTAGTTGTGAGTATGTGTTCATTTTTGACAGTCACCACGATTGTCTCAGAGTTCATAAGGTTAAGTGATGAAAGAAATCCACCTGTTCACCAAGTCATGCACTAAAATCATAGCATGAGTGAACAGCTATGCTGTGGTTGTCTGTGCAATCTTTTCCAAGTTTTTTTTTTTAATCAGTATTACAGTGGAAAAAAAAACAAAACACAGCCCCACATTGAAGATTAGAACACTGAAGCACAAAGTTGAGGCAGAAGAGTGTAACTTGCTCTGAAGGAGCTTATTTATGGAAGTATTTTCTTAACTGAGCACTGATGTGGACTACCCGCAAGTTGCAGAATCTCACAGATAGGTTTCTTTTCTTGCCATGAGGTGACCTCATGTGCATCTTACTTTCCTTTCCCTTTGGCCTGGCTGCTTGCTGCCTCTTTGCCCTTCCTTGATCATTTAGTTACCTTAAATCAGTAGCTTTGATAGGAGCATCTTAATTGCACTAAAATATTAATTTATTGTGTTGCCTTCCTGAGCTGGCAGAATAACATTTCAATCAATTATATGAATGATTACAGTAAGAAAATGTAATTGTAACTAAATTGCTTTTTAAACTGTACTATGAAATTTTCTATGAATCTTCCAATTCTTACAGATTGGCATGAACATCACCAGTAAAAATATGCTGTCACAAAAAGCCAGTTGTGGGTGGAAGCTCTCGATTCCTTGTTATTTTTTGACTCAGAATGTTTTGAAGTATGATTTGTTAGGAACGGAGTTAAGATTAAATCTGTAGTAAGCAGCTAGCACTTAAATGTTTCCAGAATTATTGATTTCTGAGTTAAATTGCTGGATCCCAAATAATGGCTTTCTCAGCGATGTTCTGTTACTGTAACATAATGTATGAGGTGATGTTATCTGCATGGAAGTTGACAGTGAAATAGAACAGTCATTTTGAAGGAGTAAATAAGTAAGGTGGATTAATGACTGTAATATGTAAATAATGTTTATGGCTTGCTGCATCTGGTCTTCTAGAACATGTATTTATTTGGGTGGGATTATGTTATTAGAGGATGATTTACATAGTCACTTTATGAATGTTATCAAGATTTGAAATCTCTTTATCCATAGTGCTTGAGAGAATTGCTATAAACAATGTGCCGTACCATTTTTAATAAGTGTTTATCACGCTTTCACTCAGTTTTTCCCTCTGAAACAGGTGACCAAGGAAAGTGGTCCTCCCCATATGAAGAGCTTTGTAACCAAGGTGTCAGTTGGAGAATTCATGGGTGAAGGTGAAGGAAAGAGCAAGAAGATCTCAAAGAAAAATGCTGCAATAGCAGTCTTAGAAGAACTGAAAAAATTGCCACCCCTTCCTACGGTTGAGAAAATGAAGCCACGAATCAAAAAGAAAACGAAATCAATAGTGAAGGTAAGAGACAATCTAACTGCTGTAAACCATCACACGAGAGACATTTCTTAGTCAATTATAAACACTCATAGATTGCATAACATTTATCATCATTTTGATGCTGCAGAAGAATATTTTGCTCCCACTGGGAGCAAATGGGGTTCTGTCAGTATTTTTGCAATAGTTTATAATAAATACAGGATGAAAGAGAAACCATGTAATAGAGATACCTAAAATACAAGCTCTGACTTTCAACCTTTAGTGTGGGGTTTTGCATGATTTTTACCTTCTACAAATTCTCCTGCAAGCCTGTCCTTACCAATGTATGATTAGAATCTCTGAAACTGTTTCCAGTGTTATATTCTATATGGTCAACTATGACAGCAGAGCCAAATAAATTGGGTGTTTCTCCATGGCTGCGATGGTATTTCGTCAAGAAATGTTGGTTTTAGTTTGTTTTTATTTCAGAAGATAATTAATTCAGTGGCTCTGTTTTCTTGACTCAAATATTCACAAATTTTGGCTTATTTCCTGAACATTGTTTTGTATAGCTGCAGACAAGTCCAGAATATGGTCAAGGCATGAATCCCATTAGCAGACTTGCCCAGATACAGCAGGCCAAGAAGGAGAAGGAACCAGAGTATATGCTCATCACAGAACGTGGTCTTCCAAGACGCAGGGAGTTTGTTATGCAGGTTTGTATGTTGACTTGAGAAATTCAGTTGCTTGGCTGTGATGTTTCTTTTTTGTTCTTTTTTTGTTGTTGGCTTATTGTAATCAGAGTGTGATGATGACATACAAAATGGATAGGATTACAGCCAAATCTGCATTGAATTTATTGCAGAAATATTAGTAGATTCCACCCAAGGGAGACAGCGGTTCAAGAAAAGTGATCTGAATCATGTTTAAGAAGAAAACAAAAAGCATGGGACAGCAGAAGTCTGCCTGTGCCTTCCTGCTGTATTTAAAGCTTTTTATATTTTTATAATATAGGATTCATTAAACACGAACCAGATAATTCTTCCATTTCTTCCTTCCCAAGATTCCTTGTGTGTTGCCTTGGAGTACAATGCTTTCTGCATTCTTTATTGCAAATTCCAACAGTATGGTTGCTTTTTGATGTTGCCTGTCTGCTAGCCTCTAATAATTATGTCCTCCAGCCCTCTCTTATGTTCTGGAATAAGCAGAAAAAATAGTTCCTTTCCAGTACATTAGGAGAAACTGCTAAACGGGTAACTTCAGCTTGAAAAACAGTATCCACTGTGATGCCAGCTTTGAGCATTTAGGCTGGTGCCAACATGTGATGATGAAATACAACTGATTATGCTATTTCTGCTTGTTATTTTGTGCTTGGAGGGCAGTGGTTGGAGATAATAAACAACAGATTAATTGTTGCTTAGAATAATAGTTTGAGCTGTCTTGTGCTGTATTGAAGATACAGGTGAACAGCGAGTGGATCCTAAGGTTCAATCCTAAGCTTAAGATTTTACTTGCTCTTTCTTCCTCTTTTGTCCAGGTGAAAGTTGGTGTACACACAGCTGAAGGAATGGGCACAAACAAAAAGGTTGCTAAACGCAATGCAGCTGAAAACATGTTGGAAATTTTAGGTTTCAAAATCCCTCAACCTCAGCCTCCAAAACCAGCATTAAAGACAGAAGAGAAGGTAATATTCTTTAAATACTGACCACAGTTAGAATTTAAACAATAGCAGCTTTGCAAGACAGTAACAGTATAGCAAAGTCATGTCTCCTGCAGTGGTCAGGAAGCCATTCTATTGGGGTGAATTCTCTAAATAACTGTGCATTTTGGTTACATCAGGAATTCAGCTTTGCAAGCAAATCCAAGTCTCATCAGAAGGCTCAGTGAATGTATTTTCCAGGGAATGGTTCAGTATGCAAATATTTGATGCATTTGGTCTTAGGAACTGGCAAACATGTAGGATACATTGTATATTGGAATCTGTGGGTAGCCTTATCAGTAATTTCAGTCACATGTTTGTAATAGTTTTTTATTCTCCGGTGAGTCTCCTATCATGGAAAGAGCCTTGCATTCTTGTCTACTGATTCAGCAGATGTGGAGTTAAAATAGCAAGTCCTGTTTTCGCTTTTTCATGTATGTGTCCGCTCGTTTCCAATGCATGTTGTGACCAGCAATATGAATGTTATTTTAACTGGTTGATTATGGTATCTAGTCCTCAATAGCTGTGTTCCTAATAACACTTCAGTAGCCTGTAGATGGCTTTATTCATTCCATAAGAATCACTGAACTTGTCTTTTCTTTATGGGTATATGAGAGTACAGACATTTGAATAATAATTCTTCAGTAAAATTTTGACAATTGGCTGTTTTGAAGACTTTATCACTTGAGGGGAAAAAAAGTTTTTAAAGGCATATTGTTTGACCTCATTTCTTTATTCTTAAGACACCAGTGAAGAAACCAGGTGATGGAAGAAAAGTAACTTTCTTTGAGCCGGGCTCTGAAGAGACTTCAACTAGTAAGTAACCTTACTGAAAGAAGCACGGCCCTGATGCATTTCCCAGTCCCTTAAAAGTGTCATTTAACATGCTATAATAAGCAGAAGTGTTGGGCCAATTTCTGTGCGAGGAAAAGATAGGGAGAGGAGGAGAGATCAGTCTCTGACTCAGGAGAAAGTTTCTCTGGTATAGAGTCCAAGTGAGGGTGGGAGCAGATTCCTTAGAAAAGTGATGCTGTTTCTGTCACCCAGGGTTTAGTGTTCCAGGTTTGGAGGAATCGTTGCAATAAGCAAGCTCTGTATTGGTGGTACCTTTCTTCTCCTCAGGTAATAAAGAAGATGAGTTTAGGATGCCTTATCTCAGTCATCAGCAGCTTCCTGCTGGAATTCTTCCCATGGTCCCTGAGGTTGCACAAGCTGTAGGAGCCAGTCAAGGACACCACACCAAAGAATTCAATAGGGCAGCCCCAAATCCTGCCAAGGCTACTGTAACAGCAATGATTGCTAGAGAGCTATTGTATGGTGGTACTTCTCCTACTGCTGAAACCATATTAAAAAATAACAACTCATCAGGCCATGTGCCCCACGGACCACTTACCAGGCCCTCTGAACAGCTGGACTATCTTTCCAATGTTCAAGGAATCCAGGTAAATGTTCAGTTTTCAAAAGTACTAAAAGAGCTATCAAAACTGCTATAACTTGTTTTAAAGCATTTTAGTTCTGCTGCTGACTGATGTTCATGTAAACACTTTACCTACAAAATATACTGAATTTTACAGCTTTTTTTTTTTTAATTTTGTTGTTAAATATGCATTATATACTACATCCTCAGGCTCAATTTGGTGCTGGTGTGTAGGCCTCTGAGAAGAACCAAAATGAAAGTAGTGTTTTCTGAAAATTGCTGTAATGTGGGAACATAATGTGAACTCGTATTTGGCTGATCTGAAATTAGTTTTTGGGTTTTTTTAATTGATGCATTCACACTGCCATAAACTGTGCATTTACTTAGGTTTAGTCCCTTTCATTAAAATCACATTTAATTTCCTATATTAATACTTCATTGATATTATTCTTAGTAGTAAGAGCTCCATCAATTAAAAAGTGTAACGGGAAAAAAATTCAGATAGCAGTGAGCGAAATAAAGATCTTAGAAATAATCATTATGTAGCAGTTGTAATTCAGAAGGCTTGCAGAGTTCTTGTGATTACTCAAAATTATTATTACAACTGAAGTAAAACTCAGAATTAAATGGTTCTGCTGGCTGACAGATAATGAATAAAAGTAGAGTTTGGCTTCATATGTGGGCAAATAATCTTTAGCAGTTGTAATGTATCATTTCTTATACTTGGCTAACCAAAAAGAACTAAATAATTCTCTTTTCTTTAGGTTGAATATAAAGACTTTCCAAAAAATAACAAGAATGAGTTTGTGTCTCTTATAAACTGTTCCTCTCAGCCACCACTGATCAGCCATGGAATTGGAAAGGATGTAGAATCTTGTCACGATATGGTATGATGATTACTGAAATGCTTTCTTTTTTGTCTTCAGTGAGCTAAGGGATGCAGCAGGTACAACAGGATTTTGTTACTGCTGGATACTAATTAAATGCTGTACAATTCCCTGACTATTTCTGTCAAATACATCACAGGTTGCTAAAAGAACTGATGAATATATCAAACATCTGATTTAAATAACCTTTAACGTGCTTAATATATGCTAATAATTTTGGTTTACAGGAAGTACGTTTGTTTTATCTCACTGTTATGGGCCCTGAACACACATTAAAGAGAATGTATAAAAAGAAACTTCTAACACACAAAAGCTTATAACTTTTTTATTTTTTTTAATGGAATGAGCTGATATCTTATTTGTAACTGTAATACTTGGATTCAAACATTACCAGATTTGCTGCTGGAGTGAAACCCAAAAGGGAAAGAAATGCAGTAAGCCATTAAATAGCAGGAGACACTCTAAATCTGTTAAAATCCATTTATAAATAAGGTGGTCTTATTCACAGTAGCTGAAATACATTTTGTGAAAGAATGAGTCTTCTAGAGACTGAATTTTAAGTGATCTTGTCTCCTGCTATAAAAGACATTACATATTGCTAGCCACATGTACACAGACTACTGTAACTTGGAAGAAGTTTATTTCCTTTGGTGTCTAGTGGTGACTAGACCACAGACTAAAGCAAGAGTTTGTAATGTGTAAATACATGTAAGAAAACTGGTTTTACTGATTTTTAGACTCAATATTTTTTGCAGAAATTTTATAATAGCTATTTTATAATAGCTATATTTTGTTAGAAATCTCTTTGTCACTGAGTTTTGATGCCCATCTCTATATCCTGCTCTAAAGAGCTCCTGGAAGACTAAGCATGCAAGTCAGTGTAGTAGATGAAGGGAAAAGGACAGCAGCATTCAAGCTTAACTACTGTAATTTGGTAGATGTGAGAACATTCCTGGGTTGATGTGAGAGCATTCCTGTGTTCAGATATTCAGCTTTCACTAATGCATGTGCCATAACTAGTAGGGTGTTTTGAAAAAGTGCACCTGAAATTGATCAGAACAAAACTGAACAATCTTTTCAATTCTTAAAGGAAGTGACTTTTGCATTAGCAGTGCCACATTAACAAAATACACTTCTTTTATGCAATTATGTATGCCCTATTTGTACTCTTTGATACCTTTGTCTTTTTTTTTCTTATTCTGTGGAGGACTTTTTGGTTCTGTGTCTTTTAATGTCCTTACCCAAGTACTGTACAGTTGGAGCCATTATTAATTTTGTCTTTTTCCATTATATTAATAGTACTGCTGAATTAATGTTTCCCTGTTGCTAAAACAAATGCTATGGGAATCCTCTAGCCACAGTACCATTCTGCTGTTTATTGTAGTAATATCAAATGCTACACCATTTAATATTTCCTGCCATAATTCTGATTCTTAAAAAATAGATTACCAAAATTAGAATGCTTACTTTGAATCCCAGTCCCCACTTCACTGAACAAATGAAATGAACTCAAGTTGAATTGTTGAATGTTGCTTCTTTTCTTGAGGCTGCATTGAACATTTTGAAGTTGCTGTCTGAGCTGGACCAACAAACCACAGAGATGCCAAGAACAGGAAATGGACCAATGTCTGTGTGAGTGTGACCCATTGACTTTCCCTTGTATTATTGGAAACCTGTAACCCTAAGATAAACAAATAAAATATGAGGGTTTTTTTCTTTGCCAGAGGAGTTAAAATACCAAGGGCTGTTACCTTCCTGAGAAGGACGAGAGGGTAGGTTTTATGATCCAGCTTGTAATTTTCACGTGTCAAATGCAAGTTATTAAGCTTAATGCTACAGCAGGTGGATAAAATAGGATGGCTGTGATACGCAGAAACTTTGACTGTGATATCTCTGCTTAAATTAGTTATGTGTATTTGTAAATAGCGTGATGTTTTTCTGTCAGTTTAAGTATTAGAGCAGCCTCTAGAAATTTCCTGCATGTAAATTGTAATCTCTGTTTAGATTTCACAGCTTGCTCACAGAAGAAATGGTGGGAGGAGGGAGGTTGTAAATTTGTCTTCTATCAGAAAAAAGTGGCTTTTTGTTCTGTCATTTAGATAACAAGCTACCAAAAAAGTTGAATCAGCGAAGTGCTGATTGATTAAAAATTGAGGCCAGTTGCATGTAAGCAGATTGTCATCTGCACCTCAAGTCCTCTGTATGATTTAGAAGTGTCTTGTTAGTGGAAGTGGTGTTTTATTCCATAAGTAACAGATGTTTCCTCATTCGTAGATGTGTGAAACAAGAAATGGAAAGTGATCCTCTTCTCAAACCGGCTAACTCAAACACTTTGGGACAAACACTGGACAGCACTGCCTAAAAAGGCTTTTGACTGGACCCAAACATGAAAGCACCAGAGAAAATCAAATGCTTCCTATTAATGTAACCTGTTTTAGAGTGCTACAGTCTTTACAACCTACTGTAGTGTCTAAATCATAACTGTTGCTTTTTCTTCAAACAGTGATAAATTTTTAGTTTCATTATGTTGTTTTGATTGAAATGACACTATAAATTTTTTCATTTAAAAGTTTCTTAATTGTATCTAGAACAATAGCACAGTTTAGAAACTTTGTCTTCTGAGACTGACATGTTATCTGTGAACTAACTTGGGAAGATCATATCCATGTATGTGGTTATTTTGTTTTTATTGACATAGCGAGTTTCTCTGCAAACAAATTGTGTGCCCACCATTTTTAAGAAGTCCAGTATTTTCGCAAACCTGGTGTAATTATCCAACGGTTGAATGAATTATAACACTTCAGGAATTTTAAACTTTGATCATATTTGGTTAATTTCTAGTTTTGTTGAGTAGGGGTATGGGAACTTGAATGCAACGTGACTTTAAGTGATCTCTGATCTGTGTTTTAAGGATTGTGTGTATAGATGGCACACAGCTCACTACATTACAGGATATGATCTCAATGTATAAAACCGCAGATTGATTTTCCTTGAGTGCTTTATACTGTTTAATTACATCTCCATGTAGGGCTGAAAAAAATTACCTATGTTTATATATAAACTGTGTTGCTTTTGATGTTGTGTTATTGCGCACTGAACTGTGTGCAATAAAGTATTTGCATATGGTCCAGGTAAAGCACGATAGCCTTGCAAGTTAAGTACTGCTTCAGTTCATTGTTTACGCTGGAATTTTTTCTCCCCATGGAATGTAAGTAAAACGTAGTGTTTGTCACCAATAAATGGTAATACTAAATTTTTTTGGGTTAATTTATTCTTGTATGCCACTACAGGGGCTGCTTTTTTATAGGATTTGTAATGCTTGTGATATAGTACGGGCGGTATTGTAAAGCTATGGCGTAACTGTACAATGATTATCAACAGCATATAAATAATTACTATTTAGTGATGTGGAGAATGTGAAACATTGGCAAGGTCAAGGAAATTCAAAAGTAATGTAGGTACATTTTGTAATTTGTGCCACAGTGTATTAGTGCAGCTGTATTCATGGGAGCTTAAACTAACCTTGTGATTATGATAGGAAACCTGGCGTAACAGGTTGGAATGATTTTAAAGTTTAAGTCTCTACTTTCAGGTTTCCTTGTTTGCTTGTAATTTGAGTCATAACCTTGCCTTGCACCTACTAATTCTGGGGAAGTAGTACTTTAAGAAATGAAACGAAACTTTCCCACTAGCAACAAAAATTGGCACTGTGGACTGACCCATAGCAGTGTGTCATTTGGATGTGAACTATGTTCATGTGTATTTAACTGGTAATCTGTAGCAACACTTCCTATATGCAGTGTGTGTAGTAACTCGTCATAGAAAGCAGTTACTGCACATGTTGTGACTCAGAGCTAAATGTCTCAGCCTTTTTTATTTGCATTATCGAAAGCAATTGGGCTACATTAACTGCATACCAAATTTTATGGAATCAAGTTGGTTTTGATCATTATAAGTGCAAAAAAAACATTGTAAAGGTTTTTTTTTTTTCTACATTTGTAGAACTAAATGATGTACATTTAAAAATTAAAAGAAACTTGCTAGGCTGAGGCTTTGTATTGCAAATTCTTACAACTTAGAAGCTGTTTACCAAACAGTACTGGGAAACAAGTAGCACATTGATAGCAGTGTAAATGGTCTCCCTGCATCTATTTGCTGCAACTTAGTTTTCTCTTTGAATGGAACTTCTGGCTTTTTAGTAAGTCATTTGTTGATAATGCTGTTTCATGTGAATTTTAAGGTACTTTGCCACAGATATCTCTATTTCAATGCTGATAAAGGCATCAATCATCTTAGAGGTGCTATGTAAGAGAAGGTTCTTTTTGTGAAAGACCTTATAATAATAGCCACATGATGGAAGGCTTCATGGCCATGTGTGGATTCTAGGTAACACAACTGAGTTCTAGATAAGCATGGGGTTTTTTTCTAGAGCACTACAGTCACTTTTTTTTTTCTGTTGACTCCTCTGTGCTCGATGCAGCAAGTGCTGATAAGAATGATTGCTTACTGTATGTAATTGAAAGGCTTCATGTTACACTTTAGTTCAACTGATGCTATAGAATGTTCCACAAAGAAGAGAAATATAAAAAATAAGAACAAAAACTGAGGTAAACGAGAAATACCCTCCCTGCAGTAATCTAGCAGGCCAGTGTTGGTATGAAATATACATTTCTGAGTACTAGCAAAGTGCTGTCTGCAAAGACACATCTTTTTGGATTCTTTCTCTAAAATAATAATCTTTGAAATAATAAATCTTTCTGCTTTCACTTTCCGGTGTTTATAAAATCTTTTGACTGCAACAGAACGAGCTGGAGCTTCAGAATGTGATCATCAGTCTACATTAGCTTGGGCTCACTGCCACACTTGCAGTCTTACCTTTCATTAATGATCCCATTATAAAACAAACAAAAATGTAAAAGGCCTGTTCTAAAATAACATTGTCATATTCAGATCTTAATTGCCTAATATTGTTTTCCCTCCATCAGATTTCCTCCCTGTTATCTTATTTGAATCTGCTTAAATTACCACCAACTTTTTCATAAATGACTGCATTTTTCCCCATGTTTCTCCCAAAATATTTGGCAGTATGACACTACTGTTCTTGCTGTCCTATAATTTGCTGTATACTTAGTAAACTGTGAAATTCTATACTCGTTTAATTGTACAGAGAACTTCCCTTTAAAATTATCACTTCTAAAAGGGAATAAGGAAAACAAAGTATGTAGTTGTAGTATGACACATCAGTCTTGTAACTATTATGCTAACAATTGATATAGTGACCTTGTTTCATCTCAGAATTTATTACATTATTATTCCAACCTCTTAAATCATAGAGCTGGTGTTCTGCAAGTAGAGCTGCTTTTAAGCCACTGCTTTGAGGTGGAAGAAGGAGGTTTGATCCTGATTCCCAAGAGACAGGTCATCAGATGATAGGAGTATGATGTGGCAGAAAAAGCCACTGAATTTCAGTCCATTTCAGTCTTTTTGGACCTTTTTAATGCCCATCCATCCTACTCCCAAAAGGAAATACAGAGCACACAAGCTCCAAAGTAGCAGCTTGGGATTTTCAAAAAGATTCTGGAAGTATTTTTATGTTAATTTTCCAGTTGTTCAGGTTATAAATAATACCAGCAGAGACCAGAGAGAATAGGCAGTACATTTTCCTTCACCAAAGAAAATGTTCTATCTACCTGTACTCCTTTGCTTGGATGGACTCTAGTCATCAAGTTGTTATTTTCTGATATTGGAAGGAAAGCATTTATTACTGCTTTCTAAAATGTCAAAGCCTTAAGCCAGTTCTAATGTCCGGCAGCTTTACACTGCTTTCCTTAAAGTGCTTCTGTGCTTTTGTAAAGTGCTGAACTTATTAGTGGTTCTTGTCAAGAGTGATCCATGCCACTATTTCTTGGAGAAATGCAGTCAAATGTCCCATTTCAATGCCCTGTATAAGAACCTGAGAATTGACTTTGTAGATGTGTTTAATGTGCTGTATAAAACTTAACAAAGTGAAGCCTTTTCCAGTGCTGTGTTACTGAGCTTAATGACTGCTGTCTAAGTTTCCTATCTTAATAACAACTTGGACTCTAAACATGGTGTATAAGGTGGGTAGTTGGGTAGTCAAAGTTCATTCAGGGAGTATTATTTGCTTTCTTCAATGGGTCAGTTTGTTATTCTTGAGCTGAAAAAGTGCAACATGTAAAGGGGAATAATGAAATTCATTTCAGGGGATTTTTTTAAAGCAAAATGTTTTATCTCTTGTTAGGAAATCCTCACTTCCCAAAGGAAGAGACATAATTTTTCATAATTTCCATCCTGAAACTAATGGTGATGGATCTTAAAAAAAAGAATCTGTGCAAAATTTATTTTGGAGAATGCTGACCTGTAGGTAGCCACAATGTGCCTACAGAATGAGCAGCAGTGTGGATTCACTGTGATACGTGTTTGTTCCATGATATTAAAATACATTCCCATACTTCGAATTGTGTTTAGAATGGGATTTTGTTTTGCACTTCGTTCTAGTTGCAGTGACAGTGCTATTACTGAAGCTCTTACACTGGTTCACCTTGTCTCAAATGGACTTCTATTGGAAGGCTGGTATTTGCTTAGGATAAATCCTGCCTGAAATGACTCAGCCAGGGAATCTGCTGCTAATACGGCAGTTATTTGCCTAGAGAATTGAGAATGTTCATTTTAGTAATGTACATTGGAATTAAATTTAGATGTACTTGGGATTCTATTGCAATTACTGTATTATTTAAGGATCAAACCAAAATTCTGTTCTAACTTGTTGGTCTAAGTTTAAAGTAGGATTTTTGTTCTGATGTAATAATGTATAAAGACAAATGGTGGAGGCTGCAGAAGTACCTAACTTCAGGAAGGGATAGGAGGTTTGCATACCATTTGACACAATCTTGTTTTGTGAAGCAACCACATAATTGTTTGGTGCTTTTATTTTGTATCTGCAGATAAAAATGAACAGAACAAGTGTGTATCAGTGTAAAAGCTTCCTTGAGGGCTTCTAACGTATGTTTCAAAGTTCAGGTTAAGAAATACTGGTCCAGAGGTAGTTACTAATCTGAGAGTACTCAGCTTCATCTGTGTGGCTGCAACATGCTGTATTGCTTTCCATTACCTGCTGCTTAGATATATACACTTATTTAATACTCAAGAACTTCTGAACAAGTACCTGAGCATCCTGTGAAAGGAAGTTGGGGAACATAAGTTGTTAAAGCAAAATTTCTAGGATGTTCATTTAATCTCTCTGGATTAGAACTGAATAAGAGTACACAGATGGTAAATATTGCTTATCCAAGAGTTTATTTTATTCTCAGACAAAATAAATTATTTTTTTGTACTGCTAGCAGCATCCTAATGAAACAAATTGTATTCAACTAGAAATGAAAATAGTATTTCTTCTCCTATTTCCGATTTCGCAGTATTTTAGCAACCTGCTAAGAGAGAGTGTTTCAGATTTTGAATGTCTTAATTTAGTTATGCCAAAAATATCCATGTCAGAATATGCTTTTAATACTGTCATCCTAAACTACCATTCTTTCGTTACCTTTTTTACTGTTATTTTTATTTTTTAGAGAAGGTATGCTCCTGAAGGAGGCAAACCTGGCTCTGTGCTAAAGGGACAAAACCTCTGCCATTTTTCATGGCTAAGTCTAAATGCAAAAGCCATTTGGGTACAACTGAGCATCTCTACAGACACAATCTCCTACTCCCCATTTTAACATGGGTACAATCTTTTAAGTTGCTGTACTGGAAATTTTAAAATTGTTACAAAGTACATCACAGTAAAGATATGTCTTGTGGTCTGACTGCTAAGTATTTCTTTCATTGTAGTTTTTACACAGCAGATTGGTTTTTATGGAGAGAAGACTATTTAGCTCTTGCCGAGAAAAAACAATTGTGAAATGAAAGTATATCACTGGAAAAGTAAATTCATCAGTAGTTTGTAAAAGAGATTCAGTATAACTTTCCTATAAACTGCCACTGTATTTGCATAGAATGTTTGTTTAGTCCCTTTTAAAGTTTGCTAAATAGATACTGAAGTGCTTATGTGTTAAAATATTGAGCCACTGAGTTACTTAAATTACTAAAGGGGATAGAAACTTGAAGAAAATGTGCTACATCAAATTCACAAAAGCTAAATACGTTTAAATAATTGTCTCTTCTAAGCATTCTTAGCAATGGCTGTGTTGTGCTTTCTCTCGTACTGTGTGAGTTGAAAAGTATTGTAATGTATTTCTGCACAGTCTTTCAACACTGCAGTTGAAAAGTTTGTCCCATGTGAATGGACCAACAACACTCAGTTACTTTTGCATGATAAAAATGTTCACACCCTTCTCTGAAGTTACTTTCAAGTTGATACCATATTGGTCCATTGCTCCATCTTGTTATGACAGAGCAGTGTCTTTTATCAATGCCTATGTAAAATTAATTTGCTAATAATAAAAGAGAGTAATCTGTAAGCCATCAAAGCTACATTTTTCCTCAAAAAATATTTTCTTTAGAATTTAGCCAGAAATTTTGCAAAATGTTACTGGTATCAGGCATCCATAGAAATTATGTCCTCGGTGTACAGCCGTTAACAAGGCAGTTGCTCATCTAACAAGCTGTTTACACTTTCTAAATGATTTGTCTGAGCTTGGAAAAACTAAACTGTTTTGATCAATTTTAGGGCTGAACCTGAAATAGATGCATTAAATCAGCATTAAGCCCAGTCCTGCATGGCTGCGATGATTATAACCTAAAAAAAACCTGCAGCATGCCTGTGAAGGCTTGTGGTCATGAGAAAATCAACACTGGCATTTCTCTGTATGAGCGTTTTGTTTTGTGTCTCTGGTGATCGATAGCTGCTGACCTCTAAATCTCACCAATGGGTTTGAGGTTCCTGCTTCAGCTACAATGTGGCTGTGATCCATTTATGTCATTTTTGGAGGAAAACCCACGACAGTCTGTATTAAGGAAAAGAAAACCACAAGAACTTTATTTTAATATGCAAAAAGGTCTCTTGCTAAAATTCAGCTGGGTCACATTCACAGTTCTTTTTGAGTTGCATACATGACATGGGTTTGCAGTGTAACAAGATTAGTTTTCCCTGTAATCTTCTTAAAATGTCCTTCTCTGGACTGCCTTTTCATCTCTTGATGTTCTGGAACTTGGATTAATGGGATTGAAATTTTTTCCACGAGTCCCATTTGATAAGCTGCTTTCTGGAATCAGTTGCTTACAAACACATTTCATTTGGAAGTAATATTTTAATGGTAGTTGTTTGGTGTAACAATATATAATTCATACTACAGCCACAGTATGGATGTCAGTAGATAATAATAGACAAAATGAATAAAGCAAGACAGGCTGATTTGTTTCTGAGTGTTTAAAACATCTTTTGGCTTCTCGAGGCACATAGGAAGAGCCTTAAGCCACCCTTTCTACTTCCCCCCCAAGATGTTTACCTTGCAATCAGTTTGATCTGGTTCCCATGCCCTAGAATGCCTTTTCAATTAGAAGTCTGATACCAAAGTAACAGCTAGTTTGCTTAAACAAAGATGTAAGAAGTTGCACGGCAATACCACTTCATACAGTGGAGAGTGATTGAGCAGATCTGCCTTGCCATAACCAATGTGTATTTTACAAACAGAAAAATCCCAGGCATGGAGTAATTCCATGATCTTAAGATAAGTCTCACCTGGAGATGGTTATTGCAGAATTGGGTTGCTCAGCTGCCACATTTAGCTCAGGAAACTACCCTTCAGGTCTAAAACAAGCATACGTGGCTTTGTACCTTCCCCTGCCTTAACCCTCTGCCTCAAGCTCCGGCTCCATTTCTTTCATCCTCTGTCACTCATTCTATCAACAGAAGTCCCCACCTTCCACAGGAGGAGGTCATGTCTGATGGACCTGGTTGCAGCCCTGCAGTACAGTGACCATAGATGAGGAGCAAACCGCCGTGCCGGGCTGACCTTTCTGACCACGAATAGGTGTATTCCCACAGCACAAGAGTGTAGGTCGTGGAGAAATACCTTCTGTGTAAATTCAAGGCTGCCACAGGGCACATCCTCACCAAGATACCGGTGACTGGGCTCACACCTCATTGCCAAGGTGGATTTATAGCTGCAAGATCACCACATGCAGCAGTGGTTGGATTAGAGAGCACGGTTATTTGCAACACATCCTTTGCTCTGTTACTTAGTGGTAAAATGTTTAATGTGAAGTAATTTGCCTATCGAAGGCCACCTAAGCACAAAACGAGTGCTGCTGTGATCTGTCGTTTGCTTTGGGCAAGTTACTGAACATCCCTGAACCTTACTTTTTTTCTTTCTAAGAAGAAATGAACGAGAATAATTTATAAGATGTATCGATGCCAGAAGCACGGGGTGCACGCAGCACCCGCCCAACTGACATTTCTGAGCCTTTCCTGCGTTTTAAAATATTAAAGGTATGGAAGCAAAGCAGACTTCTCGCTGTGAGGGTGAGCGGGCACAGCAGCGATCCCCTGCCGGAGGCGCCCGGCCTCGCGGGGCGCAGGAGCTCCACGGGGCGGCGGGGCCCCTCGCGCTGCCTCAGCTGCACCGCGAAATGGCGGCCGGGGCCCGCCCCGAGCGCCTCACACCACCCCTCCCCCGGCATCCAGGGCACCCGGGCGGGGAATAAGCGACCGTTTCCCCACTCCTCCTGCGCAGCACAGCTCGCCACCCGGCTGAGGCGGCAGCACCGCGGAGCTGCACACGAAAACTCAGAAGCTGAGAGCACCACCCGACATGGCGGCGCCTCCCGCCCTCCGCGCGGGCGGAGCGGGGCGGGGCGGGCCCAGGCGGCGCATAAAGCGCGGTGCGCGCGGCCCGGCGGCCTCTTGCTGCGTCGCTGGGAGGTGAGTGGATGTGCTCTGCTGTCTCGGGGGATGGGGATTGGGTGGGGTGGCTCGGTGAGTTTGGGTGTTACGCTCTGTTTCTTCATAGCGGGTCAGACTCTCGCCTGGATGCCTGCCCTGCCGCTTTTTTTTCTTTCCCAGTGAGGGAGCAGCTGCCCTTGCAGCATGGCCGCCCCTTCCTGGCTCTGCCCCATCCCTTCTGCTGCGTCCCGTATCCCCGCCCGTGCTCTGCGGAGCGCTGTGCTGAGGGGCCCGCCGTGCCCTCACTGTCCCCGCGGAGCGCGGCTGCTGCGGCCGTGCAGCTCTGCCCGTCCGGGTCCTGCTGGTGTGGGTGATGACTGAACTTTTTTCCCCATCAGAGCGACAGTGTTGATTACTCATCACTCTAGCCAGGTCTTGTCTGATGCACCAGCAGAGGAGAGCTGCTGTGTCCCACAGCCTCGCGTGCTCCGTGCTCACTGTTCCTTTGTTTTGTTCCCAGGCCTCTGAAGCGCATTGGAGCTGCGTGATGGACGGCTGCAGCTGCCCGGCTGGCTCTGCCATGCCAGAGCCTCTGATGGGTGAGATTCCTCAGTCCTTTCGGTAACTGCGAGTTTTAAGGGTGTTCCCGGATTGTTTTCGTGATGTTTTGCTACATTATTATCCCCGGAGATTTGAAAGATGAGTAGATGTGAACATTAGCCTAAATATTGTAGAGCTGGATGCAGTTTTGCTCGTACAGAAACATTGTAACTGGGGCCTCGTGTTGCTCCGGTTACACGCAAAGTGTCAGGTCTAGGATGGCAAGAAACGAGCAGCCCGGGTCGGAGAGCGGGTTACCGCCGTGTCTTTGGCAGGACAGCATGGCGCGGGGCGCGGCCAGGCCGTGCAGACACGTGGGCGCTGCTGTTCGGAGCTGCAGGCCCAGCCCGGGAGCCCATGGGCGGAGCTGTGCCTCCCCCAGGCAGAGCGGGCTGGTTCGGCCCTTCTCTACTCTGCCGCTTGCCGGTAGGTATGCGGTAGTGCTCACGGGATGGGGCGTGCGGTGTCCGCGGCCCTTTCCTGTGTCCTGGGGTTTGGCGACTGCCCAGCACTCACAGCTGCACGTGCAGCCGCCTGCCCTTGCATTGCATGGGAAGAAAGGTCTTATGGCCATAAGGGTTGTAGCTGCAGAGTGTATAAGCTGTTATCTCTGTCTGCCTCCTATGTTATTTTTGCCTTAGCTGTCTCATGCTGTACTGCAGAAGCCTATTTCATCATTTTTTTTTCCTTGGTGCTCTCCAGTGTTTCCCCTGTGCCATTAGCCTGTTGAATAGGTAAATCAGCTAGCTCTTTTCGGGGAAGGATTTGTGCAAGTTCATGCAGACCCTATGGACATGCCTAGGGAAGTGGAGTGTAGCTGTGTCACTCTTGGCACCTGCTGGTGTAGGTGATGACTGAACTTTTTTCCCCATCAGAGCGATAGTGTTGATTACTCATCACTCTAGCCAGATCTTGTCTGATGCACCAGCAGAGAAGAGCTGCTGTGTCCCACAGCTTTGTGTGGCTCAATGCTGAATGTTCCTCTGGTTTTACTCCTAGGCCTCTATGAAGGCAGAGGGGCATTGGGCCTGCTGGAGACGTGATGGGGTGGCTGTAGCCAGCAGTGGATCAGTTGTGTGATGAAGGCAGTTGTCCTGGCTTGCACCACCATGCACGAACCTTTAACAGGTAAGAATAGCAAGTTCATAAGGCTTCTGTTGCTGATCATTGGTTTAAATTTAGACAAAACATCTTTGTGCAAAAGGTCTGATTCCAAAATGCTTTGTCAAATTAGTATCTTTAGAGACTTCCTCTGTATAATTTGCAATACATAGCCTAATGCTCAGAGATGAAAGCACACAGGGTTTACTTGTGCAGAAGCATTGCAACAGGAGCCTTTGTGCCTCATGTCACTCACGTTCCATCATGTCCAAAGTGGCAGGTGTGACTAGTGAACAGAAAGCAGCATAGCAAGGGATCAGTAACTTCGTACCAGTGAGTTTAGCTGGGTCAGGCTAGTGGGTTTATAGCTGTGTCCCGTTTTTTTTTTTTTTTTTTTTTTTCCTAGATAAACTGTTCATAGAACTATTTGTAAGGTCATTCTGCCTGGAGACACGGGGGTAATCTGCTCAGAGCAGCTGCTGTAATATGGTATGGGGACCATCCTGACATGGATCCCTTAGGAAGAGAGGCTGTTGAGTCTGAGGTTTGAGTGCTAGCCAGCTTGGGGAAGTGTTGAGGGGATTTTAGATCTCTTAGTGTTCAGAGGGGGCTGTATGTCTGTATGGCTTTGCTGCTTCTGCCATTAGTTCATCATTCTTTGTGAACCTGTTTCAGGAGGTGAGAGCACTGCATGGCTAACGTGAGTGGCTCTGTAACTCCTTGGACCTGCTGGTGTAGGTGATGACTGAACTTTTTTCCCCATCAGAGCGACAGTGTTGATTACTCATCACTCTAGCCAGATCTTGTCTGATGCACCAGCAGGAAAAAGCTGTGGTGTCCCACAGCTTCACGGGGTTCAGTGCTAACAGTTTCTTGGATTTCACTCCTAGGCCTCTGTGAAAGCAGAGGGATGTTGGACCTGCTGGAGACCTGATGGGATCGCTTTAGCCAGCAGTGGATCAGTTGTGTGATGACTGCAGATGCCCTTGGCTTTCTCTCCTGTGCTTTTCCACTTTTGATAGAGGAACAAAGGTAAGTTGTTTCCCTAGAGACTTGATTAGTAGGTAGACTTGAGCACTGTAGCGTGAGCCCTCTGTGCGTTACCTTTGTCCTCTTATAGCGTGTTTGAGGTAGCAAATGAGGCAGTGAGCAGGGACTAACACTGCAGGTAGTAACCTGAAAGAAGTGATGGTAAATGAACAACAGCAGATGAATAGAAAACACTTTCTACTAGTTTACCTGAAAATTGATACCTGTTAAAATACTCTTGATTTCTTCTACCATTTTTTGTGCAGGGTGTACTGCCCTGTTGATTATTATGAACCTGAAGGCTTTTTTTTTTTTTTAATTTGTCTCAACATTAAGCTGAAGAGCATCTGTCATTCTGTGGTATATGATGACTTCAAACTTTTTTCCCCATCAGATCGGCAATGCTGATACAGACTTGTGTTTAAGCCAGATTTGTCTGATTCCACAGATGCAAGATTCTTCAGTTTGTCATTTGGTTCTGTATTGAGGCTTCATGCCTATGGGCAGGGAATTTGTGTGTGCTGCATGCTCAGAGGGCAGACAGCACTGGAGGGTGCTGTCTGCACATATCTTAGTAATACTGATTGCTTTACATTATTTGACATGCATAAAGGTCTTAAAGATGAAAGTGAAAGGATTTTGGCTTTCTGGAGATCTCCAGTAACAGAAATGGCAGAGAGCTTTGACAAGTTCAAATTTAACTTCAAAAGGGTATAAACATAGCTTTTTTTCATTTTGCCTCTCTTCAGTAGTGTTAAAATGAAGTGAGGGAACCTTTATTGTGGATTTATTTTACTTGTGAATGAGATATTCTCCATACCTTATAAGTGGATAAATGTGAGCTTTCAGTGAAGTTCTGTTTTGTAGAGAGGGACTGCTTCTGGTGTTTTTTCTTCCTTTGCTTCTGTAAGGGATTATATGTGATAACTTCTGAAAACTTGGTTATTTGTTTAGGGTTTCACTAATGCTTTTAGAAAATGTGCTTAAGAGAATTTTGCTTCATTGAATAAACACTTATTGCTGGCTTCATTCAGTTGCAGCCTGATCTTGCTGTTTGTGTAACCCATGTTCAGGGAGCCTGAAGTCTCCTCAGTAGCTCATAACTGAAGAGCACAAATGTGACCTTTCTGTACAGCACAGTAGAATTCTAAAGAGTATGAATGATCTGTCAGATGGCAGAGCTGATCAAATACAGTACTCTGGCACCCTCTGCTCAGTTAGTTCCCCTGGACTTTTATCAAATACTATGAAATACCCAGAAATTTACATCCAAGAGTGTGTCCTATCTGGAGTGCCTGGCAGTACTGCAGTTATTTTGGCTGTTTGCAGAACAATCCTTACCATCTTGAAGAATTTTGGGGGTGAGATTTGAAAGCTGAGTTTTTGCTGTTTGATGTGGAGTGAACTGACACAATGTTGGATGTTTTCTTGACAGGTTGTGTGTGATCTCTTAGAAGGCCTCAGGATTTGCTGTTATTTCAAAGTACTAGGGGAAAGCTGTCTTCTGCTCAGGATGTTTCGCTCCACGCTGCTGTTTGTGATCACTTGTCCACACTACAGCATCCATATCACTGAAACAACTGTTGAGTCTTTTCTCTTGGTGTCTTGCCAACTCACAGATGGAAGGTGTTGGGTTTTTTCCTTCGTATGATGCATTTAATCATAATGGATTCTGGAATTGGCTGCATGTTGTACGTAATTGGATGATTTTTGTCTGCAAGGGCTGTATTTACCACCTGATAACTAATGTTACTTGACATTAAAGAAGCCTTAAAAAGCTGTTGTCATATATGATGGTCTTGTGTACAATGAGAGTTTCTTTTAATAAAATCTGAGTACTGTATGAACTCAACTGTTGAATGAAATTGTCTTCCATATCTTTAACAGCCAATTTCTCTATCTCCTAACTGTTGATTTTTGGAGCTGGGTGGTGATGGTGTATCTCTGTGGTGACTTTCCATTGAACTGCTTTCTGCCTCAGTTAAGGAGAAAGGGTCATGGTCTCATGGTGAGATAGCTACTCCTCACACACTCTGAAGCAAAAGGTGCTTAAATGAGATGTGTAGCTGCTGACATTCCCTAGGAAACAATAGTGTGTTGGAAGTTGTAGCTGGCCTGAAAAAAGATGTAGGATATCTTGTTCCAGGTAAGTAGGTCACAGCAGCCTTGCAAAATCTTCCATATATGATTCCTTCAGAGAGTTAACAGCAATCTAGGAAGGAAGAGAAGCCGATAGCAGCTTCTGTAAGGATTTGGATATCTCCCTTGTGTGGTGTGATAGGCTAGCAAAAATGACTGCTGTTGGCTAGAGAGACCGGTGGCAGATGTTGATTCAGTTCCTGCAACCTTCCCCTGGATGCTTTTTGGCAGTCTTCCTGATCTGCAGAGCAGGGGGATTAAATACGAATTCTATATATGTGCTGAAGTAGGGAAACACTGAACAAGATGGTTTCCCTAAAACCAGGGGAGTAGTTGGAACCCTGGAGTACATTGCTTCCTGTACCTCCAGACTACTTGTAGTAGCTCTGTAAAATATGCATATCTGGCCTCAATGGACACAAAGCATTTTATCAGTGAACTTGTACTGTGTAATGTTCACTTGAGGCTGAATAGTGATAAGTCTGCTTTCTGCATGAAGGTTTTCTCCATCTATTGTGATCATTAGCCTGGCAATCAAATGATGTCTCTGTGGTGCACAGTCAAGCAGACCTTGGCAGATGGCTCATGCAGGTCCTGGTCTGGTAGCATTTGTATACCCCACTGGCAATGCAAATGAGGTAAAACAGCCTCTTGAATTCAAGCTGTTGTGGAAAGCTGGGACTTGTATTAAGTGAGTGTCTCAAACAGCACAAGTTGAGAATGAAACCCCAGGCCTAATGACGGAAGTAGTCAGTTACCTATGTGCTGCTGTTGAGAAGCAGCACAGTAGTTAGTAGGTTCATTAGGAATGCATTTTAAAACCAATCCTGCAGCCTCATTAGTTTCCTGAGGAGCAGGGCCACCTGTCTGTGTGTTGCTTGTCCTGGGCTAGCTCTGATGGGTCATGCATGCAAATACCAAGTAAGTGGCTGCTGCCTGAAGCAGCTGGATGCTTATGCCCTACAGTGGGCTAGCTAGCCCAGCAACCACAATTCTGCTTGAAGCATCTGAAGGACAAAAATGAGAAGTGAGTGGATAACAGGCTAAGGAAATATGCAGCCAGAAATAATTCCTTAAATTTTAAGTATTTAAATGCTATTTTTTACTGCTTGATAGCAACAGCTTAATTAATACTTAATAGCTTGGTAGTTAGTTACAGCCCCTAGAATCTCTGCAGGGCATTTCCATTTCTTATAACTGCAAATAACAGTTTCAGTCATTGTAGGAGGGGATTTGATATTTGAATTGACAGTGGCCTTGAGCATGTATGTCTAATAGGATGCAGTGATGATGAAGAATTATTAATCAGCATGTAAAAAGGAGTCTTCCATTAAACTGGATAGAGATTTTTCTCAATTACTATGAACAGCATAATCTCTTGAAGCAACGTATTGATGAGGGATCAGAGCTGCTAAAACTTAATCTAGATTTAGAGCATCTACCAGCAAGCTTCCTATGGACTGTGGAGAAGAGACTGCTAGTTGCCCAACAGGACAGGTCTATCTTGAAATGTCCTTTGTGTGTTTTAGTCTCTTGCCAACAAATCAGGTCAGGCTTGAAGCTTTGGTGCTACTCACATGTGTGTAGGGATGGGTGATAGCACTGAAGATGGCTGATCTCCTTGTAGGCAACTCGGGAGCATTCCGGGGTGGATGCAGGCTGGCGAGGTGGAGGAACTGAACTGCATGCAGTGAGCTGGGCTCAGGGATCTGACCTGGCAGCTGCAGGGGGTGCTGTGTGTGTACCTCTCTGAAAGCTCAGTTGAGGTCCAAACAGACAGGTTTTCCTCATCAACTGCTCGCTTGTGTGTGTTTATAGTCAGGATGCTTTCACTTTGTCACTATAGCAGTTTGCTGTAGTAACAGTGGGCTAGTGTTTGAGATTTGTCTGTGTGAACAATTAGCTAAGACAGTGGAGAGAAACTCTGAAAGTCACGTGCAAGTAAATCTGAACTTGTCAGAGGCTTTTATATTTAGTAGGGTGGAAGTGGTCTTCTATACTGACAGGCTTTTGTTTCAAAGCTTTTTATTTTCTGGTGTGGTTTTTGATGCACCTGCAAACAGCAGGGCACCAGAGGTGCAGTTTCATTACACATCTGCTGCCATAATCTTTCTGGAACTGATTTGGTTCTAGAGGGCCTTCCCTGGCACTCCTTCCTAACCTGTGCTCCAAATCCCCATGCATGTATGAGGAGAGGCTGCGGGTGGTCAGTGGCAGCTCTGAGCACTCTGCTGTGCTCTGAGCTCAGGTGATTTTCCCATGTGTAACAGCAAGCTATTAAAAAACTTGAGCTGCAGTGGACTTAGTAGTACTACAGCTTACAGCTGTGCAGTGAACTAAGCTTCCCTGGTAATACAGAAACCATGAAATGAACTTCATTGGCTCTGTCAACGCAGGTGAAATCACCCCATTTGAAAATCTCTCAACACAGCCCTTTGTTAAAAGATGAGAGATTACGCTGAATTTAAAAGCAATTTTCACCTCGCATTTGTTGCCCCAGCGTTGCTTGACTTCTGCAGGCACTGGTAACCCCTGGCTGTGACAGCCGGGTGTTTTGAATGAAGCAACGAAGGCAAGAAGGAATGTTTTGGACAAAGGCTGACTGAGAGCCTGTTCTGATTGTATCTCTTCACAGGGAGCTCCCTGCCTTCTCTCAGAGACAAGCAGAGGAAAATCACAGTGTGTCCTGGGCTCTTATTCTGCTGCTGTGAGGTGGTTGAACAGGGCAGTGAGGACAAAGGCAGGGTCTGTCAGCTCCGTCAATTATAACAGGAACAGACAACGTTGTGTTGTATATACTCGGGTAACTTTTAAAACTGAAATCTGCAGTCACTAGGCTGATGTGTTAAAGCAAATGTTTACTTTTCAGAAACAGCTCTGTGTCTTGGTGCCAGGAGCATTTGAGAGGAAAATAGCACAGATTATTTCTCTGGATGTTGCTTTTAATAGACGTGTTTTCATACACAGTGAGAGGTTTCACATTTATATTCTCTACTATTCAGGAATGTTTTTTTGACTGCGTGTTGATTTTTTTTTTCTTTTAACTTTTTTAGACCCATCTGTTAAGTGGCTGCATTAGCTTATGGGATAGCACAGTCCTACTCATTGCTGCTTCTACTGTTTGTATTGTTGTCTCTGCCTTGATCTCTGCTCATCAACAGATAAAATAACTGAATTATCAGCTGTGTTAACAGGCTAGACACTATCGTGGACAGCAGTGAAGTAAAACTTGGTTTTGTAATGGTTCTAGGAATACAGAGACGTAGGGACACCCAAGCTGTCCTACAGATGGGAAAAAAATACTATTTGTTGAAGCAGGGGGTTTCTTTCTCGAACATCATATCCTTAGAGATGTTCTGCAGTTGGAACCTTTCCTGTTCCTCTTCCACCCTTTCTGCCACCTTCCTTGCAGCAGTGGGGTGAAGCCTGCCATCTCAGTGCAACCCAGGTTTGTTTTGGCACCGTGGGATCTGCTGGCACAACGTTGCCAGCTCAATATTGAAGATGATAGACAAAGTACTTTGTGCTAGACGTGGTGTTAATTAGGAGCAGTTCCGTTACATTCTCTAGGCTTGTTTGTGAGTTCATGGAAATGAGTTCAGGACCGGTTCTGAGGTACCTGAGATCTGCTTGATTTCTTTAGTGTTATATTTAGAAAGCATCCACTGGAGAGTCTGCACTTCTCTGGTGCCTGTCACTTGCTGTTTGTTTTTACATGCTGTGGCAGGGTCACCTTGAAGTCTTCCCTCTAGTGCTGAGAATAAGCTTGACTTCTGTAGCCTTTTCTCAAACCAGATATTAAAGCCAAGGGTTGTCCTCATTTCCCCACTTCACACAGACTTCTTTGGGTTCCTGTAACCTTCCTCAGCGAGGATGTCTGGGGTAAGAGAGGCTAGCAGATGTGATCTCAGCATTGACTATACAAAGAAGCAGGACATGTTGTTCATCTCCAGGTGGTTAGCATCCCTCCAGCAGGGTCATCTAGTGCTTGAGTGTGGTAGGTAAGCAGATGCAGTCCCACATGGTGCTGCTTGCCCAGATGAATTTCCTGAAGCCTGTTCCTGAAAGTTGCTCTCCAAAGGTGGTGCAGTATGTCAGCACCCAGGGGTTGGCCTGGGGTAGGTCATGCTTTCTGCTCCGCATGTGATTGTATTTCCCACTGTGGGTGGCCTCAAATGTGTCCAACAGCTTACTGCTTCTGGTTCAGAGCTGATCTGTAGTAGGAAGGGTGAGGCTTTTGATCCTCCCACATATACTGGAATGCTTGCACATCAGTCCAGGACAGAGCCTGGCCCTTAGGAAGCAGCTAACCTGGATACCATTTCTCAGAAGAAACACTAAAGTCTACCTCTGTCTTTGTTTAATAACTGTTTGTGCACTTCCATTGTGCTGCACATCTGTAACAGCTGACATTGCCTCCCCTGGCTCCTATCTCCAGCTTCTGGTCGCAAACCCTCGGCAGGCTCATAGGAGTGTTGCTCTTACTGTTACACTGACTTAGTCTTCATTCATGTTCATAAGAATTTTGTCTACCAAGAAGAGAGAAAAACATTTTATTCTCTTGAGGGAAGATCTGTCTTGAGAGCAAATCCACTTTCTTATAGGTGTGGGTCAGGCCCTTCACAACAACAGTTCAGAGAAGACTTTTCCTTTGAGTATTCACTGACAGTGTTTTGCAGCAGAATATTTGTAGGCACAGTTTTCTTGGGAATTTGCAGAGGAGGACTGGAATTGCCTGAGAAGTTCTGTTAGTCAGCAGTTTATGTTGCTGTGGAAACACCTTAATGGGGCTTGTGAAAACTGCCTGGAGAAAATGGCTGTCAAAGGTGCTAACAGCAATTTGCCTCTCTTGTTGGTTTGTAGCTTACCTAAACCTATACAGTGGGCACATAGTCCACAACAGTTGGTGTTGCATCATGAGGGTGACACACATGCAGCTGGTCTCGATTGCCCTTGGTCATGATTTCCCTCTGCAAACCCTGTCACTCTTCTGAACTATGACACATTCTCCCTGGCAGTCTTTCCTCTGATCTGGAGTGCTATGCCAGGTACCAAAGTGATGTCAAAATCCTTCAGTGTCAGGTTGCTAGAGGTAAAGGCAAGTAGCAACATCAGGGGGGATGAGAGAGAAACTGATGAACTCTGGTGTCTCATTAGGTGTTACAGTGACCTGAGGGATGTCTTTGTATACAAATACACTGATTTTTTTTTTTTTTTTTCCTCCAGCAGTATGGGCCAGATAGACCTGCTTTTACATAGCCTTTTGGCAAGTAGAAGGCATGGTGAGGAGTCATCTTGTTAGCTTTATATAGCAGGTACAAATCTGCCCCTTACTCTTCTTTTCCTGGCTCATTTTTTTTTCTTCCTCTGAAGAAAGATACTTGTAAGAATAAAGCAGAGCAGAGGGGAAGCATAGATGGATTTTCTCAGTGAAGGAATGCAAGCAGAGTCAGGGCTGTGACTGCCAGACTTGCACTACAAATGCTGGGTGCATGGTCTGTGCTACATGAAGTGGATGTGATGGGCACAAAAGATGTCATAGCCTGTTGTGTGAGAGATGTGATACAGCCTTTTCTTTCCAAGTGGGTGCCTCTTACTCTGGTGCAGGCTGTCTTCTGCCTGTCTGAATTGTGACAGGTAATCTGACAAAGGCACATCCAGGGAAGAGCCTAATGATTTTCTCTCACAGTGAAAAAGAAAGCTTGCTGATACCTGGGTGTTGTCAGATGTTCCCACTGTCTGATGGAGTCTGTCTATTCATCACAGCTCTGTTCCTCCATCTGTGGCTCAGGAGCTGTGAGGAGGGAGATGTGAAGCCATATGGGAGGCCTGCAGGGTTAGTGGAAGACAGGAACTTTCAGGCCTTTGGGAGTTCATTGTTGGCTTCAGCCACAGGTGACAGGCTTGTCAGTGAGCTGTGGTTTCCTGTAGGTTTGCCTGATCTGTAAACCTAAATAAGATCCCTGAGAGATGGTGGGGTTAGCTCTGTAGAGAGAACTGTGATGGAATTGTTAGGAGCATCCCACAGGCTTTCATCTTCAGTTCCCTCAGACTGGGAGCAAAGGTGGTTTGTGCTTGTAATGCCAATTTCTTAAACTCATTAGGAATATCATTAAAATCCTTTTAAAATGTCATTATTTAAAGTCTAGTGACCTCCCCTGTCATCTGGATGTCCCATCCTGACTGTTTCCTGTAAGGCTTTCAGAGTCGGGTACATTGTTGATAGCAATGCTATAATATGGTTGAGGCAAAAACTCACAACACGTTATTGATTTTTGAAGTGACTTGGTGGAGTCACAAAGGTTCATGGAAATACACTTTTGAGACAAGAAGCAAACAAAAAACTTCAAACGTCTTTTGCTATGGTGTGTTAGGTTAGAATTCTGGTCTAACCACTGAACAATAGCTTTGTATTCTGTAGGCAACTCTGTAATCTCAAAGAACCTCTCAGGCTGGATGGTCCACCAGTCACCCAAATCTAGCTATAATACGCAGGTCCTCACTACCTTCCAGCACTCCCTCAGTCATTTCATAGTGGTCAACTTGGCAGGGACAAGGTTTGCTCTAAAACTGGTGATCCCATGCAACCGCAGTGTTGTTTGCTATCTGTAAGACTCACGCAGTTGCAAAACCCTGTGATGATTGTTACATTTAATTTTCTTATTCCAGCCTGCTCATTCAGCAAAGTGCATCCCTTTACCATCTGTAGCACAATTAACTTGTCCAAAATTGCCTCTTGTCTCCACACCATGGAAAACATGTAGGGTCTTATGGCCCATATCCTCAAGACAATCAGCCACCAGGCAGATACTTGGGAAAGGAAGACTTGGAGAGATGAACTTGGTGTTGTGCCTGTGTAAACTTGTTGTGAGGTCCCAGGTGTGCAGCCCACCCCTTCTTCCTTAGCATCCTCTGGCTGTATAACTTCCATGGTGGCTAATTAGGGCTTTCCTAAAAGAAGGCGGTAAGAATGCAAAAGAATCTGAAAGAGTGCATTTTCAGATGTGAGAATATCAGGAAACTCCTGTTTTCATGCAATTATCCTTGCTAATAAATCCCAATGAACATGCATTCTTGATGGATTAATGCCTTCCTATGCCCATGACAGCTTCTGCTCTCATTGTAGAAAATAAATGTGACCATTTCTGCCATGTAAATTGTATCAATTAAATAAAACCATTACATAGGTGAGCTAATGTTGAAGGTTGTGTTTATCTTCATCCCTGCTGTTACCATGTGCTCTTCCCCTGCTGCACTCAGAAATGCCAGTCACAAGAAGGACCCTTTATGCTGAGAGTTGACTTCTGGAAGTTTGGGTCAGTGCTTTGTTTTTTAGCTCTCCTTCACAACATATTTATTTCCTTCTTATTAACGTGCTGCAAAGTGTTTAGCCATCATCTACAGAGACTGAATTTGTGCAGATAAGTGTCCTTGAATCTCCTGTGGAAATGCATTTCTTGTAGATAAGGCCACTGGTTTCATCACCTAAGTGCAAATGAGCATCTGCTGCTTTGTAGATTAACTGAAACTTTATTAATTTACAAGGGTCAGCTTACTGTTTTGGATTTTTTTTTTTTGTCTGCTAGAACAAGGGAAACAGATTTCAAGAGGCAGAATGGCTCCAAGGCTGATGAAGTCTAGAATTCAGGATTGATTTGTTCTAGGCCTAGTCCTACAAATACTTCTTCAGGATAGAAGATGCAGTGAAGACACAGAACTGCCTGCACACATGAGGCCTATTTGGCAGATGTTCACAACACTGAAATGGTAATTTCCATGCCACCTGGCTGGCAGATTGCACGACACACATCTGACTCATGGCATGCTTGAGAAGCCCTCAGATTACCTTTGGCAGGCAAACAGGTGTGGGTCAGACCAGGCGTCTTCCTTTGGTGGCTCCCTCCAGGAACTGCATGGCAGACATTAAGCTGAGTCCTGTTCTCTGACCTCTTGGCTTCTTGATAAATGCAGTGTGTGATGCAGGCAGCACCTGGAGTGCAGAGCCGGACTGTGTTTAAGTTTAGTTTAGTCCTGACAATATAATTAGAAATGAAGTGGGTTTTTTTATTAGCATAGTTAACAAATGTCAGCTAAAAGCTGGACTAATGTCAACCCTCCTGAGAACTGGGCATTTAAATTCATGAAATTAAGTGCTGGACCAATTGTGAAAGCCAAGGTTTTGGATGCACACTCAACCGAAAACTTAAAATTAAGACTAGTTGTAGTAAACCTATTTGTTTTCTTCTGCAGCTTTTATACCTAATTACTGAGCCTGGTTAATCAGAGCAGTTATGTCTGTGTGCAGTGCAATATTGTGAACGCAACATTTAAGCACGCTTTGAATTTAGAAAGACACCTCCACGTTCTGTTTACACTGCATTTGTATCGCTTTAGAATTTGCTTTCCATTCGCTCTGCTTGTCTTCCTAACATCTGGGGAGAGATTTAGGAGAGTGAAATTCATGGCTGGAGTTGATAGCTGCGTTGAAGAAATGATGGGGACTTCCCAATTGACCTTATACTGTATAGGGTCTCATGGGATAAGTGGTGCCATGTCACACCAAAGCCTGATGCTGTAACTTGCATACCACTTGCTTGTATTTGCTGCCTCCTAAGCCAGCTCAGCTGACTTGATAACTCAGTAAATTAATAAACATGAGTGTGGATTGGTTTCAGGGGGTACTTTTTTTGTTCATTTGTGTTAAGCTGTGGATGGATTCATTTAGCCTGAGACATAGAAGAGTACTGCTATGAGACTCAGGTATATCTGCTGCTGTCTGGAAGGATAACATCTGCTTCTTATTGTTTCCTTAAGAAAGTGTTGTATAAAAAAAAAAACAACAAAAAACCCACACACAGAACATGTTTGTCTTCCTGTTCTGTAACAATTAAATATAAGATGTCAGTGTTTTCATCCTAATCTAATGGGTAACCACTTACAAAAAGTTAAGGGACCCATATGCTGACCTATGCCAAGTTGCAGCTGTTTCCTTGCAGCTAAAGAAGCAGAAATGGTGGCCTCAGGTCCCAGGCTCTTTTATTGAGAATGCATTAGCCAAGTGAGATGGGATGATGGTGCGGTGTTCACTGGGAAGACTGATATGCGATGTGAATGGAGCTGCTGTTTCTGGAAGGGAGGTGGCATGTATTTCTTGTTTCATCTCTAGAGTGATAGTGTCTCGTGTGCCCTTGAAGATTTCTTGTAGGAAGGGAATAAAATGCTGAAGAAGACAAAAGAAATAAGTCAACCTGTAGTTCAGCCACAGGTTCTTTGGACTAAGGAAAGGTGCTGGGAGGAGCTCCTGGCTGTGCTGTACGGGCAGCTGGTGAAAGCAGGAGAATGGAGATAGCTTGGGAGGAATCTGAAAAACAAGGCCCTGCTTTTGATTTAATTTGGGAGGGGATTGTGTAGCTTGTGGAACTGATGGAGAATTTTAGGCATTGTGCTCCTTTTCCTACAGTGTGCCTTGTCGTGAGTTAGTCTGCATTTAAGACTGCCAGTAATGCTTTGTGGAGTGAGGTGCTATCCTGGCCCTTCATAGGCAGGGTAAAAATACCAGCTTTGACTTGAATGCAAACCCGTTTGAGGCTTTTCTTCTGCTTGGAGGATGGAGTATGGCGTGCTTCATTCACAGGGCTCTGTCTCATAGCTCTGACTTTCAGAAATTGTTCATTTTCTCTCATGAAAAGAGAAAGAAGAACACGAAGTACTGGATTCAGAAAAGCTGGCTGGTTTCCTTTTCTTTGGGGAAGCAGAAGGCCCAGAGAGAAAACCACTAAAAGCTTTTTATTAAAGTATTTATCTTCCCTATTTTCTGAATAAGACTCTTGGCCACTTTGAATCTTCTCTAGCACTCATTAAAGATAATAGCTTTTTAATGACAACGAGTTTGTTTCCTTTATGCCCTAGGGTGAGTCACAGCCCTGCACTCTGTGGAGGGATTGTACATGGCGGGGCTGTGGAATGGTTGGGGGCAGAGGAGAGGAGGGGAAGGCCACCACCCCCGCTCCCTGTGTGTGCCACACACCTGAATTGGATGATGGTGCTTCTCTGCTTCCCTCCTGACTTCCCCCGTGGTCCTACCATGCAGCACTGTGTGTGTGAGAGAAGGCAGAATAAGCAGATCACACTTCCCATGTGTTGAGCTGAGAGACTGACTTTGCTGTGTTGAGACGAAGCCTTTATCAAGGGCAAATGCGCTTGAGGTTTAAATCCAAGGAAGTGTTTGTTGTTGTGATAAAGGCACAGCCGTAACTGCTGTGCTGTGGTGGGGATTCTCTTGGCATTACTGTGAGGACACAACATTTGTGAGCAGGGAAAAATACACTTTGGACCTAAAGGGTCATGTGGTAGAGATCTGGGAAACACTGCTTTTGTACGGAAAGCCACTGTGGTTCTCCTCTTTGCAGCCAGGTGAGTGTTGGTTATACAAGGGTGGCAGAGGTATGGCTGAAGGGACATGCAGTCTGCTGGGCTCCTGAGCACATAGGAAAGTCCAGGTCTAACAAGAAGGGATTTATTTTCTGACTGAGATGCTTTTAGATCTCTGTGTCAATAGCCCAGTTCAGGCATGCCGACCAAAATCCCCTGCAGTCCCATAATGAGTTCCCATCCCTTTATCAGGGTATAGGACTGCTTGTGGGTGGGCTTTGCTTGCAGGTGCTGCTTAGGACTACTTGGTTCAATGTTCTTCTCTCCTACAGCAAGGGCCATCTCAGACCATACGGGGTTCTGGTCTGATTTCTGTAGATAGCAAATCTGTCAGGAATGTCTCTGAATGGTGCTTGGTGTGAACTTTCATCCCATGTCTCCACATGCCAGCCAATGTGTACAGAAAGGGAGTGCCATCCATAGATCTTTTCACTTCTATTCTGAGAACTCAGAGGACGCTGCAAAGGAGAGAATCACAGTGCAGAGTTTGAACCTCTCCTAAGTAAAGCGGCATTAGGATCCCTGCAGATGTGTTCTTTGCATAAAAGAAAATTCCACCAATCTTTTCTCAAATAAGCCCTTTTGAAGCCTCAGTGCTTAGTCCTCCTCCCTTTCCTGACCCCCCAACACTTCTTTAATTACGTCTTTCAGCACAGGGTGCCTGGGATAAGCAGGCAGACAGGCATCTGAAGAAAGCAGGAGCAGGTGTGAAAGCAAATCATCCAGCATCTCTCGTTCTTGCCATTATTTTGAGTTTCTGGTAAGAAATAATAATCAAAAACAACTCTTCGCTCTTGCATTTAGATATTTTCACATATAAGTGATTTTTTTTCCAGTACTAAACCCTTGTCATCTGCCTGCATGATTGTTTTGTCTTGGCCTTAACAGCACGGATTCACACTGTGATTGGGCCAATGCACCCCGTCTCAGCTCAGCCCACAGCCCTGGCAGCCCCTTGGGGCAGGGTGGGCCTTCTGCTGGCAGAAGAGATGATGAAGGGAGAATTCAATGGAGATCTATAAAATCCCGAGCGGCTCTGAGAAAGTAAATGAGAATTGATTGTTTGCTGTCTAATACAGGAACTAGAAGTCCCAATTAAATTAACTGATGGTAGGTTCAAAGCAACGTAGTGCTCTGCGTGGTGTTCTGCCATGAGAGGCCGTGGGTGCCAAAAGTTTATGCGAGTTTGAAGTGGGATGAAAGAAAATTTGTATATGACTGAGGCATAGGCAGCACCTATTTGGGAACTGTGGAGGTGAATTTACCAGAAGGTGTGAAAGCACTGTGGGGAAATACCACTATGCAGCTTATACTCCCTCCTGGGCATCTGCTATTAGCTGCTGTTGAACACAGATACTGGGGGAGATGATAGGTATTTTTTGTAGATTTCCTAGCAGCTAAATAAATGCACAGCTTTTCTTTCACAGCAGCCTGAGCTCACTTCCCTTTCTTCCTTCTGCCCTGGAATGGTGAGAGCAGCTCTGAGGCAGAGCAAGAGGATGCCAACCAGCTGTCAGAGGATGTGTTCGAGCTGTGTACTGAGCTCCTCTGTGGGAGCTGGGGCAGGCAGGAGCAGGAGAGCAACATCCTCATGCCTGGGGTGGGATGGAGGGCTGGGAAGCTTCAGAGAGATTTCCTGCTGCCAGGACACAGGAAAGGGAGTTAAACAATTGAATAGAACAAAAAATATATATATTTTCTCAGGCTTCAGCAGAATGCCCAGGTAGGGTAAATCATTAAAGGCAGACGTGTTTCTTGCTTGTGTGCCCTGCTCTGCCTGTGTTAAGAGGCCTTTTTTTTTCTTCTTCTTTTGTTTTTCTTTTCTATTTGCCACACAGAGAGAAGGATCTGGGATGAGAAAACACTCAGCAAACTACAGAATCAGATAAGTGCCCTGAGCACAAAAACACAGCAGTGGCTTTGGCCTTGGCATGTGGCCAGCTTGCCCCTATTCTGCTTGGGCAGTGAAGCACAGCACAAAGGACAGCTTGAAAGGGAGAGTTCATTAAGAAGAGCATGGGGCAGTTCGGTCGCTTTGGTTTTGTGTTGGTCCTCCTCTCTACTGCCACACTTTGGTTCAGGCAGGAAGGGCTGGAGTGCAAGTGCTGCTACTCAGCCACAGCAGCAGCCTGAAAGGAGCGAGAAGAAATTCAGGGTTTGCATCCGAAAACAAACGCTACTGGAAATGAAACAGTCTGTTTCAAAGGCTGCTGAAACATCTTTTCTTTGGGGGGGGGGGGGGGGTTGAGGGAGTGTAGCAGAAATGCTGAGTCGTGGCCTGAAGCAGTGATGGAGCACCTGGTGGGAAGGCAGGGCCAACCCAGGGCAGCTCAGCTGCATGCAATGGACCTGAGGGACCAGAAGGGCTGAAGCCAGGATCCACCCCTTCCCAGACCTCATTTAAGGGTTGGCAGTGGAGGTGAGGGCATCTCACTGGCTTTCCTGGTTCTGGAATTTTGTTGCTTCTATTGGGTTTGTTAGTGGTAGGACACTGGATTATTTGTCTCAGTTTTTCTTTGAAAACGTTAACATTTCTGAGAGTTTATCTGTTCCCTTGATGGTATTCAAAAGCTGAGAACAAAAAGCTGCTGTATGCAACTGGAATTCCTCCTGTGCTCCTCTCCACCTAGCAGGGCATAGCCTGCTTATGTCCACACTGCTAAAACTCTGACCAGCAAAGTGGGAACACACAGGGAAATGTGTGCCCTTGCATGCTGCTCAGCTCTGGGCATGAGTTAGGTTAGGACTCGCAGAAGAGCAGCCATCAGCAGGGCACAGACTCTTCTGCTGGAATCGATTTCTGAGTTGGTACATACAGCAGCAAAAGTGTAGGTGGGAACACTGAGCTTTGCTTTGTTTTGGACAACTATTGTTGTCATTTCTGTTGATTTGTGTCATACTCTGGGAGGCTCTTGTGAACTGATGGTACTTCTTGCTGAAACAGAAAAAAACAAGCAGAGCATCCCTTGTGAGCCCTTCTGAGAAGGGTTTGCATGAGCTGGCAGCCAGATCTCATGTGGCCCCCACAGAGCTGTAGAAATCAGCTCCAAGATATCAGATCACTTGGTTGGCTACTTTCCTTTTATGCTTTTACAGGCTTGGCTGTCACAGTGGAGATGAGAATCTGATGCTCTAAACCAGAACTAGTTTTGTCTGTCCTGCTCACCGATACCTCTCTGAGTTTCCTCACTGCTGCAGAGCACGAGTCCAGGCCCTGCACAAGGGATGTAGTGTGCAAGAGGCTGTACAAACAGAGCAAAGGAAACTGCTCTCTTAATGCATTTGCATTGTACATGTAAATCATCAGGTGATGTGGATAGATACAGAGATGGATATATAGGGGATAGGGTAAATCCTATTTAAAAACACAGTATCCAGACTTTTTTTTTTTTTTAGGTGGGGGAAATCAGGGCAAAACAAAGCTTAAGGAGGTACTGCTATTGGACAGCATTCCCTGTTATACAGATGGGTGGATCAGCTCACGGTAGAAACAGGAATGGACAGTGATGAGCCACCCCAGGCACTACCCAGTGGAAGGGAGGATAAGCTCCCCTTTGTCACTTGAGAGGGACGTTCCATCTGCTGACATCTTCTGCCCATCTTTGTTAACGAAGGCCGCAGGAGGGCCTCTGGGAACTGGGTCAGTGGCAGCTCCAGCACAGTGCAGCCTAATTAAGGTAGGGGAAATGAGGGGAGGGAAGGAACCCTGCAAGGCCAGCAGGGAAGGCAGCTGTGTTTGCACAAGCAGATAAAGCCGCTTTTCCACCTGCCCTGGTGAGCTGCCTCAGTGTTCCCTGTAGGATGGAAGACACAATTCCCACTGCCAAGGACAGCCCTGCAAGCTGTTCTGCTGCTGAATGCTTGCTTGGCCCTAATTTTTCTCAAAGGGCTGACAGTCCTGCTTGCAACACATTTCTTGCTGGGCTTGGGAGGTCCAGCATGGCTTGGGCCATGTTCTCCCCGGCTCCTTCAACATTATTATCTTTAGTGCATGAAAGAGGGGGGAAAAAAAGCCCTAAAAAAAATCCCCCAGGGTAACATCAAACCAAAACAAGGGAGAACTTTTGTTTTCAGACCAGGAATGTGAGATGAGCAACAGAGTTTGCTCCCAGGAGCTTTAGGTGGGGGTGGATTGAATGTAAACGCCAGTGAGAGGTCTGGACACAGATGCAATCTTCCCAACAACACAGGGTCAGTCAAAGTTGCAGTGTTTATGTAGACACGTTGTTTCCTAACACTAATTTCTAGTCAGTTGGCTTTCTGTGTCTTGGAATAATGTGGTTGTATTCCTCTTACCACAGTATTGTTGGCAGGGGGCTTGGAGCACCGGCAGCATCAGTGCTGGAAACAACAACACCTGGGAAATATTCTCCATCGCTGCCCCTCCGTTAGCTGTGCAAGAGCTGCGCAGCCCTCTGGTTTGTGTGGACTAATAGTTGAGTAATGCAATCTCCTTTTGAATGTTGATTTTCCTGTTCTAGATCAAGAATGAGCCATGCATCGATTGAATGACCTACCCGTGGTCAGTGAGTGACTCATGGGCAGAGGCAGGAATTGACACACCTGATATCTCTGTGTTCCTGCTTCCTAGACCCTGCAGCCTCTTGTTTTAGTGCTCTGCCCTTTCCTCTCCTGCCTTTTTTGTCTCTTGCCCATTGCAGGATTTGTTACGTGTGTGATTTCCAAAGAGACAATATCGGACCACTGCCAAGAAAATGAGCCATCTTTTCTTTGACACAGGTTTCTGCAGGCACACAGAGAAGCTGAAGTTCCTCCTATTTCTTATCTTTTTGGAATATTTTGCCATGTTCTGCCTGGTTTGGTAACCAGGTAACGCTCTGCCTCCAGCACTGCCCACAGATAGCCCGAGTTGGAAGGGACCTCAAGGATCACGAAGCTCCAACCCCCCCCCGCCACAGGCAGGGCCACCAACCTCCCCATTTAATACCAGTCCAGGCTGCCCAGGGCCCCATCCAACCTGGCCTGGAACACCTCCAGGGATGGACGGGGCATCCACAGCCTCTCTGGGCAGCTGTTCCAGCACCTCACCACTCTCCTTGTAAAGAACTTCCCCCTGACGTCCAACCTAAATCTTCCCTCCCTCAACTTAAAACCATTTCCCCTTGTCCTGCTGTTATCTACCCTTTCCAAGAGTACCAGGGCATAATCAGTCACCAGAAGTCAGTGGGTGGGTTTTATAAATCCCAGCTCACCATTCAGCGAGGTGTAACAGCTGTTGCGATCAATATTTTACAGCAGGTCTGTCTGAGAAGTTAGAGCAAAGCCTTTCGCATCCCCCTGAACGGCTGAATAATTCACAGGAGTGGCTCTAATCGCTTTAAGCTCTTCGCATTTGAAAGTAAGCAGACAATTCAGAGTAATTCTGCAGAGAGGGGCTGCTTACAGCCACTGAGCCGAGAGGGGACAGAGCTTCGGCTGCTGAACGGCTCCTCAGGTGTGCTGGAGCCCAGCGTGGGGAACAGCGGTCTCTTTGGCCGTTTGGTTCGCCTGATATCCTTCAGGATGATTTCCGAAGCGCTGGCAGTCAGCGCGGAAATCACGCCCTGTACTTTTATAACTTCGCACACACAGAACTCTGCACGGGCACCGCGAGGTGCCACAGAGGCACGGAAACATTCCGGCGCCTCCAGGAAAACAAAAGCAAAAGAGGAACCGCAACGAGCCCGGCGCTCAGCCCGCGCCCGGCCGCAGCTTCCAGCCCTCCGCCCGGCTCAGCCCTGCCCTCCCGGCCCAGGGCAGCGTTCAGACGGGCGGTCCTTCTCCGCCGCCCGTCGCCTTTCGCTCTGGGAGGCGGGACGGCTCCTTCCCTCCCAGCGTCCGAAAGCGGCGGGGCGCGGAGCTCCGTGAGCCGGGGCCGAAGCTGCCCTGCGTGCCGCCCCGCCATGCCGCGCTGCCCCGGCCGTGCCGCCGCGCTGCCGCCGCCACCACCACCACCACCAGCACTGCTCCTCCTCCTCCTCCTCCTCCTCCCGGCTCCGCGTCCCGCCGCCGCCGGCTGTGCCGCCCTGGGGCTGTGCTGCCCGGGCCGCACCCCGTCCTGTCGCAGCACCGGCTGGCGGCCCGACGGCTCCTACGGGCCGTGCTACTGCGACCAGGCGTGCGAGCACACCCTCGACTGCTGCCACGATTACTCCCAGGCCTGCCCAGGTGAGCAGAAAGCCGTCGCTGTGCCTCTCAGAGGTTAGGCTGGAGCCGGCTGCATCCCCGTGACGGCACCGAGGGCTGCCGGGTGCGCTCTGCTGACGGCTCGGCTGCGGTGCCCGGGGGGGGCTGTGAGCTCAGGAGGCGTTATTTTAGCGAGTGGAGCCGTCCCGTATTGCCTTCCCACGGACAGCATCCTCACGGAGCCCTATCCGCTCACATAACGCATTTCTTTGGTCTTTATTTTTTCTGTTCTTGTTCTTTAAGCTGAATAGCTGCGCCTTCGCAGTTTGCTTCAGGCAGCTGTTCCCGTGGTTCAGCTGCCTTCTTCAATTGACAGTTCAGCCCAAAGACTATGCCAGCACGGGCTGGCGGCTCTGCAGACCGCTGCTGAGCGCGGCAGGGAGCGGTGATGCCCGTGGGATCCTAAACACGCATAGTCCTGAGGCTGCGGTGCCGGCTGTGCCCTCCGGTACCGCTCTGACAGCGCAGGCGGTACCCGCAGGAGCCCGTCGCGTGTTTCCCCGTGTCACAGAGGGGCGCTGAGACACGCGGCCGGACGCACGAGGAAGTGGCGAAGGGCACCGGGCGCTCTGCCCGCCGCCGCGCTCTGTCCCGGCACTGAGCTCAGTGCTGCCGCCCCGTGGCGTTCCGGCGGTACTGCAGCGCCGCGCACGGGGCTGTACGCGGGGTCAGCGCCGCGTCGCTTCTCCTGAGTCCGCCTTGCAGCCCGGCCTTCCTTCGGGACTTTTCTTTCTTTACAGAACTCCTTTATCAAACTGGTTTTAAGGCAAAATATTATGGCGTTTACGTTAATGTCTGAAGCCGAATGGAACTGAAAAGAGTGGAAGATTCCAAATAAATAGGATGCACGAGGGGAGGATAAGGTGGAACAGCATACAAGCCAGCGCACATGCCTTTTTATAGTATATTGCTGCATCTTAGTTAGAGAATTGCTTTCATACCTAATCTTTGAATGGGTTTTCTCCTTGGACGGAGAAAAGCAGCAGTGTTTGAAAGATCTCCCTAAAGTTTCTGAAGACAAGTGGTGGTTTTGAACGAGGTTAATGCAGTAATTAGGGCTTATCTGTGTGCCATGAGGGAGCACATGGAGGCATCAGGGTTGAGCTGCTCAGGAAGGCAGCGGTTGGCAGCAGCAGTTATATGATTGCAAGGAGTGGGGCTGTAGCTGATGGAGAATATATTGGAGCCATGAGGGGACTTTCCAGAAGAAGCCCATTTGACTCGAGGAACCCAAAAAACGTCTTGGGCAGCTCAGGAATTCCTGTGGCAATGTGGCACAGCACAGCTTTCCACCCACTGTGCCCAGCGGTGAATACTGACAGCTACCCGAGATAAAGTGAATAGAGGCCACCCAAATATGAGGGAAAATGGGATCGTAATGAGAACTCAGCTTCTCTGTGCCCGCGTGCTCCTCTTACTGTTCTCAGTCAGGCAAGGAAGATTGAGTTGTGAGACACAGTTAATTACAGAAGGCATGTGAGGCTGCACCGCCGCTGATGGCAGCCAGGAGCTCCTGTGCTGGCCAAGCACGGCTGCTAGGGCAGCCAGCCAGGGTCCTGCCAGGAGAAGCAGTGATGCCAGCACAGCCAGCATTGGAATGCTGCTCTCTTTTTGCCTTCTGCTCAGTCAGGACAGATGGTGCAGTTCACCGATGAAGAGCGGACAGAGGAGCAGTGAAATGTTTTGTCTCAGGTAATCTTGTGCTCTCATAACAAACGTGCGGTTGAGCATCCGCAGAACTGTTTCTTAGCAGTGTTGTCAGGACAGTGAAGGTGGGGGATGGTCCCCGGTGTCTCCCTGTGCTCCTGTGGCCACTGAAGAGCTGGAAGCATTCACCCCTGCTCTCGCTCACCATCCTTCTCTTACAGCTCGGTTTGATTCAGTCTAATACAAAACGTTCTCAGTTCCCCGGCACACGTGCATTTGCACTGGAGCTCACAGCAGTGCAGCAGGAGGTGAGTGGCCCTATGCAGCCTGGACTGCTTTGGGTGGCTGGAGCTTCTGGGAACAGACCTACCGGCACAGCTGGGAAAGCAGGAAAACTCATCTCTGGAACGTTCCACACCCTTTGTTTCTTACTCTTCCAGTTATCCCCTGTGTTGTATCTCAGTGGAGCGCCTGGAGTGGCTGTGCAGAGCCCTGCAAGACGACGTATCGCGTCCGGAGGAGGCACATCATCCAGGAGCCCCGGAATGGAGGAGAGGCATGTCCTGCCCTGGAGGAGAGGGCTGGCTGCGTCGAGTACTGGACTGAGCAAGGAACAGAGTGTAAACAGTCCCTGAGTAAGTCCTCTGAAAATGTAAGTGCCTTGGAAACAGAGGAGGGCTCGTTTGGGCCAGCAGATTTGGTCTTTGTTTGAAAAGAGTTGTTTTCAAACACCATCAGATTTGCTCCGGGTCTGCCTGGTGGGACTGAGAGCTGAGCTCTTCACTCGGGGGTGTGGAGATATCCTTCCTGGGACAGTGTTTAAAAATAGTTTGCTACCATTTACTGCGGCCTGGTGTGTTTCAAAAGTGAAATATGACAGACCTGTCATGATCTCACAAGGGCAGATCTCTGGTAATTTTGATATTGTTGGTAGATTAATGATGGTTTAAAACTTCTGGAAGTGTGTGTTGAGTGCCATTTTTTTTTTATTATTATTATTATTAATGAGTCATCTGCAAAAAGCCATGAAGGAGCAATACCCATCAAAGGCAAGGTATGGCCTTTTCCCTTGGAGCAGGATGCATGCAGGGGAAACCTCCTGCTATTTTCTGGAGGAAAGGTTTGATTTGAGTTTGTTCAGGTTGATTTCTATCACATACCCTTACTGATTATTTTGAAAGAACTGCTGGTATTTTGGGGTCAAAACCTGTCCAGTCTGGAATTTAGCTACAACTGCCTTTATCAAACCTGTTGCTTTGATGCCAATGGTAAATATTGCCTCCTCCTCTGGCTTTGGGTGTGCCTGATAAGAAGGCTCACACTACTCAAGCAAAAATCTGGCTGCAATACAGATTTTCTTCTCAGTGCAATGGTTGGTGGGAACCAATAGCAGGAAAATACACGGTTGTGTTTGTTTTTCTCTCCTGCCAAAGATAAAACCAAGTGACGTTAAAGACCCATCTCCACTGTTTCACAGACATTGACAGCCTCAGTGTGGTATAACCACTTACACTGTGTACTCTTTCTCTTTGATATATGCAGTCCCTGCGTTTATAACAACAGGAGGGTTTGGAAAAGCAAGGAAAAAAAGAGCTGCAACCGATGGCCGTGAAAGAGTGGGGTAAGTTGGTGGCTCAGCACAGGGGCACAGTCATACTCCACCTTGAACATCTCTCTGCAGAGTGTCCAGTTTGAGTGCTCAGTGCTTGTCTCCTCTATCTTTACACGGGAGGATGTCTGGCAAGGAGCTTTTGAAAGTCGCATGCCTGTGGTTAGTGATACTGCTTGAAAAGATTCCTAACCACAGACCACGGTTAATGTTTATACATGCATCGTTTCTGTACGTGTACATGGTATATGTACTGCACAGTTTAAGAAGCAGTAGACTTCAATGGGAAGAATCACCAAACGTGGAGCAGTGGCCCCTTTACAAGAGAGTGCTGTGAGAATGTACTGGAGTGTGATGTGTCTGTTCAGCAGTCCTCACTGTGATGGAACTTCTTTGTTACCGCTTTAACCAATGGAAGTCCAGCACTTGTCTTTTCTCCTTAGGAGAGTCATTTACCAGCTGGACCTTATGGGTCCTTACTGAGAGAGAAGAGTGTGTTCCTAATCCAGAGTTGCTTTTCTGTCTAGATATGTTATTGAGGTTTGGTGTGGAGACAGGTGTCATGGGTTAGAAGTGATACGGCCACTGTTGGACTCTGAGGGTTCCCACTGAGCCCCAGTGGGGCTGTGAGGGCTGCTGACTTGGGGGATTGTGCCTTGGTATCAGAAGTGGAAACAGGGGCTGTTTGCACAGATCTATGTGAAAGGAGTAAATTCTCAGGAGACAGAATCTGCTACCTTATTGCATGGGAAACTCATCCTTCTGCCACTTCAGCTCCTTTGGGCTGCCTGTTTGTGCTGGACTTTGTTTGTTTCTAATTAGTGATGTGTGGTCGCTGAATTTACTCTGGCTCTTCCAGTGCTGCAGAAGGTTCTAACCTGGTTATGAAGGTAACCCTTGACGGTTGTTTTGGCTGCAGGTACTGCGTGGAGTTCCAGCTCGTGGCCATCACGCAGGGCTGCCTGCACAGTCACCACTCATACACTCACTGGATGCAGTATCTCAGGGAGGGCCACACCGTCTGCGTGGAGTGTCAGCACCCGGCCTTAGACTCTGAGAGTCTGCATTGCTATGGGGATGGCAGTGGAAGCCAAAGGTAAGAGTTTGGGTTTCTTTTTTCATGTTGAATTTTTCATTCTCCTCCCTCGATCTGCTTGTCCCAGTTTCATAATGTGCTTTGTTCAGCTCTCTGGAGCACTGCCCACGTATTAACTGGTGATCCTTGCTGCATACCATGAGTTAGGCTGGAAATCTAATCGCTTTCTTGCAGAAAAGTCAAGTATTAAACCAGTGGCAGAGCCAGGACTGGAAAGTTCTGCACTAAGTCTGCTAAATCTCACAGAGTTTTAAGTGGAACAGCTGTGGGTTGATGCATTTTTAGTGGTGGTGTCTTACAGATACTTCAGCCATACCTCTAAGGTTAACAGTCCTGTCAGGTCAGTCTACTGAAACAAAACGTGTTGGTGATTTTTTAAGAACTGGGGATTTTGTTTCTACAGGTGACTCTTAATGAGTACTTCTGGCAAGCGGTAGCTGGCTTAGGGGCTTGGGCTAAGAGCTGGGACTTGTGCTTGGGTGGTAGCGCTGTTAAACCTCTGCTCTTTCAGCATCCTTTCCCTGGAAAGCTGAAGAAGCTTTGGGGTGATGAATGGGGAGCACCCAAGGTGTACAGATTGGGTGGACTTCAGTGAAGGTGAAGGGAATGGCTTGAAGCTGTGACACATCTGTGGCAGAGCCAGCAGCAGAGGAATCCTGGCTCTCCAGCCTCTGCTGTGGTCACTGGAGGCACAGCTCATGCATTGCTTTTATCCTCATAGGTACAATTCTCTTAGATAGAATGCTCTTAGAAGTTAATCCCCTTGTCAGTTTGTTAAAGGCATTCTATGAAACTGCAAAACAGCCTGGGCTGATGTTACCTGTCACTGTGCTGAGGAATGCTTTTAAAACATATAGAGAAGTTTAAATAAGCACGTTTGTTTGAATTAGGGACCCTAAACTGAGTTTGTTAGGCTTTAAGCACAAAAAGTAATGCACTAGCAGGACTACCAGTAATGGCCCTTTTATCAGGGTTTGTTTCAGGCTTTTAGTAAGAGGAAGTCATGTTGGACTCTTTTCCTTCCTTGCCTCAGCTTGTTGTGAACAAAGGTTCCAAAAGCTTTTTAGACAAAAAGAAGAAACAAAGACTTATTGGTGTGGCTAGGAAGGTTTCTTACTTGCATTCAATCTGAACGTTATTTTAAACGATTACAGTAATGTTATTTTACTGAAGTGCTGGAGCCAGAAAGGAACATCAGATTAATTGAAATGAAAAATACATTCAGGAATTCATTTCCTCTCAGGGCTGCAAAAAGAGGAGGGCATTTTCATTTGCCAAGCTATCTGGTGAACAGCACTGTACGCGGAATAGAAGCACAGAGAAAACGTGATGGTGTGGATCACAGCAACCTGATCCATGCTGGCAGGCTGAAGGCTGGAGATGGGTCGTGGTAATGGTGATTGGTTTACTGACTTCAGTGAACCAAGACTCAGCTCGTGGCTCAGCAGCTGGTTTGAATCCACCCCAACTAAGCAAAGCCTAGAAATTGTTCCTGTAGACCTGCTGTAGGTCTATAAGAACTCCTTATAGACATGTGAAAACCAGCAGGGAAAACAGCTTTCAGTACAGTAAGCTTTCACCTCTCCAATGTTACTGCCTATAATATCAAATGAACTAATGTCTGTGGCATTTTCTGGGCAGCTATGAGCTCTCTGTGTATGCCAACTGACGTAATGTGTGCATTCACTTGGGTTCATTACCGAGGTAGCAGTGTAAGCTTGCAGAACAGGCAGTGCTGGTGTGGGCTGGCATGGGCAGTGGACAAAGCTCAAAGCTCTACAGAAAACAATGGAGATGCATTTCATGCCTCCTTGGTCTGGCAGTGCTGGGCAGTTTGGTCAGAGGTGAGTGGGCAGCTGGCAAGTGGTGTATGAGTGATGTCTCTGCTCTGCAGCTTCCTTCTCCTGTGTGTGCACATGAAGCCTCCCTTCCCTTCCACATGCATCTGCTAGATAACCTCCTAAGGTCTGTTGTTCTTCAACCCTATGCGACCTTACTACAATGGTGAATCAAGTTGGTTCTTGGCTAGGGCTGAATATCTCGCTTGATTTCTTGATAACAGCTATATTAAATACTTAGGATGTTGATCTTTATATGAACGGAACTAACCCATAATTAGTTTCTAGAAATAATATGCTTTTTTTACCAGGTTACGTGGTGGAAAAAAGTGACCCCTGTGGTCTCTTAGAAGAAGCTGGACTGTTGGTGGGGACAGCCATTGAGTGGGATGAGGGAAGTGTCTGTGAAAAGGTTTCTGCCTTCGATTAGAGTAAGTGGGCATCCCTGAGCATGCAGCGTTGGCATGGAGCGGTGCTTTGAAGGTCATGTGGTGAGGGCATAGGATGGGATTTGCTGGAGAACAGAAGCACGATGCTTGGAAAGAACAGTGGAAGAAGATGGGAAGGCAACTGCTGCCCTGAGAAAAAATGGTGATGGGAAGCCAAAGCTGATGCCAGCACCTGGGATGCAGTGTGCTGCATGTGTGAGTGCACTTACATCTGCTCCTAAGTCTGGCTGCTTGCTCAGTTCACCCTCATTTGGAATTTTTACCTGTGCAACTCTACTGGTCAACTTGCCTGGGAGCCAGGCACAGCTTGCTGGTGACCTCAGAGCAAGTCTGTGTGGCTGGCCTATGCCATGGCACTGCCCTGGGCCTGTCAGGCTGTGCAGGGATGCACATACAGCTGCTGCTGTCACACCCACGCTGTGCCTGAGCTCCGCTCTGCTCACGCTGTTGGTTCAGCAGCTTGTGCCAGCATTTAGTTCACCGAGATATTGTTCCAAGAGTGACTCTCAGGAAGGAAAACATCTGACAAGAGTTTAAAATAAACTCGGCAATGCTGGTGTATTTTGATGAGTATTTCCTAATTATCTTCTTGTGTCTGAGTGGAGTCTGGCTTATAAACGCGTCAAAACGAAGAGAGATGGTTGTTGTCTGTGCCTTCCACCTGTCCTATGCTGTGTAGAAGAGATTCGTTTGTCTTAACCCCTGTTGTGAAATGAGTGGGAGCTCAGGAGTTTCCAACGTTTTTGATTTGTGGTCAGATCAGTTGAGGATAAGGTGGGATAATTCAATGGCTCGGATTGGCTTCTTCCTTCTAGAAGGTTATGAGATAAATGAGGTGGAGTATTAAACCAGGAAATTGATCTGTTAATTTTGCATCATATTCTGAAAGATCTACAAATAAAGCCCAGAGCAGCAGACTTGACATCTGTGAAATTGTTACTCAGCCTGTGTTGAGGCGGATCAGCTGCTCTTCATCATCTGGAGCAAGCTGTGGTGGTGGTAGCACATAAACGTCCATCCAGACTGCAGTAGTTTATGCCCATGCTTGTTGGGCGGGGGGAGAAAGAGAGTGGATGGACGTGATTTATAGCAAAGTCAGTATCTGCCTTTCCCACCAGCCAGCCTGGAGTTGGCAAGCTTAGCCGATGTGTTTAAGCAGTAAAGCCTTTTAAAGGTAAAGCTGCAGCTCAGAGTTTTGAAAGGTATGGGACTGCCCTGTGTGCAGCCTGCTTCACCAGAGATCTTAATCCTCCCTCTGTGGATTGTGGTATTTTGAAATGACCTTAAGCCAGGAGAAAAATACAGTGAGCCTTTTTCCAACCATGTGTGATGCATAAAGCCCTGCTCTGGGGCATGACATCTCATTAAACTAAGGGCAGAGTTAGCCATGTGGAGCTACAGTAGTAATTCCAGCTTCCACAGAACTATAAAACAAGTTAGGGAATCTGTTTGTCTGTTCTGCTGGCAGCCCTCTGCACCGGGCATGACGTGGTATCAAACAGTGGTATCCGTGCATCTCTAAAGGACAGGGCTGAAACATACAGGTGTGAGGAATTCCTTTAAACCACTGCACCATCAATTTAAGGAGGGAACACACTGTGTGTGTTTCTTGTTCTTTGGCTGCTCACAGAGATGAATTTTGCAGGTCTCACGTTCAAATCCAGCTCTATACGCTTGTAAGGGAGTAAGTATCTAACAAAGCCTGTGCTGCTGCTGCTCGCAGTGAGCCTCTGCTACAGCAGAATTTCCTCTTCCGTGGCTCCTCAGCCAACATTTCTTCTGCAGCCACTGATGGTGACAAATAGCCTGTGAATCTGCTTGGTTGTTTTAGTAGGGTATTTCTCTGTTCAGATCTGGTCAAGGTATTGATGGACTGCCTGAAGGAAAAGCGTTGTGGTTTGGGTTTTTTGGGTGGGTTCCCCCCCCCCCCCCCCATCTTCTCCTTAAGAAGAATAGTTTTTTTTTTTTCCCCCCCTCTATCTTCTCCTTTTCATCTTCCTGCCCATGCAGCGGTGGGAGCCTTGCAGAATGTTTCTCTGACTCTTTTTGGGTTCAACACCTGCACCATGTGCTGCTCTGGCTTCTTCCAGTCCGGTGTTCCTGGGAGGACTGGTTGTGGTCTGCTTCATGTTATTATAACCCTGTGGGGGTCACTGCAGATACTTTTTTTTTTTTTTTTTTTTTTTTTACAGCAGCAGAAGTGGAAAATTGGGTCTACGAAGTGAAAATTGATGTTAGCAACCTAAATGGAACTTCCTGGGTGATTTGCTCTGCTTGAACAAGTGCCTTCCTGCTGTGGCAGTGCAGCATGCTGACATTCTCCCTCTTATGCTTGTGTTTCAGGAATCAGCTGTTGCACTGGCAGGCAGTGGGGAACCCTCGATGCAGTGGAACATGGAAGAGAATTCGCCAGCTGGACACTTGCTCCTGTCCTTCTGTTCACAGCTTCTTGTTCATTTAACTCCTGACAGTCCCAGCAAGCGAGCTCTGTGATGGCTCATCTGGCACAAACACGCAGTAGCAGTAGTAACCACAACCAAAACAGTGACTTCTCCACAGCAGAGGCTGTGCTGCTTGCTTTCAAGTTTGCTGTCTGCACTGGGTCACGCTGAGTGCTGTACTCAGTTTCCAAAGAAATCAGGCTGGCTGTGAAGTAGCAGTCTCTGTATATCCATTCCTGTAGCCACTTCTGCCTGACAGAGGCCTTTTTGACCCCCGTGACTTCTTTCAGATCACCCCTTCCCTCACATAAGAAAACAGAAAAAAAATCTTTATGAACCCAAGTTTAATTATTGCTTCCTAAAGTCTCATTAAAAAAAAAAAAACCACAACAGCACAAAGTGAATTAGCTCAAGTGTGCCCTTTTTGTGGCAATAGCATTTCCTCATGGATCCTTGTGCTCGTATATCTTTTCCTTCTTTTTTCTTTACCTCCCTCCCCCAGTCTCATCATTTCATATTGATCTTCGTTTCATATTGATCCTCAGTCTTACACAAGGTTGATCTTGCACTGCTGAGGTAATGACAAAACTTAGAAATGAGCCTGCTCCGATCTGTGAGGATTGAAGGTACCACAGATAAATAGGAGTTGGGCTTCACATTTCAAGGAGCATCTTGGAGTTGCCCCCAGATGCAGTGCTGTCCTGGAGTTCTAAATAGCAAGTCATTCCAGATGGACCCATGGAGGCTAGCTGTGGCCTTGTGTTTTTGTTTTGTTTCTTTTTTTTTTTTTACTAGAAAATATGTGAATTGTTTTCTTTATATTGTGCTGATTTATATTCACACTTTTCTATAAGTGGAAATAAAAGAGACTGGAGGTGTTCACTCAGTGTGAGGCTGCTTACCCTGTGTAGTGCCATCTCTGCAGTGCCTGAGCCTGCCTCGTTTGTTCCAGCCAATCTTGCTGTTGACTCCTGTGCTCCAGCAGGTAAGTTCCTAGAATCTGCTTAAACAAAATTATGACCAGTTTAGATACTATCTGGTGTCTGTGATGAGGATCTTTTGTGAAAACATTAAAGGGCTGAGGAGAAGTGGTTGAGTTGGATAGGTGTATGTATGTATAGTGCAGCAAAGCCCAGCAGCGCTCGACCCCTCCTGGTCATTACAGTAGGGATTTCAGAGCAAGGCTCTGCTTTTTGTTACATGCTACAAGCTGTCTCTGTGAATTAATGACTCACAGTGGGGTGATCTCATCCCAGAGTAACAGGACTGGGGGGGGGGGGGGGGGGGGGGGGAAACAAAAAACAAAAAAAAAAAACCACTTGTTCTTCACTGTCTGGCATAACCTACCTTTGTGGCCTGCTCAGGAAAACTCTGGCTTGTGAACAGAGGGATACAACCTGCTGAGGAATGGCTTGTGAGTAAGTAGCTAGAGTGCAGTGTTTTGGTTTCAGCAGTGAGGAATTTCTATCAAGCTGGAAGTCAATTTCTTAGTGGAGGTATGTAATCATAGCAGTATTTAGTCACTAGAAGGTTTTATTTGTTCTGCAGAAGCCCCATGCTGGGCCCCAGCAACCTGAACAGGCAGCTGCTCATGTCAGCAGCAGAATGAACCCGCCATTGAAAATACATTTTGCTTTCAAAAATCAACTCAAATATTCAGCCTGGTCTAGTATTAGATATGGAGGTTGGTGGCCCTGCATGCAGCAGGGGGTTAGAGCTTGATGATCCTTGAGGTTCCTTCCAACCCAAACCATTCCATAGTTCTATGGTTAACAATGCAAATCCTTCCTTTCTCTTCCCAGATGCTCTAAGAAAAGAGTACTGAATCTTTAAAAGATGCAATCTCTCCTTAGTAAGGCTTAGAAACTTAGTCTTCCAAACGTAATAATCACCAGGCTGCCCCTCTCCTACAGTATTGGAACCAATCAGGTAGCAAAAGGCTGTATTGAATAGTTATACGTGATATTGCCAAGTAGTAGAAGCTTTTACAATAATCAATGAAATGATGTAGTACCTTAAAGCACTTAAATTGCAATCTCTTTTATTTATTGAGTACATAGGCAATACTCCACTATATTTACATATAAGACCTTTGTAAAATCGCTATAGTACTTGTCAAATGTTTAGCCCTGGCATTAATCCATTTTGTTGGAGTCTTTCAGGAAATGCTGATTGGCACCTGCCATGAGTAAGTGTTGTGAAACACCCTCCTTGACCCCAACATTTGTGGAACACCCTCATGCTTCAGGGTCTAGTGAACAAATGAGTTTTTAAGACTCCAAGTCCTTTTCCCCTTCTAGTGATATTAGTCTTAATTACAAAGGGAAAGTTCCACTTGAAGGTGGGGCAGTTTGCCCTTTCAAAGATGTAGTTTTATTTTCCAGTTCTCTAATACAAGCTTTTAAAAGCTCATTTTCATCCTTTAACTCTTCCTCTGAGGATGAATGTGTGTTAATGGTGAGTAGTAACAGCATCTGCTGTGGCATGGCTGCTGCTACTCCTTCCTCAGTTGTCAAAAAGTTTTGTCCTAATTTATTCAAGAAGTTGGCCATTTTTGAAGGGGATTTAATAATGGGACCACTGTCCCATTTAGGTCTCCATTCTTCAATAGTCTGAGCAGTGCTTAGCCATGGGGACCCCAGGAACCCCAGGGTTTCCCCCAGGAGTTCCTCTTTTAGTATATTTGGAGGGGTACAGTGACCAATTCATATATATATATATATATGTTTTTTTAGGTGAACCATCATAAATGAGTATCTGGCTGACTTGCCAAGTGTAACACTACAATATGATGGAAAGAACCACAATAAGAGCAGGGTGACAAAGCCTTCGGTTGCAGCAAATGAGAACGAGCCCAAATGCAGCAGCCACAAGACACAAAAGAAGAGAAGAAAAAGAGCAGCTTACCTTTAGAAGGCCTCCAGTAGAGAGGGGTCCCCAACAAGATACCCTCACCTCCACTACCAACGCTTAAATGAGGTCTAGGAAGGGGTGGATCCTGGCTCCAGCCCTTCTGGTCACTCAGGTACATTGCATGCAGCTGAGCTGCCCTGGGCTGGCCCTTCCTTCCCACCAGGTGCTCAATCACTGCTTCAAGCTGTGACTCAGCGTTTCCTCTACACTCCTCCATTCATTATTTTCAAGTTTCTGTTTCATGGAGAATATTGGAGGAAAAAAGGTCATTTTTAATTGACAAAAAATTATTTCTCCTGCTTCCATTCTTAAATCAAAGATCTGCTGTGACAGCTAGGTTCACACGTGGCTCAGTCTGATATATCTGAGAGCTGTTCCTGCCCATCAGTAGTGGGTTTCTCCTGGGGTCCTGCTTGTGATACAGCTGTGATCCAACATCAGTAAGCATAAGGTAGTCTGTTGCTATGTTCGGTGACTTGTTGGTCGGCGTGTCTTCATGTTATTGCCTCATCCTTGAGCTGATAATGTGAAGACATATCAAGAGCCACTGGTGGTTGCATGGTAGAACTTCCAGATTTCTCTTCCTGCCACTGTAGCCTAGAGATGCAGGAGCACTGTAGAAGTTGTATTTCTACATTGGTTACATCACTCAATGAAAGGAGACTTTGCAAATATATCAGCACATCTTAAGAAGGGCAGCACAGTGTGCTGGCTTCGGCTTCTCACCTTGAGTAACTTCAAACTACTGAATTCCAGGGGGAAGTAAAGAAAGGTGCAAGTGTGTGTGAGAAAGAGCAAGAGTGAGCCTTTTAAGTAGGAGAAGATAATGCAGCTTTCAAATCACTTCTCCTGCAAGTGAAAATTACCTCGTGGTGTAGACAAATACTGGCCCTGCCTGTTTCCCTCTAGGGACTTTATCACTGTCCATCATTACAATCTCTACAGCCCGGGTTTTGGGAAAGATAAGATTATTGAAAACCCAAGGCAAAACACTCTTGAAAAATGGCTTTTTACAATAAACAAGAAAGGCAGCCTCATGCAGAGGAGAGGCTGTGCACTGAGGATGACAGCCGTTCCCATGACAACGCCAAAAACCTTTCACCATTGGGTATCAACAGGAGAACATCTCCCACGGCAAGCGCAGGAAGCCAGGAGCCTGCTTAGTCCTCGTCTCATAAATCATCCTGATGGACAGCACTGATCAGCACTGCCAGTTGTGCACGTGCAGCTCACCTCCCAGGAACCACCTGCCTTCGGATGAAAGGAAGACCAAATAAACTTAAAGCTCCAGAGCTGGCTGTATGTAAAAGGAAAATTAAGCTCTGCTAGTGGTACAAGATTTCCCTCTGTTCTCTAGCTGAGAAATCACAATTTTTAATGATGAAAAACCAAGCAAAAATCCAGGACATCTTAAAACCATTAAAGAGGACCACTGAAGAAGCCATGTGGTTTTGCTCAGCTGCAGAGAAATCTCTCATTGACTTGGGATGGAGAGACAAGGGCAGCTTGGGAGAATTTTGCTATATTTCATGCTGATCCTGTAGTGTTCAGGTTCTGATTCAACCACTTTCCTTCTGTGTTTGGAACAAGACGGTAAAAAAGCATTTTTCAGCATGAGATATTCAGAAGACCTGTCAGCTCCCTGATATGTGGGGCCCAGCTTCTGCAGTTATCTTAATGTATGAGAAGCTGCTTTCTTTTCTAAGGAAAAAACCCTTATGCATTTGGAAAGAATATATATATATATATATAATGTGCCCAGAAAGCTCTGTAGTCAGAGGTAAAAAAAAAAGAGCTACAGAACTCCTTAATTTCCTTAAATATCCCTTTTGCTCTAAAGACAAAGCTGCTTTTTCTGGTCTAGAGGAATTGAGTACATTGTGCTTTATTGGTAGGAGTTAGCAATATTCCTCCATAAATAGGGCTGTTCTGTTATCTTTAGCTTTTCAAAGCACGTTTTTATCCTTCATTCTGAATATTTTGAGTATTTAAATACGAAGATCGCTGACTCTTCTTTTTTGTTTATTTATTTTTTTTGTTTTAGAGGAAGTTTTTCTCAAGTCCTCTCCAGCCACAACATTGGTTGCTTGGTGATGGTGTTGATACTGCAAGCGTAGGAGTAGAGGTGAGAAGGGAGAGGGGATTCTGAACCAGCAGTGATTATTCTGTTCTGTAAATACCTACTGCAGCTTCAAACCACGAGAACAAAAATCAGCAAGAGGGTGACCTTTTCTTTTTTGTTTGTTTGTTTTGTTTCTTTGTTTTAAATGCTGTTTTTCCCATTTCAAGTTGGGTGCAGTGCATTCACTTCTAAGGCTGTTCCATATGTTCTGTGAGTCACCATCTTTTAATATCCGCATGGATCTTCAGGGCCTCCGGGCTTCTGCTCATGTTGCTACAGTTCTCACATCCTGTGGGGCATGCCCACAAGTTACCATGACGTTATGGGACCTGGATACACGTTCAGGGTGGGATGTGCTTTTCTGCATCTTGTAAACATCTTGGAGACATACTGGAAAGGGAGAAAGCTGGAACCGTGGTGCACTTTGTGCACATCTGCTGACAAACATCACAGTGTTGCCTTTTTCCATGAGTTCAGGCACAGCATCTGATCCCACACTCCCTGGATTAAAGAGTTCCATAATTGGCCCATGCTGGAAATAGGGCAGTTTCCCTTTCAGCATTCCCTCATCCTCAGGCTGCAGAGCTGACTCTGTGCTGAGATCTGTGCAGAGTTCAGCAAGGCTCTGTTTCTGCACGTTGGTGTTTTGCTGCTACTGTTCTTGTTTTACTTGAGGTTTGCCACTGCCTTTCTGTACCAATAGCTGCGTGCTTCCAGGTTACTGGGAGGATGCTGTAGGGAGATGCCAGCAGTAATGGGCTTTAACCTTCCTCTGCTCCCACACCAATCCTCACACTGATGAACCAGCTCCCGGGTTATTCCTTGTGCCATGCTTTCCCCATTAGTCCTTTGCAGATGGGGCAGAAGATTTCTGAGAAATGGGAATTGCTCAGCCCATCCTGCCAGATGCTCTGGCTCATGTAACCCTGTGCTTTCCTCCTCATCTGCAGGCTGGGGATGTTCTCTGAGCACTAGGAGCTCACACTGGAGAGCACAGAGTGCAGCTGAGCCCCTTCCTGCTGAGCGCAGATGTGTCTGCATCTCTTCTGGGCTCCTCCAAACCAGAGCCTGTGACCATTTCTGCATCCCATATGCGGGGACAGGTGCTCCGATGGGGCAGTGCATTTCCAGGAACCAATTGCTGGTTGTGTGGATACTAGCTGGAGAAATTCTGGGTTTCTTTGATGTGACAACAGGATGCTGTTACATTTTGGTATTGTTTTCTCCCTCTGTTATTATCTCAGTCTAGCAGGTGGATGCAATGTGGAAGCAGATCTCTGAAATGTTTTAACAAGGAGAGTGGCTTAGGGCCTCATTTCACTTCAGGGGATACACGAGTGAGTGGTTTCACAAAGGATGCTCAGGCACAATTGTGTGCCCAAGAGCTGACTCTCCCACTTCTCCCTCTCAGCTGCCTTCTGTGGGCATTGGCTGTGCTCATTTGGACACAGCAGTATGAGGACAGCTGGCAATCCTGGGTGGGAATTTTCTTCTTCAAATAGTTTGATACTCTTCCTCATGGGTAATGGCCTTAAAATCACAACCAAACTTTGGATGCAGGCTCACAGGGCGTGTGTGGATAATTCTTTAGTGTGTCAGCTGTGTGGCTTAATTTCTGTGTCATAACACAGACTGATGGCAGATGGGAGCTTTGGGTTTGAGAATTCATTCAGCTCCATTCAGACTTTTGTTTTGTTTTCAACAGTCAGAATTGCAACAGTAATGGTGGATCACAGAGGGTTCCGGGAAACAGAATTAACAATTAAAAAACCAAAGTGCAATGAAATGTATATGGGTGTGGATGTCAGAGGAAGGAGAGTGTTTGCCATAGCTGGAGTCAGTAATTGATGTTCATAATGTAGAACTGGTGGCACACTGACATATCGCGGCGCACTGCGGCTGCCCTGAGCAGGAAAAGCAGTGCAGTAGCAGCAGACCCACGTGTCACCTGCATCCTCAAAGGAGAAGGGAGCACACAGGAGGGAGAAGCAGGGTTTGGGTTCCTCACCACCTGATGACCACATGAGCCCTGAGGAGCACCGAGGCGCAGTGCTCCCAGCACGAGGTGTGCAGCGTTCTGTGCCAGTGGGCAGGAAGGAAGGAGGGCTGGGTGGGAGGATTGCTGCTGAAATGGGCAGGCTGGAAAGGGCAGGAGCTGACGGAGGCACTGCTCTGCTAATAGGTTCCATGAGAAGTGCAATGTAATCTTGTGTTTCTCCAAATGAACTTCCGTTCGGCATTTCAAACAGCCAGAAATGGCTTCCAAAACAGCAATACAGGAATGGTTGCTACATTTACATATCGGGAATGGTTTATTAAACAGCTGTAATTGTGCAAATGCAATGGCGGATATGTTTGCTTTATGGCGGCACATTTCCGTAAGAATGGCTTAATGAGTGTATTGAAGTCCTTCTTTGGGAAATGTAGAAGCCATGCAATTAAGCAAATGCATTTTCCAGGATTCTGATCCTGCAGTTTTTTATGTACTCTGTATGACTGCAATGGATTTATTAATTCCTGGGTATCTTTGGTAGGAAGTGAATGCATGCAACATAAACACAGAGCTCTCCTTCAACCTCATGGATATGCAAAAGCTGTTTTCTCTTTCTTCCATTTGGAAAGTAACCTTACTCACCTGCAAGGATGTGTTATGGGTTTAGATTTCTTTACAGCCACCCAAATCTTTCAACCCTCCTCACAAAGGCACAGCCTTGGGCCAGACTGAAGGGCAATGCACGCGCTCAGCAGCTTCTATGGTGCTGGAAGGCAGAACAGCCATAGCTCCCGGCATGATGGAGAGGTTGCTGCAGAATGGGCCCCTCCTCTGTCTGTCTCTTGGGCTGTCTTCTCATTTGCTGTCTTCAGGATTTGATGGATAAGCTGTCACTTCAGGCTTGTCTTGGAAAGTAATGGGAAAATCATATCAGGGTCTCTGAGAGAAGCCTGAGGGGAGATGGTTAGGAGAAGCAGTTCCTCACTTGAAATCGGAGAGGAAAAAGTCTTACCTGAAATTTGTATGAAAAGCAGGCATTCAGATTCCTTGTTAATTGCAGATGTTTCTAGAATGGAGCAGTTTCTTATTTCACGTTCCGTGTTCTGCTCTGTGTTCCTATGTTAGACCAAATCCCACTGTTCTCAGAAGAACGAAATTGCTTGGAGCAATTGAGCAAGCGTGCATTTTCCAAAGGTGCCCAAAAGAGGAAAGTTAAAGCTGAACATTTACATGTCTTCAGTGTTTTGAACAGCCCCACACTGAGCAGACAGGGATCCAGTGGAAGTCAGTGCTCTCCCAGGGGCTGTAGGCTGGAATTCTGAAGGTCATCTTAGACATAGAGGTAGCAGCACCATGGGGCCAGTGCTGTCCACCCTGGATTCACAAGGGAAGGCCATAAGGTAGCCAGATCTACACAGGGCTTTATGTGCCTGCAGAGAAGTGCCAATTACAGAAGGTTTTTGTCACCATGACTCTGTCACCTGTTGTTCAGAGGTGAAAGGAAGAGGGGTCAGAGATGGTTTGAGATTCCCGAATTACAATCACAGCTGCTTGCACTCGAGTTCCAGTCCCTTAGGAGCAAGGGGATGGAAATCCATACAGCACTCACATCAGTTCATGTTCAGCCTCTGTCTTGCCCTCTGTCACAGGGGGTGAGATGGGGAAAGGTTAATAAGCAAACTGCTTTTAACAAATCTTGGGCCTGGAGATAGCTACATTTTAATTGACTGTGTTAATCTGTTCGCCTATCTTGCTCCTTTTTTCATCTTTGCATCTATTAATTATTGCAAAGCAGTTCTTACTGATAACTCCCCGGCAGTTTGCACTGTTCTAAAATTATAAAATGATACAGTTGGCAGAATGGGTACAGACATGTACAGTTAATTGGGTTTTTGCAGAAGGAAATTACATAGTATAATAACATGCCCAGGGTGCCATGGGAAACACAGTTTCTTGTTACTTCAGTAAATAGGACTGGGAGAAGATGATGTCTGGATTATAAATTGTTTTGGGATCTATCCCAAAGCTGCAAAGAGTTTGAAAGCCCTATCATTTGGGTTTCTACCCAAACCATGAACCCATTGCTGGCTCCGCTGCCCCTGTTGGTCTTATCTTCCATTCATTCATTAAGGCAATGGCTCAGGTGCAGAGTCCTTGGGCAGCTGTTTTGATTGGGTGCCCACTGCCTGAAGTCACAGGAGCCACGCAATTGTAAAACAAGCCATGGTCCTAGCGGGAGGTGGGCTGTGAAAACCCAAGGTTTTGGGGGGAAAGCAGTATTTCTGCTTCTCACTTCTTTTTTAGGAAGTAGGATTGGTTAGAAGCAGTTGAGGACACTTTCTAAGTGAGAACAGTTGGTGAGAATGAATGTTTTTCATTTCCTGCTAAGTGCAATTCTCAAAACCAAGGCTTTGGTGGGTTGGGTTTTTTTCTTGTTTGTTTCTTGGTCTGTTTGTTGGTTTTTGTTTGTTTTCTTCAACCTGAATGCATAAACTTGAGTTGACCTGAAGGTATTACACAAATTCGGTAGCTTGAGTGTCTGAAAAAAAGAAAAAGGATAATTTGAAGGTTAAATGGAGATCTAAAGTTTTTCTGGTCATTTCCATAGAAAAGAACAACTCCTGCCCCCCAGGGTTTTGAGTAGCAAATCTTTGTAATTGCTATGTGCTGCCTTAGCTCAAAGTATCAATAATTTGTTATCTGCCTTCGCACTTTGATGTCACACAGAGTCCCCAGCTGTGGCAGGGCTGAGATCTGCACCCTGAGCCCCAGTTAAGCTCCTGGCTCCTGCATACCTCTGAGGCTGCAGCGTTTCTACTCCCCCCTTCATCACTTCAGTGTCAAAGGTGGGTTCCAAACTTTGTCATCTTTACAAAGGGCTCAGAGACCCCCAGCAAGCTGCTCTGGATGCAGGCAACAAGGCTTGTTTCATCCTGCCTATGCGACGTGCCATCTCCTCCAGTCATCTCCACTAATCTCATTAAAGCTCTGTTTTTATGAGTTGGAGATTTGTAATTTTGGTGTTGTTGTTGCTGCTAGTGTTGGAGCTCTGCATCAGAGCTCATTCTTGTAATTAATGTGACAGATCTTGAACTAGTACGTCAAAACAGCACGGTTGAGGCAGAAAAGCACTGGAAAGATCATCTTTAATCAAACAGCAGTGATTCACATTTAACCGGGTAGATGGGAAGTCCTCTACCTCGCTGGCTCTGAGCGAGGCTTCCCTAAGGACACGGTCTTAAAAGTTTTGCTCAGCTTCCTGGGCTCCACCACTTGGGCTTTTTGATGGAAACTCTTTAAAATGCCATTTCTGTCAGCGTGTCAGAGCTGTAGCTGGGAAGCTCTGAACACTAGCAATTCTTTTCATACTTATTTTCTAGAAGCTGTACAAAAAAGAGAAATGTAAGGGAGACAATCTTGATTTGAAGCTCCCGAAGCCAAACTGTCAGTTGGGTGGAAATCCTTTGTTTCGGGAGTCCCAGCCCTTTGTTCCCCAGACTCCCTCCATCTTTCTGCAAAGGCTTTGTGAATACTAATGGAAAACACGCACATCCCCATGCCTCCAGCTGGGCCTGAGTAACTGGGAGCTTTGAGGCAGACGTGTGGGAACTGGGAGTATGTTCACTGGTCAGTTACAATGCCTTCTGACACTGCACAGTTCTATCACTTAGAGGCATCCAGTGCTTGGGAAGGCTTTGAAATTTGCCAAGCTAATAACAGCCCTCTCCAGAGTTCTGGCATGCAGGTTACCAGAACCTCAGATTAATGGCAGTATTCTTATATTGCCATAAATAAACTTTCATTCTTGACCAGAGATGTGTACTGCAATCCACTGGTATGTTAACGCAGTATTTATTGGCTGTGCGATGCAGTCTTACAATCTTAACATTTGGCACTGCTTAGGATTCAGGAGCCCAGATTTCAAGAGCCGAAAGCATTTCTAGCTGGCAGGAACCCACCCACCAGTGCTCAGGTACCGTGAACACCAACCTCAGTTATCAGTTCTTTTTTTCAGTAAAATTCCTAGTTCTGAAGCTATTGACCTTTGTGGGACCATGAGGACACAGCCTGGTGCAGGAGCAGCATGGCAACATCTGTGCTCCTGCAGTGTTCTGCTTCTGAGACAGTATTCTCCCTCTCTTGCTCTATACGTACAAATGGAATCTTTGATTTCAAAACCTAATTGGTAAATATGTTTTCATTTACATGAAAAAGGGGAGTGAGCAGGTGGGATGCTGCTGTTCTTCACATGTGTTGCCCTCTGGAGGTGATGGGAATGGAGTTCAGTCCTCACGTGCAGTGGCTGGAGTGGTGCAGCAGATACATGAGGAAGCTCTGGGCAACTCAAATGCTGCTAGGATCTCTGCCAGAGAATTGCTCGAGGAAATTAACGAGTGGGAGGGGAAGGAGAAGGGGGAGGTGGGATCGTCTTTTCCTACTGCACTCTCCCACAGTGGAAGGCTGATGACCGGGAGCTATTGAAATGCTTATAATTGTCTCATTATGGACAGAAAATGTAATTAGAAGGGACAGCAATCTTTCTCCAAATTCAAAACACCGCAGTCTATCTTTGAAAGCAATTTTGGCCATTAGTGCAGGTGGTAATGTCCCAGCAATTGAACTCAATCTAATTGCACTGTCAAATGACTAAGGAGAAAAAATGAGCTCCCTCCCCAATTCCACCTGACACAGCCGCGAGTCTACAGGGAGCACTGGGAGCTCAGGGCAGTGTGGAGCTGGGTGGGGAGAGGGGACTGGGGTGGGACATGGGCACCCATGGATGGGTACACACCAACAGGAGGGGCTCTTTGCTGGCTCCATGCTCCCAGTTCCATTTCCCACTGAGATCAGGAGAGCGCACAAAGCAGCGTGTGCTGCATCTGCAGATGGCATCGATTGTGTTATTTTTGCTGGGGATGAGTGGCTCAACCACGTGTTCTCCAGTACAATGAGCTAAATTTATTCATGCCTTTGTCTTGCTTTTCCTAGATATTAAAGCAGCTCCATGTCCCGGGATAAAGGATGCTCCGTAAATTTGTCAGCAAAGCTGAGATAGGCATGGGAGAAGAGCTGGGTGAAAGCAGGCGCTCTTTGGTGGTCTCAGCACAGTGTCTCTTCCATCTCTTGCTAGGAAAGGATGGCTTCAGCCAGCTGTGCTCCTTCTGAGCCTTAAGAGTGGCACAGTCACTGCTCTTTGGTGCTCTTTGAGGCTTTCAGAAAGCCCTGCGAGACCCCTGAATCTGTGAGAAATGTAGTTTCACCTTCCTCGGGCATTATGCAGTTGAACAAACTATTTTTGGTGGAACAACCAATTGGTCTTGACTTCAACCTCTGGTGTATTCTCTTTGAAAGAATTTACAGAACCCCTCTCTCTATCACTTATTTACACACTTAGTCTCATATTTTCACATGCTTTTTTATCCAGGGGGTGCTGAGGTGCTGGCATAGGCTGCCCAGAGAGGTTGTGGGTGCTCCCTCTGGAGACATTCAAGGCCAGGTTGGCTGGGGCTCTGGGCCCTGATGTAATGGAGGGCAAGGAGCCCACGGGAGGCAGTTGGAACCGGATGATCTTTAAGGTCCGCCTGGACCTAAGCCATCCTGTGATTCTATGATACAATTCTATGGTTCTCTTCTCCAATCAGAAGCAGAGTAGCTGAAGTGCAAAGAAAAAAAACAGTTTTTCCTTGATCTTAATGAAAAACTGAGTTATTAGAGTTAATGCAGAAAACGGAAGTTTCTCTATACTGATCCTCTGTGGCTTTGTGTTGGGCTGTGTGTCCAGGGGTCTACTTTGGGTTTAGCAGAATGGAGTGGGAGATCCAACCCCATCTGGAAGTGCTACTGGCAGACAGAGGCTACCCTTGCAATGCATCCACTGCTCCTCTGCTAGGGAGGGACTGACATTTCCAGAAATGCTGCTCAGAAAAGCCCATGCATGAGTAAAGTATTACTATGGGAACTGGTGGAAGGTACCATCTGGTGGTACCTGTCCAGAGCTCATCTGCAGTGTGTCTCCATGGGCTCAGTCTTTCAGACATCATGTCATGACTTTGTAGTCTGAAAAAGGGGCTGTGATGATGTGCTGAAGAAGGCAGGGACTGAATGGAAGGAACTAACAAGAAAAGTAGAAAAGCTAATTTTTTTTTAATCTCCCGAGACATGAAGGAAGATTTTTGCAGCTAATGAATTATTTCTGAAAACACTAGTAATAGCTACAGGCAACATTAACTTCAAGAATCCCAATGAGCAAGCCTCATTTATGCACAGATTTAAAATTCTAATGTATTTTCATTTGCTGTAGCTCAACTCCAAGATGACTGGGGGTCTGGAAGGAGGCCAGAAGAAGCAGTCATGTTGCTGACAGTTTAGCACTAATCTCCTTAGATGCAGAAGTGGAAAGCAGTGGCCAGATCCTACTGAAGCCTGGGGCAACCAGTTATTTCAGCAGAGATCCTCCCAAGCCCTTTGTTAGCACTGGAAGAGGAGGGAGTTCATGGTTGCTGCAAGCACAGTTGTGTCATAGGTTAAACAGCTCTGCTGCAATTAGAAAAGCAAGAGTGGGACTCTGGCCCAGCTGGGAGTAATGGAAGTATTGCTCTCATCTTCATACACTGGAGTTCCCACCTTGTTTCACTGAAACTCCACTGCCAAGTTGGTGTTAAAACCCAGCCAGGACCATAGACTGGAGCACCTCAAGGCATTGGATCCCATCCGCAGATGGGAATGTGGTGGCCTGAAATCCCACCTCACAGCTGGAGCTGGGCTTGTAGTTTTCTGGGGCATGGGGAAGGGGAAGAGGCTGCTGGGGCTGGTGCTCATGGGTTTGGTTGGCATCTCGGTGGCAGCGCTCGGTGATGAAGGGATGTGTCATCCAAGAAGAAAAGGGAAACAGATGGTAGAGGGAGTTACAGTGGGAGGAAAACCCAATTAGAAGCCTGGTTTGTGGTGGGAATATGGATCTTATACCTTGAGTAACAGCCAGGAAAAGAGCGGCACCCAGTTTTTTCACCCATGGTGGTGAAGATTCTTGTTTAAAGCAGAGGTTGATACTGAAAAAAAGCACTTGTGAAGCTTTTGAGAGATTCTTCTCTGCAGGGAGAGAGAGAACGTGGACAATAAAACAGGAGAGATGATAGACTTAAATCCAGAATGCAGGATCATTATTCCCATATTGTTTTAAATTTTGTTTTCTTTTTTTTTCCTCTGGAAGGATGCTTAATGTTTGAGACAGCAGCCAGGGAGGTGGAAGTCTGGGATCCCACCCTAAGGATACCACCCGTCCCTTCTGCCATGGACATCCTTTGTCTCTAGGGTCACTTGCAGCCGTTTTAGCCACCCAGCAGTTAATTTCAAGCATCAGTGAGCATTAACATGGGCTGAAGGAGGGCAGCTGGCACCTCTGGGCCACACTTTCTGCAAAGTACTTCATTTGTGCCATTTGTAACTCCCTGCAGTGCACAGGGACCAGGCATGCTGTCGTTCCCAGTCCTGATGTGGGTTGTGGCCAGTAAGCAGTGTTACCTAAATTGCAAATCCAAGCCTGGAATCCCAGAAAATATCCAACTTGTGTTTTTCTGTGCAATTTTTGCCTCCCCATCTCCTTGCTCGTGTGTTGTGATGGAGTCTGATGGCAGCACCCTGCCTCCAGAGAGAAAACCTGCCCAAGGGCTAGGGAATCAGGCCATAAAAATAAGTACTGAAGAACAAGAGATATGGGGAAAGTCTTGTATTTTTGTTTGTCCTTTATTATTGTGATCCATTTTTCTCCCCATGAAACTATTCCTTCCTGCTATTGCACTGAATTAGCTTGCTGAATACATTAAACATTTTTCCTTCTCAAATCAATAACTAATGTTAATAAATAACTCCTCATAATACTCTTATGAAATAGATACGTGTCTCCTCCCTACTGAAGAGTGCTCTGGAACAAAGGATCAGAGTTAAATATAGGACCAGGTCTCAGGCTTCACCACTGTGCTAAGGCCATCAAGTCATCCTTGATGCTCATAATAGCAGTGGTGGAAATGACTGCCCATGTCTAAAGCTTTTTTGCTTTATGTAAAGTCCAAGAAATGCTGTTCTGCAAGTTTATTCTGGAACTCTATGAATGTATCTATTGCACAGATTACTCATAATGTAGGCATATATTTAAAAAACTGCAACACAGTATGGGATACTTGCTGTCTTGGAAATCCTCTTTATTTGCCTCAGTACGTCTGGAAAATCTTCTTACAGCCCTGGATCCGATCCGGTCAGTGCAGCCTCCTCTCTTACCTTCCGTTCATCTACCCTGGCACCAGGGTGGGAAACAGACACTTGCAATATCCTTCCTTCATTTGCTCTTAATTTTTGTTATATAAATTCTATATATTCTGGAATAGAGGCTCTGAACTGCTGAACTCAGACTGAAGTCAACGCTACTAACGAGCTCATTTATATTAATAGGAGATCAACTGTTCCTTTTTGCTGGATTCCCAGCAGAACAGCTGATGGTCTGCTTTTTCCATGTTGGCTTTCTACTCCAACTGAAATGCCTCAAAAATATTGGTTTGCTAGAAAATTTTAGTGGATGCCAGTACTGCTGATGTGAAAAACAAGAGAATAGGGAAAACCACAGATTCTTCTGGTCAATTAGATCTTTGGAAAGTGGTCTAATCTTTTGCATATGATTAGTCAGCTTGTAATAGCTGCCTTCCAACAAATAGCCTCATGGTTTTTGATGACTAATCCTGAAAAAAAAAGGAGAGAGTTAGAGCTATGGTTACGTTATTTGCCATGAGCTTGTATTTAAGAGTTCAGATGCTGTTGATATAGCATATCAGCCTAAGACTCCTTTTCCTTTCCTGGCCTAACTGGTGAGCATCAGCTCTTTGGAGATGATGGATAAGAAAAGCTACATTGGACAACTTATGGGCAAATCTATCTGTGGGGAATTAATCATTTTTGTCTTATACCACTAGAAAAGTGCTTATATACTTTCTATATCTTTGTTTCTTACCTGTGATTTTCTTTTCCATTTGCTTGCCTCTTTACACTCTCCAGAGCTCCAGGGACATCCAGACCTTCCCATTAACAGGGAGGGCAGCACATGGCTGGTCTGAGACCAAGAGCAGCGTTGCCCCAGACACAGAACAGGCCCCAGGGCTACCCAGGGCAGTGCGTGGATCCTAACAGCAAGCAGATTGCATATTTGCATAATGATGCAAATGAGTGATCTGATCGCAGCAGGAGAGGCATGTCTTGGCAGGCCCTCATTACCATTGTACATTACAATGTTGGAAATCAGCCAGGAAGGTTTGGGAAGAGGTCATCCTCCCATCATATACCTTGAGAGAGATGAACTCTTGTGGGGTTTGCTTTCTGTGGAGCTGGCTGTGAGGGAAACCCACAACCTTGGTGCCATCACCTTCCTCCATGGCTCAGCTGAGTGCATGGTGTGAACCACACTGTGTTGGCTGCGCTGGGGTCCCTGCAATGAGTGGCAGCAGTTTCTGTACAGCCACACAGGCACTCAGATTTACCAGAGGTTTGGAAGGTAAGTGCACGTTTGTGTAGCACTGGAGATGTTTGACAAACTCTGCCTCAGACTCCTGCACTATGGGGACTTAATTTCTTAAGGCATTTTTGGCTTTGCTAGTCTCTCATGTTTCAGAAAATAATGTATCCAATTTATTGAATCATCTGGCTATTAAATCTGCCTGTAAAGAGGAGTAAAACTAGACCATGAACATCTATGGGAATTCATTTTTGTTAAATAATTTAAATTTACACTTTCTCCTGCCTGGATCAATCTCATCTGAATGTCCCCTAGCGTTCTTCTCTCTACCGTTTGGAAGAATGCTAGAAGCTAAATCACTGTGCAGTTCATTTTTAGACTAATTATCATCAAGGCATGAAAGCAGCATTTTACATTACATTGTTTTTTCAGTTCAGCAGATAGACCCATTCATTTTAGCTTCTATTATTGTTAACCACATATCTGCCAACACTACCAAATGCCACTGGATACAGCAAAGTGTAAGCCTACCTTTAGATGAGACTTGTGGGTTCTTTGTTTAATTATATAGGGATTAATTGGCGTGATGCAAAGTTGTGCAAATTTGCTCTTCATTTCCGAAGCTAAGGTTGATGCTCAGTGCTTGTGTTCCTAACCAGAAACCACAAACTTCCACTGCTGTGACACATTAGTCTCAGCTTCTGCTTGGCTGGTTGCTGATGATACTCTGGGGCAAATTTACCTCTAAATGCTCCTGCCTGCTGAATAATAATGATGTCGCATTTCTTAGTAGCTCAGTTTCTTTACAGAAAGTGGGAAGGAAGGTAAGGAAGCAGAAAGAGATAGAATGGAAGAACTTCTCCATATTTCATAAGCAAAGATTTTCCTACAAAAACCTGTAAAATATTTAAATTCTTACTGACTTTTCTGAAATGAACAAAATATATTGAACAAAATATTCAAAACCTGAACTTTTCCTCGTGTTCATTAATTCTGAAGTGCCTAAATATCCTCTTTGGTCTTGGTGACACAGTGATGCTACATGGAAATTGGAATGTCCCTGGAGAAGGCAGTGACATCTCCAGGAGCGAAGTCTGTGCTGCATCATCGCTATTTTCAGCAGCTCAGCTTCCAGCACCACTCGCCAAGTTAAACTCTGGAAGAACTCCACTGGCTTTATTAAGGAAAGAATTAAAAGTAATATAAAAAAGTGCCTGTGGCCAATGCTCAGCGTGCACTTACCAGATCTTTCCATAGCGTATATTTCCACAGTGTACATTTAATATTTGTTTTATGACTTGGTTGTATGACGTAGAGTGCTACACAGTGCCACGATATATACTGTGTGGGTCTGAGCTGCTCCTCTTCCCCCTCTGCCTTAAGGGGTGTTGGGAAGAGCTGTGTGAGTCCCGCTGATGTTGAGGGGTCCCTGGGGCTCCTATGCCCCAACTTGGGGTATGTGTTCCCTCACCAGTTGGTTTGTTTGATTCATATTTGGGATGATTGGCTGACTCGGTGTGGGGAGGATGTAGGCTTGCTCTGGATGTCCAGAGAAACAGCCGTCGTTAAACAGAGAGGGTCAGGTTTTGTAACAGGATGGAGTGTAGCATGAAGAGAAAAAAAAAAACAAAACACCTGTCTAGTTTAGCATAAATAAAAATCACAGGAAAATCCATCCCGTTTGGAGGGAAGAGGCAGTGAGGTTATTGCCAATGCAGAAAGTGCTGCAAGGAACAGCTGGGAGCAGCATGGGGCAGAGGGCTAGGCAAAGCAGAGAGTAATTCCTGTAGTATACTTTAACTAGGAAAAAAATATTTAATAGCTGAAGATCTGGCACACAATAATGAAGCACAACGCCTGAGGAGATAGGCATTATTTTAATTTACTTGATAAAGTAAATCAATTCATAGAGAAAACCTCCTTGGACAGTATAATTACAGTAATGGATTATAATTCAGGAGCTTGCATGCTCGGGTTGGCAGGCAAAAAACAGAAAATCATTAGCAGAAAGTGGAAGAGGAAGACATATGTTGTAGGAATGTCTCCACTTTCTGGTTCTTCATCTGTAAACTTCCCTTCAAGTTCAGTGTCTTAATCTTATTAGACGTCATTGTCACAGCTTGTAATAGAACGCTCAACAAATCATTTAGATTTTCTGAAAAAGATCTAACTGAACTGAGATGAACACAAGTAAATGAAGAAATATGCTACTAAAAGGCAATGCATGTACCTCACTTGTGCATTTAACCTCCCGCTCGCTCTCCATTTGTAGGTCTGGTGCCTGTATAAAAAAAAGATTTCTTAGTCTTCTCCATTGGACTGGTATGTGCAATTTCTCTGCCAGGTTGCATGTACTGCAGAGCCACACAGGGCTGGGTAGAAATGCATGCTTACATCTTCTTTTTACATTTTAAAGTGGCAATAAATTAAAGTATTTGAGTTAACTCTGTTTCCATAAAGCAGGGGAGTCAGATTAAAGCTTGGGGGACTCTTGCAGAATATTTCAGCATAAGAAACATGTTGTAATCAATTCAAAGAAAATATTCCTGAGCAGTTTGAATTTCCTTTGCTCTGATGACTTCCATTATTGAACCAAGCTGCTGCTTAACCTAATGGAGAAAACTGCAGTGGCTCTGTCAGAGAGTCCAAGCTTTTGCCCCCGGCAGCAGCAAAACAACCTGTTTGCTTCACTTTCACACCCAAAGCTCCTTGTCTCCAAACCTTGGCTGTTTTCCCATCTGCATCTGGCTCTGCAGCTGCATGCTTGAGAGCGAGATGCCACGTCGAGGTGTCTGGTGAGGCTGGGAGATGCTCGGTCCCTGAGCCCAGACACAGCCACAGGGGTGAAGGTGGGCTGCGTCCTGCCAGGCAAGGGCTGGATCATGCAGGTCTGGGCACCGAATCTGTCAGCCTCAACGCAGGAGGTGTTGAGCTCAGCACTGCTTTCCTGAATCACGGCTTTATCCGTGAGCAAATAACATATGTCTAAACCTGCTGTCAGCTGCAATGAGCTAAAGCAGATGCTCAGTGCCAGCTGATGGTGGTTATATTTTTGGCCAGCAAATATGACCAGGAAACAGAGCAAATAAAGGCTTTGGTTTATCCATACCTTTTTATTTATTTCTGTAGTCTGTAGTAAGGGACCATTGCTTTAAAATCCTTAGACATTTGGACATATTTTACAAGACAGTACAGTTTCTGAATGTCACACATTGATCACAGTTTCATACTACTACATGCATATAAAGACATTGATTTTTTTTTCTTTTTTTTTAATAATTTGTTTACGGAAACAATTGGAGAGGTCAATAAACTTCAACAAAGAATGACTAAATCAAAGTTACAAAAAATGTAAGACTCTAAGTACACTAGTATATGGCTAATGTTGCTGTTATCACCCCAAAATGCCAGGGTGTGGAAAAGTTGCTTAAATGGGGAGAAAACATCTGCTGATGCATGCCCCTTGGGTCAGCCTAATGTAACCCAATGAAGGGATTGTGCAAGACGTGCGGGATTTGCTGGGCTGTAGGCAGAGGCATGACGCTCTGCCCTTTGTTATATACAAGCTGAGCTGGATTCCCCATTGCTTCCCCACATTGCTCAGGTTGAAACATAACTGAAGTGCAAGGCAATGGAGAAAGTTGTCATATTCTGCTCTTTCTCAAGCTGAGTCGTTTCAATTTCCAGCTACAAAAGCAACTTGATACACATGTGCCAGGAGAGTCACAGGAAAATTGCATTTTCCAGTTTTTATTTGATGTTGAATATCACATTTTTCTTTTAAGGGGAACACCATGGCTTTCTTGTCCTTTAGCAACTATGGGTGCCCACCAAGGCTTCCCTGGGGAGTGCTGGCCGGGGTGGCCATAGGGTCAGTGACTGGCAGAGCAGCACAGCTTGAACAGTTGCCCTGTGCTTTCAAAGAAGGAAGAACTGGGGCTGTTCCCTGGCATGATGAGGTGCCAAGCAGCCGGCATGCAGCACAGACGGCCCAGCACGCCACACTGGGCATGGAGTTGTCACTGAGCAGCACGTGCAACAGTGCCTCGGTCAGTGTTTTCTCTCCATTTAAGAACTGCTTCACTGGCCTGATAGAAAGCAGGCTTTTTCTGCATTAGTTGGGGCATTGTTTTAATGCTAATCTAACTGGAAAGCAAATTTGGTTGGCAGCTGTGGCTGGCCTTTCTGAGTGCAGTATCATGGCTTCAGATTTCTAAGTAATATAGAGATGCTGCCCCCACCCCAAACACATCAGTGGGGAATGCTTCAATGTGAGAGCAATTCTGTGCACCCACCACCAGAGAACCAGAAAGAATTGGAGAAAATAGATATGTCGTCTGTTTGTCACAAGACAACAAAACTGATGATACAAACAAATCCCAGTGGTTGCATGAGGCTAAGGGTAGCTAATGATACTCAGTAGTGTTGAAAAACAGAAGGAAGAGGAGGTTCTAAATGAAATATGGTGTTTAGAGCAGAACTGTTGCATCCTAAAATGGCCTTAACTGCAGATTTCCAGTAAGACTGGAGGTTGTCACAGTCAAACATAACTGATGGCCCATGAGCCAGTAGTGTCCTCCTGGCAACAACCAGTCCCTGGACTGAGTGCTGCCAGGGTTGAACCATGTGGTCCTGCTGTAGTGTCAGTCATTTGTGAGTTCGGGATGCTGCTTATGATATCAAGCCCACAAAGAGTGAGCTGACACAGAAGGCTGCTCAGTCAAGGCTGGGATGATAAAGATGATTATCTTCCTCTTGTGTGAAGGCCTTCTTTCCCAGGCTTTCACTGACCTGTCTCTTCCCATTCCCTCACCTCACTGGTTTCCTTGTAGGTGCTGTGGACAGACACCTCCATCCCTGAGATCATGCAGATCCTGTACTTTTCAACTAGCTTTTAACGACAAGGGTCCAAATTGTTTACTGGGCTAAACTGAGAACAGCTCCATTGGCCTCAATGGGCTTTACTTGCAGCAGCAAATAATTTGGCATTTCATTCAAGTTCAGCTCCCTAGCATTTCACAATGCTCTAGTTTGGGTGGGTCTTTGCACTGAGCCCAAACTGATTATTACTTCTTGAAGGTAGCATCCCTGCAGTCTTCAAAAGACCCCTTTAAAAATGTCAAAAGTTAATCCTTGTTCAATCCTACAGAATATCAATAGTATTATTTCTGGTTAAAAAGAAAAATGAAGGTTTCTTTTCTAAGCCTCTAGAACGAAGATTTCTTGTGCGATGAAGCCAGAATCAAGCAAAGCAAAATTCTGAGTATTATTTACAGATATGAACACTTGTGGCACCCTACCGTTGGTGTCAAAGGACACTTATTTGTGGCTTAGGTAACACCAGCAACAAAGGGGATACACATCCTGAATGCAAACATTCAGCTTTTCTAAATTTTCCTTTGTCTGGTCGAGACAAAGTTTCAGTGCAAAAGCCTGGATCTGATCAGCATGGGGTGCAAAACGCATGCTGAAAAATAAACACTTCTTCTTCGATGGGCTGGTTGGTATCTGGGTCATTTCTGTTTCAGTGGGAGGGCTACCTGCAGGAGTACATTTTGGACTGGCAAGACTAGAAGCTTGCTGTGGTGTTGTTAAATACGTTCAGACGAACTTAGTGATATGGAAACTGCACTTTGAAGAGATTTATGGGATCTTTTATGATAGATATAATGGGTTATTGCACTAGTTGTTTTCAAAAACAACCAACCATCCAAAAAACCCCACCCAGTTTTAATCACCTTGCGTGTAAATAAGTATAGCTGATACATAATCATATACAAAACAGTTTCTGATGGTTATACTGCTCATTCAGGTGTTACCAAGACTTTCTGAATACATTACATTTCTAAATTAATTTGATTATTTCAGATTTACTGGGTATTGTGGAGAGCATATAAGAAAGTCACACAAAGGAGATTGCTTTGGAGTAAGAACAGGAAAAGAGACCAAAATTCCATCTATGGAAAAAAATGTCACTGAACAGACTGTTGGGCTGATTCAAGCCAAAACTTTTCTGTGGAGTTAAAGGACAATCTGAATCTCTTTGTCATGATAGACTTCAACAGGCCATGAGATATGTTCTGGATGCACCTTTATCTCATGGACTTTTTATTAAATTTGTGTGATGGTACAGCTATAATGGAGCAAGCAAGATCACTAGGTGAGCAGGTACACGGGTGGTCTTCACCTTAGCCAAATCCAGTCCCTTCCTGAATGTGTACTTTTTTTTTTTTTTTTAATTATTATTATTATCTTACTTTTTTTTCTCCCATTTCTTGATTTTATCTGGGACAGAAAGTAGAAATTCCAAAAACCCAGTGAGAAATAAGTCTTGATTCTTCTGTTTTAATCCAGGGAAATTTGCCCTGGATGCAGAAGCTATAGAGGGAGTTTTGCCTGAGCACTGCTAGGTCACTGCCCTTGAAATAAGAGTCTGACTTCTCAGTTTTGATTAAAACTGAAATGAGATACTTATCCCAATTCTATCACAATAATTAGGACAATCAGATTCAAATGCTGTCTCTTCATGCTTTCATCTTAATTGATGTAAATCTGGAAAAACTCCACTGAAACCCAGGTTGTGGCTAAAGCTGAGGCCAGTGGCATTGGCTGCTATGTACCAGTGCTGCCATAACCGGGGTCAGTTTGGCCACTTTCTTGTTTCTCAGAAAGAACAACTTTGTTTCCATAGCCAATCTCTGGCTATTTTTACATACCACAAACAGGAAAATACAAAAACATGACAACATCAGACAAACTTAGTGACCTTTCGCAGACGCACTTCCAGGAGGGATGTTGCAGGTGTTTTCAGAATGAAGGAAAAAGATGACAACAAAAAAGTTAGGGGACCGGCTATGTAAATGAACAAGAAAGCATATAATATATTATTCTGTAATACAAAAAGAAGAGATCTGACTTGATTGCCCTATTATAAATTTGCTAAAAATACATATATATATATTTATATTTTTATATATATATATAATTTTTTTTTTATCTGAACAGAAAAATAGACTACTCTGGAATGCATGAAAGTCACATGACTTTTCCATACATCAGATACTTATAAAGCCAACACAATGGCAAACAGAAGGTACAGAGGTAACTAAAACGTCTGTACTTTATTCAAGAGCTATTTAAAGCCATATTCTCCCCAAGTGGCTGATCCTAAAGCAACCTAAGGTAACACTTGTTCTGTTCAGTTACCATAAGCAGAAGTGACTGACCAAACATGAGCGCTTTGCTGAAGAAGTTGGAGCCAGTTTGGAGCCGCTGGGAAGCCCACCTCCCCATCTTGCTCCTGACTGAGCTGCACGAAGGGCATCAGTGCCATGCAGTCCCCATCGCTCTGCTGCTTTATTCAATAATTCTACTGCTTGCTTTGAAATGAGGCATTAAAAACTATGGGAGATTGTGTTATGGGAAACTTACCAACAGAGAGAGAACTTGGCTTTAGAGACGTTGTCTTTGTAATGAGTTTTAAATACCCTTGTTGTTTACTATAAACTGTACCAGTCATAATTCTGTCAAGACATAAATATACAATAGGTACAAATATTAACAATACATTACAACTTTACAGAAGAGAATACTGTTTTCCTTAGAAATGTGTATCTTATTAGCTGCAAGGGAAGAAAAGGCTACAGTTTATCACAGCCATAGTTGCCAAAGAAACCAACCGCCTTGGACTCCTTCCTGCGTGCCTTGCACAGACAAATTCCCCGGCATGTGACACTCGGCATGTTGAGAAAGGGAATGTGCGTTCCATGGGTTTTCTTTTCCTCTTTATTTTTTTTCTTCTTCTTCTTTTTCTACCTTTATAGACTCTCACACCTTTCAGAAAGTGTGGATTTCACAGGAGACTGCTTCGTTTTGTTTAGTTTTCCATAAGTGTGCTTAGGTGAAGTTTCTAAGAAAAGGCACTGAGAAATCTACTGCAATAAGTGACTGCTGTTTTCCTTTGTTCAAGGCTAAAACTCAAAGGATCTTTGCTTCCTAGTTAAGAAAACTGCACCCATTCCTCCCGCAAATATATATATTCTATATATATATATATTTATATATATGTATTAAAAATGGTGTTGATGGAGTAAGGTACAAGCAAGAGCAGACATCACATGTACAAAGTCCTTTCACACACGACGTCTTCTGCAGCAGCAGGTGAAACTGTCATCTTGCTTGATACAGGCTACACAGTAAGTTCACAGACCTGAATGCCAAATATCAGTGATTAAACTGCACACTTTAGCTTGATGCAAGAGATATTGCATATTTGCTCCAGCTTTGATGAGCTCTGGGAGATACGTACCAAACAAACTATAAAATGAAATTGTCTTTCTAGTATCTATAGGATTTAGTGAGCATTATGTTTTCAAAGCACTGCCTTTCCTTTTGTAATGAGTACAGATTTAGTCTACCATAGCTTTACGTTAGAGTAGATTTCCCAGTGCTTACATTATATATATGTGTATTATGCACACACACACATATATAGGTACATACTTCATAATCAGACTTTATTTCATTAAAATAAATTAAACATACTTCCTTTTTAACTGGGCACAAAATGAGAGCTACATCTTCATACACAAATAAGAAAGAAATGCTCTTCAAGCATATTATATGCTCAATTTTAAATTATTTGCTTTCTATAAGAAATCTATAGGACTTTGGCTATTCAGACTTAAAAGGTAGATTTTTAATGATACTTTTGAATTTGGCTTTCAAAAGTGACTCAGTAAAATGCTACTTTAAAGGTAGGACTAAATAGATGATTAAGATATGTGTCGTAAGTGAACACACAAGGCAAACAGAGGGCCTTTGGTTACAAGGAGAGTTGCACCAGTTGATTATCAGTTAAAAATGATAGAATCGTTGATCTATACATTTTTGTCAGTGCCATCTATAAACCAAATACATCAATTTGGATGAAAGTGTGGTAAATACTACACTATATGGCTATATTTAAATATGCTCACTTTTGTGATATGTAAAATATGACTTTTTTCCACATGAAAGCATCAGCTCTAAAAATATTTAGCTTGGAAATCACTATTACTTACTTTATCAAAAAAATTGTCCCTGATTTTTTTTTTTTCTTTTTACATTTGTGCTGATGGCAGACATGAATGATCACTGAAACATAGAGGTTATGTTAAGACTGTTCTCGTTAAAATTTCTCATTGCCACTCTATGGCCTCGGAAAGCCATAGAATAAATCAGTATTTAAAGCTTATCTGCTGGAAAGTCACTTTACTTCTTCATAACGACTCAATCTTAACTAGCAATACGTCAGTTCCTTTAAGTACACTTGTATTTACTATGGCCAAATCCTAAAGTCGTTCACCAGGCAAAGAGCCCATTTGGAGGAATGGTGGTTTTGACTGAGTGAAGACAGAGCAAAAGCTGAGGAACCTCAGGAATTGGCCCTGTGTAAATACTCTGGAGAGCACAGTTTGCTCGCACGTAGTTCGAGCAATGCACTGAGTTTGAGTACCTCCCACGTAATTCTCTGCATGACACGAGGCCTCTTCCACTGCCAGCGGGCGAATTCGCGAGGTGGTGGCTCAGGTCTCACTTGCGCATTCCCTAGGGCCTGGCCTCGCAGGAGGCAAGGAGGACATGTGAGCAGTGCCTCGGGATGCATCCCACCGCCAGGAGCCCAGTGGGACCACCGCTCCAGCATGCGTGCGGGTTTGTGCCACGGAGAGACCTAGCAAAGCTATCATCGTAACCCATAACAGTTCCTAAAACAGATATGTGCTTATTGCTTTTGTCCGTACATGCTGCATTCACTATTATGGATTAGAGACAGAAGTACTGTACAGCTCGGACGGACAGACAGTTACATTCAGGACCAACCAACGGCTTTTTCACAAGGGGAAGGGACAAAACGCAGCGGGCTCGCATGGTTATGGTCTTCCTCCAGCGTGCGCCTCCGCTCCCGAGTCCCGTGCTTCCGCACGCCCCAAGACCTGTTGCATGCAGATAGCTACACGCCCCGGCAGGTGCTCCGAAATAGGTCAGGAAATGCTTATTGACAGAGTTATTTACAACTGAGTTTTACAGTAGAAACGGATAACAACATAAAAGATTACCATCACAGTTATCACAGGACAGGTTGTGTGACTTGCTACTGGCGTGTAACAAATCACAGTCACGACAGGAGGCACAAATTAAAATAGTGCTTGGTTAAAGTGCTTGATTGTTACACTCTGCTATCCTACTCCAGCATTGCAACAACAACAACAACAAGTCAACGTAAAGTGCTTTTCCCCCCCAGTATTAAAAACCAAAGACAAATTATTTCCTACACAATTTGACAGAACTTTATTGAAACAATAATATTTTAAAAACCTAGGCTGGTGGCTGCTAGTTCTGTTCACTTAAAATGGTCAAATCTTTTTTTTATTATTTTTTTTTATTTTTTTCTTCTTTCACTTAAAAATGAGTGGATGCTATTAAAACATCAGGCCTGGTCCTGCTGTCTCTGGCAGTCTCCCTGCACTGCTGGACGCACCAACATGGCAGGAGATGCTCCCACCCAACCTCCTCACGAGAGAGAGCACAACCAGGCCCGGGGCGGGTAGCTAAAGAATCCCTCTTTTTGCATATTTATATAACGCTTGCATATCTTTCACCACGCCATGTGGGCGCGAAAAGCTTCAGACCAACTGGTTCCTCTCCTACGCCAAGGGCGAGACTTCAGCTGATGCCTGAAGTCAGGGCGCGGGCGGGAAGGGTAGGACCGAGGAGCCGGCCAGGCCTGGACCAAACCTCAGGGCCAGCTACTGCGCTCGGCCATCCCTGTAGGGCCGGGAGCTGCCATGGTGCAGCCGGGAGCCCAGAGAGGAGCTGAGCTCCCCTTCCAGCCCCACGCTTCCCAGCTGCGGGAAGGGGGCTGTGATGCCACCGGAGATCCCTGCTTCTGCATGGCTCCTTCACACCTTCCCAGCATGGGCTGTGCGTGCCCCAAGGGCCACGTGCTGGCCCAAGGGCAGCTTTCGATTTTAGCAGAGGGTAAGTGCAAGTTTCACTACGTCCTAAGGGGTGTTTGGAGTTAGATACAAGTGGTGCAACTCACCCTGCTGATGTTTCAAAAGAAAACGTCAGGTCCTACAGGATACAGTATTGTTAAACACACACAGAGCATTTTAATAACTGGTTTCTCTAGACCGCTATTTGTTTTAAATGGTTTTCACTTGGATTTTTCTAATAATGCAAGTGTTCCCTGTTACCTTTAGACATAATATCCATCAGAGAAAGCTGTAGATGAGGAACAGCTGCCCTGAAGCAGAGAGCATTGTGTTTTAGATAGCTTTATACCAACCCCAGCAAATTATTCCAGAGTTCATATCTGGCTGCCTTGGCATCCTTTATGGAACTAATGCAAATCAGGTGTTAATATTTCCAAAAGGAGCTCTAGCGTTCAAGGGGAATGGATGGATATTTGGTCACATTGGCTTCACTGGACAACATGAAAGGAGATCAATGTGTGATCATGATTTGCAATCCTTATTTTTGACTGATGTGGGCAATGTCTTTAGAGTTGTTTCAGAGAAGGACATTTTCACAAACCCACACTGGACCTCCCCTCAGACTTTTAGAAACAGATGGCTTGTTTCAGCCAAGTTCATGCCATGCAGAAGCTCTTTTTTTTTTGTTGTTGGTTTTTTTTTGTTGGTTTTTTTTTTTTTGAGTTGACTGTAAGGACATTCCTTTAAACTTTCAGTAAGTTCTCTTGGAGCCTGTTCAGATGCTTTGATCATGTGTGTTAGCATGTCCTCCACTGCCTGGTAATACATGGACTTCTGGGGAAATGTGATTTTCTAGTCTGACAGTCTCCTGATTGCCCTGGGTTCTTCCAGTGATACCTTCCATAGAATAAATGCAGTTTTGCCCTATTAGCTTAGGGGAGGTGGGTAAAGCAGCAGCTTCTAGATGGTTCTTCTCTGTTCTATAAGCACTGTCCTTTTGCTTTAGGTAACCAATGTTTGTAACATTGTACTTAGGACTCACATTTCCAGGAGGACTTGAATCATAAAGCAGCTGACCTTCATCATCAGTGTCAGCGTCTATGTATTTGTGAATACCGGCATCATGGAAGTTGAAAGCTATGGCTGTCTGTGTCTCTGGTGACTTTGGAGGTGTTCTCGCGCTTGCGGTTGTGTAGATGGAAGTTTCTGGGCTCATGAGAGATCTGTCAGAGAGTAAGGAAGTATCTGTGACAGCGGCAGCAGCAGCTCCCCTGCTCTTGAGAGTGTCTGGATATATTCTCAGGACATTTGATGCTGGTACTAACGTGCTGGCATCCTCCTCCATGAAGTTGACTTTCAGAGATCTTAGTTTTAAAGGGTTACTGGCCTTTATGGAGCTTTTTGGACTTTCTATGAAAAAAGCAGAACGGTGGCTGCCTTCACAGCTTGGGTTTATTTCTGCAAATCTGGCACTGCTCCCTTCTGCTCTGCTCTGCTCCTGAATCACATTAATGCCACCTTTGCATGGAAGGGTAGCGAGTGGGCTATGGGAAAACCTCCCAGAGTCAGGGAACTCTGCAGCACAACTTATGAAGCTGTCAATACTGGACATGCTCCTCATGTCAATGATCCCATCGGTGCGAGTTGTCAGCAAGGGCACCATAGGGCCGGGAAGGGTCTCCATTTCTAGCTCTTCCTTTTGCTTTCCAGGCTGACTTGATTCTTTAGTGTTAAGGTTTGGCTGTGACTGAGTCTTTGCCATTTTGTTATACATGTCTTCTAGCTGTTGGACATTCAGGTGTTGGGGGCTTGAAGATGACCTAGCTTTTTCTGGAGATCCTTGTTCTTTAGTTTCAAACGATTTACTAGAGCTAGTTTCAGAGAGCGTTCTCTTGGTCCATTTCCATTTGTTGGGAGATAAATGATTGTCCTGAACTTTATCCTTTTTGGCTATGCTTTCTCCATTCTTTTCAACCACAATGTCCATAAGTTCTATACTACGGGCAAATGCATCCTTCATGTTCATGGAGACGATACTACCGTTCCGTTTGGCCCTTTCAAGAGCTTCTCTGCGCTTAATGGCTTTCTCTTGCCTCTTCTGCTCTTTGTAGAACTCAGAGAAGTTATTGACAATAATTGGGATAGGAAGAGCAATCACCAGCACTCCAGCAATGCAGCACAGTCCTCCTACTATTTTACCTAAAAGTGTTTTGGGGTAGATATCTCCATAGCCTACTGTTGTCATGGTGATTGTTGCCCACCAGAAAGAAGCTGGGATGCTCTTGAATTTTGTATCGTCCTCATCCTTTTCTGCAAAAAACACTAAGCTGGAAAAGATCATAATGCCCATGGCCAAAAACAAGATGAGTAAGCCAAGCTCATTGTAACTTCTCCTCAGTGTAAACCCCAAGGACTGTAAACCCGTTGAGTGCCGGGCAAGCTTTAGAATCCGGAGTATCCTCATAATCCGAAATATTTGGACCACTCGTCGTACATTTTGGAACTGAAGTACACTTTTATTGGATTCTGTGAGAAAGATAGTGACATAGTATGGTAGGATAGCTAGCAAATCAATAGCATTCAGTGGACCTTTGAAAAACTTCCATTTCTTAGGTGATGATAGGAACCGCAAGAGGTATTCCATTGTAAACCATGCAATGCACACTGCTTCCACATGGGCAAGTTGAGGATTATCTGTGGTCTGCCCAAATTCATCCATGCCTTGTAGTTCAGGAAGTGTGTTTAGGGACAAGGCAATTGTAGATAGTACAATAAACATGATGGAAATGATTGCCAAAATCTGGAAAGGAAAGAGAAGACAGTGAGTTTGGCTCAGAATGTATTACTTGAGCTACCATCGCTTTTCACGTGTACCATCACATTAATACACATGGCTGTACTTGCATTTATGCATTTCTAGACTAATTCAACTCTTAGTACATGGAAATACATCCTGAAGTGATTCTATTTTGGAAACTGCTTTGAGTTATATTGGATGCATAGAGCAGATAAAATATCTACTTTGACTCCTGTGCATTTATCTCATTCATTTTCAGTGTGTTCCAAGCAGCTAGGATGCCAGAAGGACTGTGAAGCAGTTCACAGCGGGACCTTTTGATTAACTACTAATGAGGTGCCCAACAAAGCCCATCTGGACAACCATCTCTGAAATCTAAGCAAGAGGGAGTGTAATTGTGAATGTAATATTCAGTCACAGTGATGTCCTCCATTTAATGCATGGCTATGTCTATAATTTTTGAATGCCTATGGTTTATTATAGTGATGTGTGTACATTTTCACTACATGTAAGTGTCCGAGTAATATACTCTTTTTGAATGATTCATCTCTAATTAGAAACTTGACAGTTGCGAAAGGCACACAAAATTTTCTGAGGCTTTCTAAAACATTCTGAGACATGAGCTTTTCTGTGCACGACCAAATGGCCATCCCAGCTCCTCACCACAACAAAGGAAGAGAGCAAACCCAGCCAGGTGAACAGAACTGCACCACAGTGAGACAGCATAGGCAGGGCAATTCCAACCAGTGGAGAGCTCTATCCCTGGCAGAAACCAGATCTTGAGATCGAGTGCAAAGAGATGAGAAGGGTTTGCAGTGAGAAACATCTCAGAAAAAATCACGTACACATGCTCAGCTCCTGGGCCATTGACTTTATGCAGAACTGGAAAGCACGAAATGCTAGATTAGCATGTTTGCAGCGTTCAGATGCTGTAGGCAGACTGTCCTTCCATATCTGTTTTAATTCTGTTCTTTCCAGTTTCCCTAATTACGTTTTCTTTTAAAGTCATTTGAGGGAGGTTTTAGAGCTGACAGACAATTTGAGGATTTTTTTTTTTTTCCTACTAGTGTGTTCTTTCTCTAGCTTGTTAATTGGGTAGGAATATATCTAGTTTCTTAGGTTACTGCCAAAATACAGAAATGATTTCAAAACACATGTATATGTGACTAATGTTTTATGCATTCATGGCAGCGTAAGCTGGTCCCTTATGCTTGCTTTTCTTCCGCTTGAGATAGAAAAGAAGCATAAAATCAATTGCAAAATATGTGTGTGATGACTAAATACACAATATGAAGCAATGAATTATAAGATGTATGACAGGAGTTCTGCATCATGAATTGCAAATCGGACATGCTCTGAGCCCATGTCCCTCCTTGCCCGTATAACTAGATAGTAGCTTTCCTCACAGCAGTGTCTCTCAGCCAGCTTCACAACACCAGAATATCCACAATAACCACCTGGGGCTCTGCAGAAAAAACATTCTTGCAGGATTTCTCTTCAGACAAATCCAGCACAGATATTCTAATGGCCAGGAGCTATCAGACTGTTGAATGCACAGTCCCTACACAGTACAAGCCTTGCTGCTGTACAAGAAACACACAGATGCAACATGGATTGTGAACACCTTGGTTGTCTCTGGAAGAGCCTCAACTCTTCTCCGAAGCTGAAAGACAGAAGTGTTCTGCAAAGGTTGGAAGCTTTACTTGAATTAAATTCAGCTTGAATTAAATTCAGCTACTGCTTTTGGAGAAAAGTCAGCTCACACACCTTCAAAAAATCCAAATTTAATGTAAGACTTTCAATTTTGACAGTCTGACTGTCAAAAAAGTGTTCTAAAATCTACTTGCAGGTTAAAAAAACCCTTCCTAATCAATGTACCAAAAAACATCTACGTTTAAATCACTGAAAATGTAACTTTGATTTGACCATGACACTGCAGACCTGGTAATTTAATCTGAAGAATGAAATCTGACTAGAAACAAACATTAGTTCCATTAAATAGCCTGTTTTCATTGCTTAAATTGGATTAAATGAAAAAAAGTGAATGGTGTAAATGGCTTCCTCTACAATGCTGGGAATTTTAGAATATCATCACTTTCAGTTACTTAATTTTTACTAGGAGAAATGCTGGGAAGATTCCCTTTCTTTTTAAAACAGATTGTTTATAAGAAAGTTTGGTGTTGGGAGTATAAAAATATATTCACTGAAGACAATCTACTGATAGGAAACAAATAGCTTCAAAATCAATCTCTGCATTTCAGTTAATTGAGTGTTAGAAAGAGGTCAGCAGAAATACAATCTGGCTTATGAGCAATCAGAAGAAGCAACCATTTAAGCTTACTCATGGATTCTGCTTTTATTTGGCTGAAAGAAAAGGTGAAAAATGAGGCGAAACTGGTGGAGATATTTTGATACGGGACTTTATGCTGAAGTAGGGAGAAATTCAGACAACTATTTCTGCAGATTAATTTGAAAGACCATATCCTAAAGACCAGAAAATATCCCCAGAAGCAGGGAGCCACATTTGCTTTCCTAGAAGGCTCTTTCAGTGTTTTGCAGTGATTTCTTTGTTTACAACTTGCGATTTCTGAAGGTGTTTGGGATGTTTTCAATAGCAGTTTCCAATTTCTTGCTGGGCTTTATCTCTGCCCGCTATGCACAGAGGGGCTTATTTGTAGACTTAGATGTACCTAGTGTGTTTTATCTCCATCGCTTTCAGTGTAAATATTAACACTCCATCTTTATTCAGTGGATGCCATCCAGAAGCAGTAATTGGTGTCAAACCTTGTTTCTTTTGATATACTTTCCTGCTTTGAAGATCAAGGCAATGCCAGATGAACATAAATTTGAAAACTAGGAGATCTGAGGGTAAATTTTGTTTTTAGTCTAGCAGATCTAGCCACGGAGTGAAGCAATAAACAGACAGAGACATTTATCATTTCTCCAGCAAGTTGCAGCGAGATGTCACCTGTATGCCAAAGATACAGATTTTCCCCTTTGTTGATCTGCTGCAATCATACATCTTTAGAAGGCTGTCAGGCTAAGAAAAACTTCCAAATGTGGGTTGACTGTCCTCAAGTATTCACAGCACTTTTTAGTTGGAAAATACCAAAACAACAGAAGATAAATTTCTCCAGAAGGCGTTTAGAGGATCCTTCTCTAAGGCATGTCTTGTAGTGCGCACCACCCAAAAACCCACCTGAGCAACGGCTGTCTGCAGCAAACTGGTTCAAGTTGCTGTTGCTGCTGAGCATTAGCAGTGCATTCAATGGCACAATGCTCTGTGCCAATATATTTACGATCTTGTATTTGAGATTACAGAAATGACCATCTGTCTGTCTTATAGGACTTCCTATCAGAGCCATACTGATTCTCTGGCACTGCAGCTTTTGTATATTCCACTGTCAGTAATGAGACACAGAAAGTGGAAGGAAAGATACACTACCAAGAGTGTTTATCATACAATCATAGAATCATTATGGTTGGATATAGACAATAAGATCTAGTTCAACCACCAACTCATAACCTCTCTAGATCATAACCACAATGCCCACTAAACAATACCTCTCGGTGCAACATCTACCCTTTTCTTGAACACCTCTAGGGCTGGTGACTCCACCACCTTGTTGGGCAGCCTGTTCCAATACTTCACCCTCTAGGGATGCTCAGTGTGGTGGGCAGCCCTTCCACGCGATTCCCACCATTCCCTCCTTCCTTTGCTCTTCCAGGTTCACTTTTGAGCCATGTGCTTCTGATGCCATGTCCCCAGGAGCATTTCTTCTAACAGGTGGCATGTGTTCTTACATTTCACCTGCTGCAGCACACCATAAATGGTGAATTTCCCCATCAGGTACTTTGCTCGGTGGCTCGCAGAGGGTGTTGGACTGGCTCTTAAGGACAGAACTGCCTTGCAGTGCAAGATTCAGTATGTATAGGCAGGATTCCAGAAAATAGCTCTCCATCAAATAGACTGTTCTGCAAAGACTTTTACTGCGTGAATCTGGATTGCTGGTATGATTTCTTTGTGGAAGCTGAATAACCCAAGGGCAGGCAGGGCAAGCTTCTGAATGAATTTAAAGCACTTTCCTGGAAGTGATTAGCATGATTGTACATACAGGCTGGTTATTACACATGCAAATGAGACTTGCAAGCTGATTGTGTGAGTAAGTAGCAGAATTTGGTGGGCAGCAAAACTGCGAGCACTATCCTGCAGGTGGGGTAAGTTTCAGGCAGTGTTAGGTTTGGTAATACACATTGCTTGATTATCTGGTCTTTGCGCTGCTAAGAACCCTAACTAAGGTCAAAGTATAAGACTGGAGATTCTCAAAGCCATTAAAATTAATGAGAATAGGCTGTCCAAATCCCGTAGATGGCTCTAAAATCCCAATGTAAGCATCCAAGCTCTATCTGCTCATGGCAACATGCCCTATACTTTTTCTGTCTTCATCCTCAGTAATGAAGCTGATATAGAAAGGAGAAGGGGTGGTGTGTGGGAGAGAGTAGGAGGGTGTTTGAATATAGATAGATTCAATATTCTTGGAAATACGGTGAGGAAATTGTTATGTAATCAAGAAGTTCAATAATGGTTTAGTCTAATGCACTTTTTTAGCTCCATGAGGACATGCAGAATAAACTTGGCATCAGGACCAGGTTTCATTCATATGCTCCATTTACTAAGGGATTTTTCCTGCAGCCTTCCCATTTCCCCAAGCAAACAACATACTTGGAGTCAGACTGCCCAGCTCCCTCCTGCTGTGCCGATGCCAGCCCATGTCTCCCCAGGCCCTGAGACACAGAGCACAATGTATTTTGAGCCATGCCCCACAGAAACAGATGGAGAATTCCTTAATCTCCTCCCCACTTTGTGGAGCACAGGGGAACATCACCCTCTCACCGCAGGTATTTATTAACAGGGACTTGCTTTGGGAAACACCTCTTCACTAGAAAATGCCTACTAATGCTGAAACTCTGCAGAAAATTCTCACTTCTGATGCCATGCTTCTGACCACCAGGCTTGCAGGATATTTTCATCTAGAAAGCACTGAGACCATTAAGAACGGTGATGCTTTCTTCTTGGATTGTGAACAAGGAGATGAGGATAAAGAGGCAAGGAAGATATACACAACTTTCAGTCTTAAGATGCATATTAAGACCCTGAATCTGCACAGCCCCCAACCAAATCTCTAAGTCCCATTGGTTTCTGGGGAATAGAAGCCGATACTTACAAGTTGTACCTGACCTGGTGCTCACCATGCCACTTCTCCATCTTGAGACCCATTTGCACCACAAGCTCTGTCCTCAGGAGAGGTAGGACCCTGCACCATCAGCCCACACCCCTGCAGTGCTCCCTGTCACTGTATGCACAGTCTGGGAGAGTTCAAATGCCTCTGCTCATCTGAAAGCATTACTGCACAGTATAAAATCTATAAAACCAAAATCATTTCTATTTTGTTTTGTACTGCCTGAGATCCTAATTCTGTCATTGCCTGACAAAGCCCAGACTGAATACTAGTTAATTCCTTGATTTCAGCTATAGCTGTAGTAATTGTATCTACTGGGAGACTAAGTCTACTTGGCCTAAAAGGGGATACGGTACTTCTGCTGATTATATGCCAATGCTTCGCTTACACACAGGCATCCAGAGCTGCTGCAGCAACTGCTGCTGACTAAGCTGAAGTGGGCAGAGAAGTAGCCTTCAGGCATGACTGCCTGTAAATTCCTTAATGCTGCTAAGAACATGTTTAGTTGTCAGAGAGCTATCAACCCCCATTAAATGATAAATGGTGTCAGTCTTCCTTCTGAGCAAAGCCCAGATGCAAATGGTGCACAGGAGAAGAAAATGATAAATGAATGAAAATACTGAAAAGGCAAACTTCAAAGGCATATGCTGCCTTCAGACATCAGTACACTAATAGTGCTTGAGAAAGGATGAGAGGGGAGCATCTGTCCTATTTCTGCCACTGGGGAAAGTTAGAAAAGAAAACAAACACACAGAAGCTCAAATTTTCCCCCTTTTCCCCCAGGTTTTGGGTCCCTGAAAGGCAACTAAAGAGCAGGCTGTAGTGAAAACCTCATGTAGAATGCACAGAGCATCCCACCTGCTCTTAAACACTCTACAGGAAACCAGGAAACCATGCTGGGAAACCATGCTGGGTTTCCTCTATAGGAAACCCAGTATTTTTCCAGGGCACATTTATTCAGAACAGTAGTTTGTTTCATTCTCTTTTCTCATGACTTGTACTTCATTCTCTAATTCTCTTTTTCTGATTTTATCTACCTTTGCTTCAAACATCCAGGCAACTTTATTTCCTATCCCTTCTTTTTTTATTCCCCCTATCCTAATGCTTTCTGCGATCCTAAGTCTGACATAGCAGAGTGCTAGACCTCAAAATACAATTCCATTTCAGTAAGAAGCAACACGTCATAGTGTCCTGTCTTGGTGACCAGCACCTGTCTCAGTGTTATAGCAGCCTTTTATTTCCGTGGGTTTTGCTGGCATTATGGCAAGGCATTAGCTGTTACCATAGAATCATTAAGGTTGGAAAAGACCACTCAGATCATCTAGTCCAACCACTAACCCATTACCACCATGCCCACTAACCGTGTCACTCAGTGCCACACCTATCAGAGACAGACTCTAGACCTCCTCCCAGACAGAACCATCCCTGAAGCTTTGTGCTCCTCTATCAGGTACTTCTCTCACTCCTGCTTTCTCTCTTGTATTCAGTAACCAATGGTTTGAATGCAGAAAAAACAAAAGAAAGCCAATTCCTTAGCACTCAGCAGCACTGAATGCCTGGGAACTGCTCCTTAAGGTCCTTTTGTGGTTCAGCTCTGCACCAGGAAGAGACAACACTCATGAATAACTCCCAGCTTCCCAAGAATCTGTTCAGCCTCAGTCACTGTCCTCAGGGGCTGCTGAGCTGAAAGTGTTGGGGTTCACTGCTGTAGATGTGGGAGGTTTTATTTAATGGTTAAATTGAATCAGGAATGTGCCAAGAAATAGCATGAAATCAACTAAATGTAATTTAGCAAAAACTATTAGCTTGATTGCTAAACCAGCCTTCCTCTCATGAATATGCATGAAAATAATTGATATTAATTCTTTTTGAATCTAAGGCACATTAGTCCTGCATATTACAGTGTGGAATCTTTTGGAAGACTAAACCAGTTCTACTGCCACTTCCCTACCAAAAGGTATAATTAGTTTTGCTGCAGGGAGATACACCTCATCATTGATACCATACTGAGTTGTCACATAGCAAGGAAATTAGAACAGTGCTCCAGGTTTTGTCTGCAAGAAAATGGTGACCTGATCAACAGTTTTTCCAGAAATGCATTAGGAGAAGCATAAATCTGTTACAAGCATCAGCTGTGCTAATGACATGAACAGACAGGGAAGCCTTCAGGAGCAGTAAATCCCTACAGAGAGTGGAAATATCCTCAACCCACTGAGAGTGTTTGACACTAACACAGGGTGGAGGTACTGCTTGGGGACTGGCTGCCATCAGTCAGCAGGTGGTTTGTTCATCACTTCCTTTGTACATTCTTTTTCTTCCTCTCCTCTCCTCTCCTCTCCTCTCCTCTCCTCTCCTCTCCTCTCCTCTCCTCTCCTCTCCTCTCCTCTCCTCTCCTCTCCTCTCCTCTCCTCTCCTCTCCTCTCCTCTCCTCTCCTCTCCTCTCCTCTCCTCTCCTGCCATCCCAATCTCAGCCCATGAGTTCATGCACTTTTCAATTTCCCCCCATTGCACTTGTTCAGCTGTCTGCAAGGTTAAACCACAACACTGGGCTCCTTCTACAGTGCATGGGAGATTTCTCCTCCATCACATTTCAGAGTTTTTCCCATTCAAACTTAGAACAAGGGCACAAGACTTGGGCTGAGGCACTTCTGCCTTCCAGGCTGGGAAAGATTTACATCTTTAGTGAGACAAATCCTCCTGCATCAGACTGCAGCCCTTGCCCGGGCTGCACAGCCCCACACAGCTGCCCACACGCTTACAGCCTGATGTAAGAGGAGCTTTACTTGCATCTATTGCCTTGGTGAGTAAGCTTCGTGCTCACACAAGGGATTACAGATGATAACTGTTTATTCCTGCAAAGAAGTTGAATATGTGTCCCTCTTTTTGCAAGAGAAACATACAAAGGCTGCAGATGATGGGAAATGTCACTGCAGGTTTCCCTCCAAGCTCTCAGCACCTCCCTAGTTCTTAGCCCCTTCTATACTCATAAAACACCTGCTTTCCCTATCAACGTCTCTGCTCTCTCTCCTATCCACGCTCTGTCTGCAGACATCAGGGCTGCGATGTGGGGGACACAGCCACACGTGGATCCCCCTCCCAGCGTTCCCGGTGCTTTTCTCTGACTGCAGCCCTTTAAAACACTCCATTCACTTTGTGTTCGCAGTCTCAAGCACAGATGGTTCTTCCCTTTTCAAGCACTAAACGCTTGATTAGATATCACATATTTAATAAATAGCAACAACTGTAGACAAACCAAAGCAGCTAAAAATGAATCCTCGGCAATTAATCATTCATATCAATATGAGACCTCAGCAAGTAGTAAACAGAGACAGTAGATACAGAATCTGTTTGAATGCAAAAGAAAAGGCAGCAGCCATACATTGGCATTTCAACAAGAGTTTGATCTCAGCTCGGTACGACAGTTTTGATGCATTTAAGCTATAAATACAGGGAACGAAACTGAAGTGTCAAGATACATACTTTTTTCTTTTTTCTTTTTTTCTTTTTTCTTTATAACTCACTTTTGAGCTCAGAAAAAGCTCTTTGAAGCGTCAGCTGGCAGCCTGGGAACTCCCCCTATTTCCATGTTCACTGACTTCTGGGAGCAATGGGCATGACACTAACTTACTTTGCAAGTAAGTCCTTGCAAATCCACAAGAAACAAGCACTTTCCACTCTGGACAGCCCAGGGCTTTCTGATATTTTCAGCATCTCTTGTGATGGCCTTTCCTATGCTGCTGCACAACAGCACACCATCAATAAACTCTGCACGGGCAACCCAGCAGAGCAGGGCACATCACACATTGCAGTCTCTCCCTTCTCTCTTCTCCTCGCACAGCCGTCCGAGGTCACCCTGCTACTGCCATGCTGCCAGCATGGTCTCCAATGTGCAGGGCAGGACCTGAGCCCCATGCTTGCTGCCATGGTACCCAAGAAGCAACTTCACAACAAAAGCAGATTTTTACTTTACCGATCCTTTTCCAATGCTCACAGAACTGCAGAAAAAGTAGAGATGAAAAGAAAGAAAAATAAGAAAAATAAGAACACCTCATCCTTTTTGTCAGAGAGCACTGTTTGTTTTCATACTATCCCCTGGGGATCTTTGTTTGTCTGTTTTAATGGCCGTTTAATTGATATTTTGCCCTTTACACTAATGAATTCACTGAGAACTGGAAAAAGCAGCACTGAAAATGTGCTGCATTTTAGTGAAAGTTTATTGAACAGAGAAGAGGGGTGAGAGGGAGAGGCAAGGTTTGCTGTACGTGGCAGATGAGCAGTGCCAGGTGGTACACCATATTTTAATCAACGAGCAGAACAGCAAAGACCAGCACTGAAAATGAAGGGAAATGATGCACTTCACAGGGTTTTAGCACGTTCTCAATTGCCTGTTTTTGTTCAGGGTTTCTATGTTAATATAGGATGATACCACACTGTATACTGGCTGGCAGAAATTAATCTCGTCACGAATGTACTTCTTTGAGAGGCTGAGCCTCCCTGAGCTCTTAATTTGAGCTGATTTGACTGTCTCATTATCATAGCAGCAGATTTTGGAATAGCAAAGTTGAACCTTACTTGAACTTGTTGGCTACATCAGCACTGTTTTTCCTTCTCCTCCCCACCTCCATCCATGAATAATACCAGCATCACTTTTTTTTAATGCTGCTGAGCCCTCCTAGTAACTGTTTGCTCAACAAACACAGCCAACATGGTGCATTAAGGAGCCTGATTTGTGTTTGCCAAAGATAGAACTTGTCATATCATGGAAATGCTCCATTTTGATGTCCTGGGAAACACAGGGCTTTCGGTCAAGCATGCAGTGCCTTTATCTCGCACATCGAACAGGCTGTGAGCATGACAGCTTTGGGTTTTGCAAAACACATACTGTGTGTGGATGGGGGCCAGGTCGCTTTGTTTCCCTGTTCTGAGATGCCACTGCAGTTCAGCTGAGCAGTCCTGGGGCTCCGGCTGCTGTTTCCATCTCAGACCACGGCTCTGCTCGGCTCACGCTCCCCACTCACTGCTGTGATGAAAGTCTAGCGTGGTTCAGATGCTACCATTAAGGCTGTGCTTGGCCAGCAGAAAACAATTCAGCCCTCTGTACATACGGCCCGTGACACATCTGACTGGGCTCTGCCTGCAGCAGAGGCATCCATCCCTTCCTTCCCCAGTAACTTTCCTCAGGAAGAACGCAGGCGGGTGGGAGCAGGACTGCGGTGCCTGCGAAGGAGCCCTGCAATCCAGTGCAAGGTCAGCCACGAGCCACCCCGTGGGCTCTCTGAGCCGCTGGATAAAGCTCTGTTTCTGATCAGGTTGCATTATCCCTAACGAGCTCTGGCAGACACTACAGCACTCTGCTCTTCCACTGAGACAAACTGGTAAGAGCCACCTTCTGAGGGCAGCGCTTAACTCTTTCCATGTGTGCTTGCTTGCCTACAGGGAAGCCCAGACTCTATTTGGGTCCTGAACAGGGCACCCACATGGCTCACACAGATCATCAGAACAATGCAGCCAGCTGCTCATCGGGGGGATTACCCCATGGACAGTGTGAGCTGTGGTCTGTAAGAGACGCTCCTGGGGCCGGCCAGTGCTCAGCACATCTGCAGAAATGGCAGTATTTCTGTTCTGCTGTTTGGCCTCTCGATGGCTACAGTACAAAATGCCAAGAATCTCCAACAGCATGAGGTCTGAAAGAGATCCCAGCATGCTTCTAAGAATGCATTTGGAAATGATAAGCAGAGGAAACCCAGCCGAGGGACAGACCCACAGCAGGGTGGGAAAAACAAACCTTACGCTGAGAGCCACCTAAAAAGGACAAACTACCAAAGGAAGAAAAAAAACCTCAGTAAGTCAGGTATACATGTTTACAGGAATAACAAAGGGATCTAGGAATAACCTTTAAATGAATGAAATCGGGCACAGAACAGATGTGAGTGGAAGTCCCCTGCAGCTGAGGCTCTCCATGCATGATGTGAAGCTGGCAATCCCCAGGGCAGCCCCGAACAGCCAGGCTCATCAGGGAAGCTAATATTGGCTTATTGTTTTCCTTTACTTCTTAGAGAGGAAAAAAAACATCCTAACAGCAGCTGTGCTGAAGCCGTGTGTCCCAATTAACCTGCTGCAGGTAGGGTCAACCTGCTCTCCCCTGCATCCCCTTCAGAGGGCACGGAGCGTGTCTGTTCCCATGGCCACTGTCCCCTGGGAAGGAAAGGAAGGAAGAAAGGTGCTCTTCTATTTATGAGATAGTTCTGCTTTATGGCACTGCCCTTCCTGCAGCCTGGCTGAATGGTCTTTCTTTTCTTTTTTTTTTTTTTCTCCTTCTCTCTCATTTTTCTGTCAATTGATTGCTCACTGCCAGAGGGTATTATTGGCTTCAAAAGCCTCATTTTCTGGTTCCTGAACTGCTCATGTTCTCCTGGCTCATTGCTGCTGCTGGAGGTCAGATCTGAGTCCCGGAGTCATTAGGCTGTTCTGGGTTTGACCTTGAGAGCTTCTAAAGCTCACCCCATTTCATGAAGAGCACCTTTGAAAAGCTCATTGGATCATTTCAGACACACACTTTTAAAATAACACCCAATGACCAGAGACGATGCGATTATTTCAGTGGAAGGTGGAAATAGGCTGGAACCACATCACTGCCAGGTTTCAGAATGCAGTTGACTGGGAGCATTTCTGAGCAGCTCTCAGTTTGGCTTGGTGCAGAGCTGGGGGCTCTGACAGCACCCCTCAGTCCCAGCATGCATGGAAAACCTGGTTCAGCTCTATAGAAATGCAGCAGTTTCAGTCTGGTCTCAGCTCTTGCAACGGATTAATGCATCTGGAGCAAGATACAGTTCTGTAATTTGCATGAAAACTGTTCTGGTGCGGGTGTTTTGGGAAGGGCTTCCCTGTGGATTGGAAATCCCCAGTCTGTAGCTGTCAGTGAGCAGCCATCCAAAGCACAGGAGAAAAAAATTAAGTCGTGAATCCTGATCTGTGCCTTGCTGTTCAGTTCCACCCTGCACAGCTGTGTTAACATGGAGAAGAAGGTGCAGGGGTAAAAATGCCAAACAAAACCAATTACTTTCTTAATTTAATACGTTGTTTCTCCTTGTACTATACCAGGGAGTTATCTTGTTCTCTACAGAACATGGCAAGGTCCCATGAGATTCAAAACTTTGGGGTGAGTTGCCAGCACTTCCTGGGCAGGAGCAGTCCAACCAGATCAATGGATATCGGGTTGGATGTTAGGAACATTTTCTTCTCAGAAAGAGTGATCAAGCATTGGAACGGGCTGCGCAGGGAGGTGGTGGAGTCACCATCCCTGGAGGTGTTCACAAAAAAGATAGATGTGGCACTGAGTGACATGGTTCAGTGGGCATGGTGGGTATGGGTTGATGGTTGGACTTGATGATCTTAGAGATCTTTTCCAAACCTCATGGTTCTATGAATGAGCAGCCCATGGGCTGGGGTGGAGGATGGGGACTGAGCATGAGCCCAGCAGGGCAGGGAGTAGATGGCCAGTCCATGCAGACTGTTGCAAGGGGGATGGGAAAAGGAGTGCTCCATCCCTCCTTTCTGGAGGGAATAAAATGAGCTCAGAATCACTACTGCTGCAGCTATGCTTGGCTGAGGATGTGGCTCAGGTTTGTCATTGTTAGCTAATTTCCTCTTATGCGTTGTACCTTTGCAGAACGAATAAATAATGCTTTGTCTGGATGGACTCATCCTGTGCCACTGCAGATGTGCCAGGCAGGCTTCCGGCTGGAAGATGCTACAAGGAGCCCAGGCAAGTCAGGCTCTGCTCCCACAGAAGACACAGGTGCCATACAAACTCTGTGCAGCCAGACTTCACCATCTCCCTCCCCAGGATTATGGGTGTCTGCTCAAAAGGCACCAAAGCATCAAAGCAATGAGGGGAGCTGCTCACCTGGGAAGACACCTCTGTGCCCTCCCACCCTGCTCTTACCACCAGATCACGAAAGGGAGGTTTAAAAACTTTCAGTTCAACCTTGGGGGCAAGTTGGCTGCTAAAGCAGATAGAATTGGGGCATTCTGGCTGAAAACCTGCTCTTGAAAACACAAAGAGCAACTCAGGCTGCATTGGACCTGCATGTAAGACACGATGCTATTGGAAACCAAATAAAAAATCACAAACACTCGGTAAGCAGCAGTAGCCTGGCTATAGCGGGGGCTGTGTGGGAAGGAATGGAAAGGCTCCTATTTAAAGACGCCTTAATCAAATCCCATCCCATCTACACTTCTAGGTTTTGCTCCAAATCCAGTTAAATCACTGAGCTAACAAAGACTGTAGTTAGCAAAGAAGACAACGAACCAGAAAATGCCCGCTCGTGGGTTATTTCACTGCTCTGTGGGGAAGCACCGAAATGCTGACAGTTTACCTCTCAAACCCCCCAAACAAAACAGCATTCCCAAATTATTATCAGCAAGAACAGTGCCATGCTTGCAGGAGGGCTGCACCAGGAGGGTTTTGCTGGCCGTAGAGCTGTGGGCATGGTGCAGGGCCCCCACATAGCGGCACTGCACTGAAAAATCATTCGTGTAGGCTTGGATGCCCTGAGGAATCCAGGTCAGGCCCTGTGTTTCTCCAAAGTCACTGCTCACAGAGAGCGCCCTCAGCCCATTTCCCTGTGTGAAGGGGGTGCAAAATGCAGAAGAAATGTGAAATGCTCAACGAGAAATCACAGATTACTGCTAAAAGAGAATCTGTTGAAGAAAAAAATAATCAGCAGTTCTCTGTGTTTGCAGCACATTGTCTGCTGGTTCAAAATCAGGCTCTGGCTGATGTTATTTTGGGGGATTTAAACCAGACTCTTGCTGTTATCGTCTCGCTGTTCTTGGCTTTGTTGCTGTTTCTCTTTTTTATTATTCTGAAGGAAAGAAGTCAATTAGAGTGTTCTTTTTTTGGCAGTGGGATGGCTGTGTGAGCACCGCGTGGACAGTCTCCAGGTGGCACAGTGGCTCAGCACATGGGCTGCTTCCCACTGCTCCCAGTCAGGTGCAATGTCACGGGGATTTCCCTCCTGCAGCACAGGGCTTTACAGGCTCTCAAGGTATATCCCCGTGCTAAGCACCTGCATGGAGCTCCAGCCACACAGCCAGGAGATTGCACAGACTGGAGGTGGCCCCAGGCAGCAGGGAGGGTGCACAGGAGCCTGTGTGTACATCTCAGCCTTGGTGCACATCCCAGCTGTCCCATAATGACTATCCATCCTTCATGAAACCTGTAACTCTCCCTCCAAAGCAGACTGTGCGTTACACTATATGATGTCTCTATGTACATGCACAGTGATGATGAGCCTTCCCCTAGCCCACCTGCACAGGACTGCCTGGCTTTTCTTGCTGCAAAATATCCCCACAGCAGACATAACTGTCCAGGCTATGAACCAACCTGGCTCCAACATGCCCACAGCATCACGTGATGACAGCCTGACATCGTGCACATCCCCTCCCTCACAGTCTCTCATTCCAGCACCAATTAGCTGCCTGCTGGCACAGCACAGACTGAAGTCTTACAGGCACCTACCCCTGAGTGCACTTTAATTGCCCCCTGAAGGCCCTGCACCCAACCAGGTATCAGATAATTTACGAGCCAACTTTCAATGCCTATGTTTAAAAAGGTGACCCTAGTTTGAGAAAAGATTTTCTGGGGGCCAAGCTGTAATTTGGAAACATTTAAACATGGATTTAAGTAACCCTGTAAAATAATGTGCTGCCGGGCAAGAGCTTTGGGTTAAATTATACCCCCAGGAAAATCACAGTGTGTGAAGGCAGCTGCTGGGAGTTGACAGGGCCTTCATTATGGCAGCCCCGGTGGGCGATCTGGCAACAGAGGAGTCAGCTGGAAAATCTCTGCTGGGAGGGCAGTGGTGAACCCCGTGAGCTGATGCACGTCCTGCTGTGAGCCGTGCTGCTGGGGCTGTGTGTTTTAGAGGGAAACAGCTTTAGAGGAGCCAACAGCTTCAGAGGCTCCTTCTCCTGGTTCAAGCTCCTCCAGAAAATAAACACAGAAACTGCTCTGCTCAGTGTTTCTTGACACAGAGCCACGCTCTGCTGTGTTGCTGCTCTGCTCTGCTCTGACACCCCCGGTTTGTGACTTAAAGGCAGCGCATCCCCCTCCTTGGCCCTTTCCCACCCCATTGGAGTATAAAACCACTGAGCTCCCCTGCTAATGGCCCAAGCGAATGGTTTAATCGCAGTGATGTAAAAGGAGCGAGGAGCATGCAGGATGGAAAAAATGCTGGATAGACAGTAAGCCTAATGAGGTAATTTACAAAGCCAAGTGTTTTTTAACAGACAGAACGTGGCAGAGCTGACATGTATACTGAAAGGGACATAAAAGCGTAGACAAAACAATAGCCGTGCTTGGCCACAGCTCGGTTTACGCAGTGGAAACATTTTTTCCTCTGCAGGCAAAAGGGAGAAGCGCAGAGGACTCATTGAAAGCTCCATTATTGGTAGTGCAGACCCAGCGTGGCCACGAGAGATGCAGAACATCTGTGCACAGGCACCCTGAGCTCTGAGGCTGTGCCAGCACCGGTGCGATGAGTTTGCCAGGGCTCTGCTGGCATGGCCAGCATCCGTCCCTGCAAGGAGAGGGGAGTGAGAGGACCAGTGCCCAATGGGTTGGGTAAAGGGCAAACTCTGGGGTTCCACCTGCCTGCTCTGGCTGGAGAAACCAGTTGGGAATTCCTGGCGATGCACCCAAATTGCTACCTGTTTCAAACCGCCGTAGCAGCAAATCTGCACGAGCCATTCAATTCTCAAGCGTTTTCCCCATTTTGGAGTAGCTGCAAAAATTAAAACCAGTAATTCCAGCTGATTGCATAAAGCGTATGCTCAAATAGCAACTACTGGTGGAACCTTCCTATGGCTGCTGTAGAACTTGGACTTTATATAATCCAAGTAATAACATCAGCCACAACCAGACAACTTGCTCTGACTGCGCTGCCTCTGTGCCCTGAATGGATTTACACAGTTCAGTGCTTTGCAGTAGCTTAGCCAGCACTAAAAACATAAGAATTTAGTTATTAATGTCATTTTGCATTGAGATAGTGTGCGGGATCAATCTATCATGCTAAATCTACAAGCTCCAAACTGTATACATAAGGTATACTGGGGGATTTGGAAAGATTAAGAATAGCTCCTAAGTGTCTGCATGTGTGTATAACCACTGATGGCTTTGTCTATGAGTTACCTGCTGCTGTGCGGGGAAGGCAAAGATAAGGAAACCTGTTCGGCCTGCCTGGGAGCAGCAGTACGAGACCTGCTCATTGTTGAGCTCTGCCTCCCTGGTTTGGGGCAATTTAGCCCTAAAACATCATGCTGAGCCCAGCTGGAGCTCAGGGCATCCCACATTTCTGCTGTCTGCTGCTAGCCTCCTCTTCTGCTCCTCTGGGATGCTGCTGATGAATCAGCCATTCCCAGGTGAACGCAGCCCTGCTTGAGATGTGGTGAATCCCATAATCCCCCCAGGATTCAGTCATCACCTCCCACAGCCCCAGCCAGAGATATTCACCGTGGCCCCAGGATCAGCAGCAGGGCAAAAAGGAAAGGACACTGCACAGGACAGCGAGCACGTGATCAGCAGCGTTAGTGACAGCAAACCTGGATGCACTCTGTGTTCTGAAGTCTGTGTCATTGCAGAGTGCCTGGGCCAGTACTGCCTTCCCCAAACACCCATAGCGTGTGTAACCACGCTGTTTATAAAAAGCATCCTCTGAAAAGATTTTCCTACAGGGTAAAGGCCCATTATGAGGACTTCCTGGCTTACGTGGCTGTATATAGCAGTGGTAATCCTATTATGCTTATCCTAAACCGTCCTCCACCGAACAGTGAAATGAACTTTACAGAACACTAGAAGCTTAATTAAGCCTCCAAACCTGCTGCGAGAAGCACAGTTCTGCCTCTGTAACTGCACGGTTATCGCAGCAAACACAGGCGGCACACCTGCACCATACACACACCCAGCGCTGCGTCCCTGCCTCTACTCGGCTTGTTCTTGGGAAATTCAAGGCAAGTCCTTTGTAGGAAGTGTTGTCCCATTAATTCTTTATCACCGCGAGCCCAAATCCCTGCACACATACGCGTGGCAATAACTCTGCTCTGGTAAATAGCTGTGCTGAGGCTGAAGAGCACTCGCTCACGCACTTCTGTATTTTCATTGCTCAGCTGTGCTTTCCTGCGGCGAGGATAAATAAAAGTGGAAGCGATCAGCCTGGCCGTTGTGGGGGGCCTGTGCAGAGCTTTAAAGAAGCAATATTACAGCAAAAGCGAGTAATAATGAGCTGGGTTGCAGCAGCCCCAGTGCCTCTGTGCTGTGCATCAGCACAAAGCTTCTGAGCTCCCGTACAGACCTAAGAACTGACCAGCGGTGTCCAGCTGTGTGACAGGTGGCGGGGCAGATTTGGATGCTCCAGCCAATTCATTTCAGCTGCGTGCTCCAAGATGCCCATATTCATGTTTCACACTTATCACTTTTTCACACAATCCATGCTTGATAGTCTTTGAATCTCTCCAAAGAAAACCAAGCGCCCGTGAAGCTCCCGCGCAAAGCCAAAGGGATCCGCAAGAGCACACACACAGCAGCCAGAAAGGGCTACAGGGATGATCATCCTACAACCAGAAAGGAGTCTTTCTGGTGCTAATAATATCACAAATAGTGCTCTAAAACCCTGAGGACATCACAGTGCCAGTGCCAGCCATTGCATGTCCAGCAGGGCTGAACTCCTAACTCCCACTGAATGCAGATTCCTGGGACCTTTCCCCTTCCTTTTCCTGTGTAGGGGACCTTGGAGGTTTAGCTGTAAAAATCAGCATCTTCAGACACTTGCTTTTTGGTGTAACAGACTGAGACAGGCTAAATATTTTGTGTTCTTGTCTTGCCTGGCTGGTAACCCAGATACTATTAGTGAAGCACAACTGGGTCATGTGAATTAATATTAGCATCTGCGTTAGATGCTTTATTTACATCACTGTAGCTGTCAAAAGTTGTAGGTAGCTTAAAAGGAATCTGGTTGATTTATGTTGACACCAGCGAGAAAATAGCTGTGTCCATGGGGCTGGGGCTCAGGACAAGGGACAGAAACATGGGCTGTGCCAGAGCTGTGCCATGGCTGGGGCTGGACTGGAGACATCAGGTAGAAGAGGTTCATTCTTAAAGCTCCAGTCATTGTTTCAGCAAAGTTAAGGTATTAATTAAATCTTCAGCTCAGTAATTATGGAAACCTCAGCCATAGGAAAGAGTCCCTCCTTCCTCAGGTCCCTGTGTCAGTGTCTGGGCACATCCTGCTTGGAGCAGATGGTGATGGGCTGTGGTGCTGGGATGAGTGTGGTCCAACTGCCAGAGCTGGGCATCCCTGTATCCAAAATATTGAGAGGCTGTTGAAGGAGCTGGCTGGGAAGTATTGTCCTGGTGTCAGGAGAAGGGTCTGTAGGATGAAGTGAGCTTGGGAGTTGCTACTGCAAAAGGTGCAACACTGCAGTGAGCATCCCCGTAGCTATCATGGGTCTATCATTTCACTACATACATAGAGAGATCATGCTCTCTTCCAGCAATGTGCACCAGAGAAATGTTTGCCTGCTGAAGAGTTCAATTAACAGGAAACTAACCAAAGCAGAAATGACATCCTCCACAGTGGGCAACATTATTAAAATCCTTTTATGTCCTTCTCTCGGTTGTTATATGGACAAAAACTTAAGCAATCATACCACAACAAAGGCAGTGTCTGTTTTCAAAGCAAGCAAAGACAGATCTCCAGGAATCAGGTGGTCCTGGAGCCAGAAGTACTGTTCCTTGTTGGATTCCAGTACCAACAGTTGTTGAGCTTCACTGCCCTCAGGAAACTCAAGTTGTCATCTGAAAGTTTCATCAGCACACAAAGATTGCAACTGTAAACGTGCATATTAAACAAAACTAGGACTTCATGATCCCTAGAGGTCCCTTCCAACCACTATAATTCTGCGACTGTGAGATTCATCTCAGAAGAAGCAAAACCCTCCCTAGGACTGAGTATGTGGCTGCTTCCCAGACCTGCAGCAAGTTGCATTTTTATGAACATCTTTCAAGGAGATGCAGGAATTTCTGTGAAATTTCCAATTTTCTCTTGAATTAGCATCCCTCCCATCAGCCCCAGTGCCAAAGAGTGGCACCGCGCTGGGACAGACCTGCTGGTGTTGCTCCAGAGCACCACACTGGTCCCTCCTGCAGCCTCCCCATGAACACCTGCTGCCACAGCCATCCTGTGTCTCCTTTCTGCTTCACACATAGGAAAAAGCAACACTTTTTTATCCCTAATCAGCTCCTGGCTCCATAGGTGTTCCCCCATCAGTCATTTCCAGCAGTAATCACAGTGTTAGCCTCTTCTTGCCTTGCACTAAATCTAGACAATTCTCTACCAGCCCTGTGTCAGCATTGCTCTTTGATCTCCAAGGGAAGCCTGAAATAATTATGAAATGGTGCTTTCTTTGCTGGCAGCTTTAAGAACCCTCCGACCGGCTCTTTGGACGCCTTCCTGCCAGCTGTCACTCATACGTTGTAGAGGCATATCGGTAAATATTACCTCACCTTGTCTAAAAATCCCACAGAGGACTTTTTAGCAGATGATTTGTTGGTGTTGGCTGCATGGCCCTTTCCAGCAAAGCCCTCAGCTGGCTCCTTAACAGATGACTGCAAACATAGCTCCTGAGTTACTGACTTTGTCTCTCCCGGCAGCACCTGGCAGCCATCGCCCCAGTAATGGGGAGAGCAATGGTTCTGGGGTGAGCACAATTCTCCCAGCACTAAAACTCCCAAGAGTGCAAAGTAAATGAATCTGCAAGACTTGAGACTCCTAATTTGGAGAATGAATTTGGTCTGCTCCGTTGCTCCCTGCATCACTGTTAGGAGGCTTAGAGTTGCTCTCCTCATTCTCAGATCCTTGAGATGAGAAGTGCAAGGAGAGCAGAAATTGTAGGAAGAACTGGTGGGAAAAAGAGTCAGTCCCGGCTGGTCATTTTTGACTGAAAGCTCTGTGCATCTGCTGGCTTTAGTTTTGCTAACTGTACTTTTTAATTTTGGCAAGGACGTGCAGAGCCCAGGAGAGGAATGCTCTGTGTATATAATTATAAATCAAAATATAATATAATAAGTAAAATGAGCACTGAAAACCACCACTCACTAACTGCATATGCCTTCTACCTAATAGTTCCAGGCTGTGAGTCACCACTTGAATTAAAGAGGTGCAGCAGAGCGGCCAAGGGCCAGCTCCACAGGAGTATCAAAGGCTCTAAAACCCATCCTTGCTCGTGCCTCGTGGTGAAGCCAACAGCTCTCAGACTTGGCTCCAGAGAGCCCAGACTTGGTGGTGTCATACCTGGCTGCCCAGTCGTGCCAGGCTGTACATTCCAGTTTCCTGTGTTACATGGGCAAAGGGCTAAATAGTTAAGAAATGGGATCATGAAGCTGACCAGGCATCAGCTGAAATAAGCAAAAGAAATCCTGGCTTGGGGCAGAACTGAACGCCTCTACACAATGCATTTGGGAGCTTTCAGGAGAAGGACACCTACAACAGGGCAGGAAAAAAGAGAGAAAGAGGAGGGGTTGACACATGTCTGGGTTTTGGAAACGTCTGCTGAGTGCATTAGCAAATGGAAATGCAAAAGTCAAAGGAGCAAGGAGCAGAGGAGAGAGGTTTGCACTGGTAGCCTTAGTGCCCTGGTAACGAGTAGGAGAGTGGCTTTCCATGTGCACATCAGCACAGACCTCTGTGACCTGTATGTCTTCAGTGCTTGTGCAACAGGAACTCACAGAAAGCAGTGCTGCAATACAATTCAGCGTAAGATGTCAGGGTCCCATAATCATAACTCATGGTGACTTCATAGCAGCTCTGAGCCAGACAGTTTCCCTGCTGCTGGCAAGGCCATGTGTCCTTGCCTTTGGATTGCTTCACTCCCCACTGGAATTCAGCCACCTCCACACTGGGACACACTGGGATTTCAATCCTGTAAGTGAGAGAACCAGCGCTGACCTCAGGGCCTTCCCTGGGAGCTGGGAGCAGCAGCATCCTCTGCCTGAGCTTCCAGACACTCATGTATTCACAGCAAGAATGTGAGAAATGAGCTGGTCTTCAGCTATTATTACTTAAATGGAGTGGATGGCAGAAGGTAGGCACCTGAAACCTTAATAAAATCCCCAGCCAAAAGGCGTGAATATTTCATTCCTCTCGTAGAGCAGCCATGCTCAGTAACAAAGGCACTGGTGGCACACGTAGTCTCTTATTGCTTGGATTGGCCAGAAACGGAAAAGAAAGCCATTTTCTGACTTCAATTTTTTTTTTTTTTCTACCGGATTCCAGAAAAGCTCTGGCTCTTTTGGAAATATTAGCAACAACCTGAGAAGGCTTAAAGTATTTCCTTCCCAGTGACTTTTGTTCCTAAAGTGCTTTACATTTCTTATGTTTGGTAATGGCGATAATATCCACTAAACCCCATCAATCTGAGAGTGAGACTCCTCGCCACCTTGCGTGTGGTTTAACTGAAGCAGATTTGTTTACGGTGTATTAAGGGCACTGGGAGGTTGGAACATTTTTGCCAGCTGCTCCCTATGATATTTTGGCAGCTCTCAGGATGTCTTTGTCATTCCCAGTGTAGCTCGAGATGGCTCTCAGAAGGCCAAGGAAAGGCAGCCAGGCACGTCTGCACCTCCTCTGGGGTTTAGCACGCCTTACACGCTCCATTGTATCTACTGTAGGGAAAACCCCAATTGGAGTGCCTTGGAGCATGAAAGGTCTCTAGGTCAAGAAGCTCCTCTTATTGAAAGCAAGCTGCAAAGCTGAGGAGCAATAATTTGTTATGTTTTTTTTTTCTTCTTCTTCTTCTTTTAATTTTTTAACATTTAGTCATTCTAAACTTTCTCATTGGAAGCTTCTGAACTTCTAAGAAATGGTATTAACCATGATGCTGGGAATACAGTTCTTTGCCCCCGGGCTGAACCTGCACATGGACTCTTTTGGGCTGTCTCACAGCACACCTGCTTCATGCTAAACCCTGTACCTATGATCCCTCTGTGTTTTCTTTTGCAGGAAGTTAATTTCTAAGCCTGATCCTCCTTCATCTGATGGACCTCTATGGTTCTCCTAAGACCCCTGCGACATCCAGGATGACATTTGTCTGCTTCCTTTCTTGCACACTGAACTCACTTCTGATTTGCTTCTGCAGAAACAATGCCAAAGTGTTTTTATGGTTTGATACTATGCTACATTTTGTGGGATTTTTTTCTCAATTGACAGTTCCTTTCAGAAACGTTACGCATTTACCTGTAAACTCCGGCAATATACCATGTATTTCATCCTGTGAAAAGCCTCATCCAGTCAATGCACCAATGAGTTAAAATTGGCTAAGATACTGATGATGATCATTTTGATGCATTATGTGTTCTTGACACTTCAGCACCTGATTACAGGAAACAGGACCCTCGGCAAGGCCTATGGAGAACCAGAGCTATCCCCAGCACTGAGCGGGCAGCTGGAATTGCACAAGACTGAAAGACTTGAGTGCGTCCACAGACTGAATTTGTCTTGGTGGCAATTTAAGTTGATGAAACAATCAGTTCCACCACTTTAAAGAACAAGCTTTTAAAACCCCGTCATTATTAAAGGCTAAAAAAAGCTGTAGTCTCTCAGGTAGCTCTTACCAAAGCAAAACAGAGTGCAAATTAGTATAAATTGGTGCCTCAACACAACTGTGTGATTTGCATTTAGACTACTAAGAGTCAAATGCAAATCTCACTTTGCCAGACACGATGCTACATTCAGACTGACTAGTTCAGCGTGTACCAGAATACTGCTGAGTCAGAAAGGAAGAAGTAGGATAGGTAGGAGATGAGAAGAGGAATAAGGAGGGACACATGTGAATGATGGAGTGCCCAAGGGAGAACAAGTCACGGTGAAGAGGAAAAACAGCTTTTGCTGCTAAAGCATAGGAATGAGAATTGGGCATTCTGGGTCCTCTTCCCAATCATGGCATTTTGGATCTGTACTGTGACCTTGGGTAAATAATTTATTCTCTTTTTGCACAGTTTCTCCATCTGTAAAATAAGGTTAATAGTCACTGCCATAACAGGACAGTTTTTCTGGGCGAAGGAATGAGTCAGGTTAGACCTTGGCACACAGCCGTCTGTGACGTGCTGAGAGATGCTACAGAAGTCAGTAGTGCAGGGAATGACTGCTCCTTTCAGCTGGGAGCAGCAGGCCCTGGAGGGCTGCACCCACTGGAGCAGGAGGAGACTCCAGGTCACACTGCAGTGCATCTGGCCCAACCTCCCCTGTGCACTTTGCATTTTTCTTTACCAGATGAGCAACATAAAGTGAAGCAAAGTGAGCTCTGACAGCTTCAGGAACACCATGGGAGGAGTAGATATTTCTTGTGTTGTTCTGCAGCTTCCTCTGTGACTAGCTGTGTTTCCACTTTTTATCTTGAAATCCATACTGCTCTTTTGGAAGGCAAAGAGCAATGCTATACTGTACTTCTTCGAGTTTATTCAACCAGATGTAGTGCATGGTAGATGTATTCACCTTGGAAGCTTACTAGCTGGTCAGGGGCAACGTGAACACCAAATACAGCAGCTTGGTCTGTCCACATTCTCAATGCCTTTTCTACTGAAGTTGCTATTCCCACCATACAAGACCCCACTCCAGCCTGAGCAACACATGTCCTTGCAGAACTTTGTTGTCCGTCTTTCAGAGCCACATAAGCCAACCAGGGAACAACCATTTGCACTGCATTCCAACCCAGGCTGTCTATCTGCTCATCTCAGTAACGTGCAAATCACACTGCCAGATGTGGAATATTCATATGAATTTCAGTGTCTTGATCAACATCGCAGTTGCTGAAGCTCACAGTATGTTTTGACCAACTCACCAAATTTCTGTTGAATGCTTTTATACTAACACACATGAGAACAGAATTTATCTCCACATTACAAGAAACCCTTTTATGACAAGCTATAAATGTGCATAGTCTGTGTAACTTCCTATTTGCTTCTTATCAAGTACAGAGTCTCTTTCATGGTAAATCCCAGCAGGACACCAACTACAACCTACTTGTAGTATTTACCCTACTGTTTCTTAGTGGTTTTAAAACACAGCGCCCAACTCATTCATCCTGTATTAGTGCTGGCCTGTGAAACAGTTTGCTTTAATTTCAGCGCATAATCAAAAGAAAATTCAAGAACTCTAAGTCTGCCATGACTACTAGGTGCCTGCTCTGCCCCACCACACCAACAGGAATCGCACACATGGAGCTGAGCTGATGGGACCTGGCTTGGGTGGCACAGCGCAGTGATGCTCCCTGCTCTGTTCGCTGAGATGATAAAAGAACTGCTCTGTTTCCTGCAGGGTGTAGTTTTACGCACTGCGAAGGTGAGCAATAAACCAGCTTGGACAGCAGATCGCATCTCCTGGCCATATAACAATGAACGGCATCCATATATTTTCAGTGAATTGCTTAGATTTCTCTATCCTTCAGAAAAGAGAAGCTATGAGCACATATAAGGCAGCTCACATTTTAGGAGTTTCCTATTATAGATGTCATTCCCAATGGTTAATAACTCATCCAAGCATGACTTGAGTAGCCCACATCATCAATATTAAATGTGACATTTACTATCAAGAACAAAGTTTTGGGGCTGCTGCCAGCCCCGCTCACTGAGCTGTAAATATTTTGATCATCAAAGAAGAGGAAGAAGGAAGGAGCTGATCAGCCTGTGCTCACACCCAATAGACATGGGGAGGAATTAGATGCTTGCACAGAGCCCCAAGGGCTCAGTGACTGCAGAAGCACCCTTGGGTGGGTGAAGTCAAGGCAGGTAGCAGTGCTCAGTGGCGCTATGGAGACCGGAATTCTGCTGAGTGTGCAAATGGGTGCAGGGGAGCAGTGCAGGAATCCCTCCTGGCCTCAAACCCCCCACATACCAAGAGGTCCCTTGAATGGGATCACATCACCTTCTCTCCTGCATAACAGCCAGTCTGGCAACAAATGCATGCAATAATTTGACCCCTTTGACCTTTACACGTATGATTTGCTCACGGCTGTGTTCAGCCTGGAGCTGCAGTTGTCTGGGACGTCTGAACATTAACTAAGTCACACACATTCTTTTATGTCTGTAAACATTTTGGTGCCTCCATGTTTACTATGCAATGCTGTTGCTATAGCTACTTTACAGTTGGGTCTGTTTGTTGCAGCACTGCTAAATATTACACGAAGGTACAAAACCAAGAAACTGCTCTTCTTTAAAATGAGCTGTCACTGTTATACTGACACAGAGCAGTGAGAGTGCAGAGCTCAAGAGAAGAAAGGCCTTTGGCATTAACTGGGACAAGTCTAACCACTGCAAACACACTTCTCTTCCACAGAGCAGCAAATGGGTGTGGGAAGCTTTCATACCAAGAGGGGACTTAAATCACAGGTGCACACAAAGCACAAGAGCACTGAATACTGCACCTTGCTTTTTCACTCTTACGTATATATATATACATATATACTACTTTTCTTAGGTCAGGGCAGTGCTGTGCCTTGTCTGCTGCCTGTCCATCTCCTGAAGTGGAGGTGGAGTGGAGCCTTTGGTCCAGCTGGTAGGTGGGGGTGCATTGGGAGGTGGGGATGCATTGGAAGGTAGGGGTGCATTGGGAGGTGGGGGTGCCTTGAGCTGCGCTGCTGAGTAATGAATCATTAAGCTCACCAAATGAGCTGAGGAACAACATTTTGACTTGATCCCAAATATTTGGTTCTGACCAAAGAAAAAGCTTTGCTTTGTGCTAGGTTACCAAAATCCAGTACTATTTCCAAAAAGAGAGGGAACCATTTCATTTAGAAAATAGCAGAACAGCCCACTTCCTTTCACAACCGTCCAAATGAATGTGTAGACATCCCTGAAGGACACATCTCACTGCTGCAACCCAAACAGCTCCCCATGGCTGCCAGCTGTGCAGTGTCCCCTCTCCTCCTGAACCTGGGAGACACATGATTTGCTAAAAAATGTCACTCAGCTCTAGCACAGAATCAGAGAATCATTAAGGTCGGAAGGACCACTAAGATCATCTAGCCCAGCCTTCACCCCATCGAGTAAGGAAACAGCAGTAAGGAAACACCAAAGAGCTGTCAGTGAATTGTCGCTTTGATTTTTTGTTTCAGAGTCCATGAAATTGAGGGGGAGGATTTCTGGAGAAGCACCAGGCGTGTTTTCATGACGATGACCTTCTAATTAGACATGACAAATAAGTACAGAAGGTCTCATTGTTATGGAGTGGTGCTGTATAATAAAGACTGCAAATACCAAATAGCTTCATTACGCCCATTATCATCTTCTATCATTGTTTAATTGCGCGTATCAATTTTTAATAAAGAAATTTCATGTGCCTGTGAATTAGATCGCACTGAGAGGGGCTTTTGTTGATTGCAGACACATCACCAGGCCAGCTGGGTCAGCTGGCTGCAAAGCAAGGTGGAGCAGAATGAACCATCTTTGTTATTCTGGACCGCGTGATGAACAGAAACACTTGTTGAACTTTACTCAGTGTCACTTAATGCTATTAGTGTCCTGGACCAGAGTGATTTTACTCCTCCTCCAAATAATGACAAATGGTGCAGCTGGACAGAGCTGAGCTATTCACTCCAGTGGTAATTGCTGCACAATGATATTAAAGAAGCATTCACCAAAATCTTCCCTGGTTAATGATGTTTAGCTCATTATTAAATGCAGCTCATTACTGTTGGAAAGAAGGCCATTTAGCAGCCATCAGCTTTGTAATACCACTGAGTGTCTTGCAGTGACCAGGCAGCAGGGGGGACAGCATGTTTTAAAAACATATTTTCACTTCAGAATAAAAATGGAAATTTGTCTGGCAGTGTTTTGAAAAGAAATAATATCAGATACCATTTGAGTCTCACTTCCCTCTGCAATTCCTGGGAATGGGCATCTCCTTCACGTGAGATGAAACTGCACTCTATGAAAACTGAGGGCTCATCTTGACCCCTCCTGCTCCCTGCTGGGCACACTGCAGTGCTGCTCCTTGCTCATCCCCACCTTCAGAGCTGACCTGCAGGGTCCCTGCCCAGCAAAGAACCCCAGGACCACGGTTCCCTCCCTGGGGCTGAGCTGCTTACACAAGGAGCGGCCATGCAGCTGCAGGAGGCTCAAGTAACCCCGGGCTGAAGGTAAGGCCAGATGGTGCTCCACTTTCGAAGCTCATTAGGAGAAGGTGTTTTGTGACTCATGCCTAATTCCACACTAATGTTCCTCAGGGCTGTGGGAACAACTCCTGGCCCCCCTCTGTGGCTGGAGTTCCCCTTCAGACCCTGCTTTGTTGATGGCAGCAAAGTTGCTTCCAAAGCAGATTATTGCAGGTAAAGGAAGGAGAAGGTGTGAAAATGAAGAGAGTGCAATGGTGTGTGTATGAGAAGCAGGGAATGAGAGCTGATGGGGATCTCGTGGTGTGGGTGGAACCACAGACCTGAGCCAAAGCAGTTCAGGACATCTCCATAAGTCCTGAACTCGGAGCATCAAACAAACAGTTCAAGAAACCCAGTATTACAATGCCCATGTAGTTCTGTTGGCCATCCTGCTGCCACAGAACATCACCATTTGTTCTGCAGAAGACCAAAGCAGGGACTGAGATGGAGGAGACACAAACCTCCACCAGGGGCTCTCTGGGGTTGGGGAAATCTGACAATGTTTATGACTTGCTAATGGTACCACCTCCCCCCTTCCACAACTCATCTCCAGACAGGTGCAAGCAGAGCGCAGCATGCATTTGGTAGCTGTTGTGTAGTGCAAACAGCAGCTGCCCCACCGCTGCAGTGTGGGGCTGCTCGCCATCTGTTTGCAACAGACCTATCCTGATGCTGCACATACACTGCTTGATTAACCAGCAGACAATTCTCCAGAAAGAACAGAGTTGTGCTGTACTGTTGATGGGTGCATCCACAAAGCTGGGGTGTAATGGCAGCCCCACACCCACACTGTGCAGTAGGCAAATGCAGCGCCCACCCTGGGGGCAGATCCCCCTCAGCTACACATATCCCCAGTGTGTTCTGCTCCATGTGGAACTCAGTCCTCCTCAGCTATGGCTACCAAGAGCAGAGGGAAGTACTAACTCACATCTTTTGAGCTAAAAACGGTATGAGGTAATGTCAGGTTATAAAACAGACCACTCATGTGCCACTGGTTTAATTAAGATAATGAGAAGTGTAGGATGATGAGATACAGTTCTAGACAGTGGGAAAAAAGGGGAAAAAAAAGGATGGAGAGCAATTACATTTGGAACAAAGAGAAGTCTGTGGAGTTAGGGGCTGGGGAACAGGCTGTGACCAAGGTGATGTCTACAGGAGATTTATGGGTACCCAAAATAGACCCGGGCAGGGCTGGGTGCTTGGATTAGTTCAGTAAAGCAGGGAACTTTTTAGTTGAAACAAAGTCAGCCCTTTTCTGAGCCTTGTTTTTGTCCCAGTCAGGAGCCCACCATGATATGGTTTCAATGAACATGTTATCTGGGTACTGAGCATGCTACTGATGTTCCCTATAAGAATGACAGGAACAGGAACACCAGCACAACAATGCACCAAAAACAGCGTGCCTGCATTTACCATTCTGTAGCAAATATTGTTTGCTTTTCCTATACCTGCCTTTCAACACATTGCTTTGGAAAAAGAGACCCCTTAGCCACACACAGCATTTCCCTGTTCCTGCAGCATCCCTCTGAGGACAGCTGGAAAATGTATTCAAGGAAATCCCAATCACATGCTGCAAAAGGAAAGAGGGAAAACTCCAAATGAGTCTGTATGTGCAGGCTACATAATTCGCAAGCACCATAATTAATTCAGATCACTTAGTTTTACAAGCAGTCCTTCAGCAGTGTAATTAAGCTTATCAGTGATCAAATTGGGTCTGACTTCAGCATTAGAAGAGCAACCAGAGAGAGAATAAGTAACTATGGGAGCAAAGGGGAGAGTTTAGAGTAGAGGCAGTTGGTCAATATTTGGGTGACGTGAGACTCATTATATACCTCCTTAATAAGCATGCGTTTTATTTCTGTTCTGCTGTGTCTAATTCACTTCTCTGATGTTGTATTATATTGCATTTCTATGCAGTTTTTATAGGTTGAGTCCCAAGAGCCATAATTTATTGACATTAATTCATAAATCTTTAAAAGGGCAAGAGAGACTGACTTAATCAGAACGAATCGTTTCCCCTTTGTTTGGACTTGTTTAAAATCACTTGTGTTCTCCTTGATACAATTTAAGTGACTAATTATGACTTGATTTTCTCTGCTCCCAATCCTTTTGATTCATAATCATTGCTTTTAGCTAATGAATTTCCCATTCTCAAAGTGCCATTAAAGACTTGGTCTTCTCCATGAATACTCTTATTTATGCAAGTATCCCATTGACTTCGGAGAGCATCAGTGATTAATTCACAAATAATTTATATGATAAATGTTGCTTCCCCCTCCCCTTGCAAACTGCCTGTGGGCGAATCGGAAATTTCTCAATTATTCATTATTTAGAACTACTTGTGAATTTTTCTCAGTAAATAATATTTGGCCTAGAAATTAACTAGCTATACCCAAGGCAAAATCATTGATGCTCTGTTGGTCTGCTTCAGGAGCCACGTGGCCTCATTTCAGCCCACAAACAGAAGGATTTTGATAGCCAACCACCACTGAGGTAATGGAGAATCTCACTTTTTGACATACAAAATGATAGTTAATTCTGGCTTATCTTTAATTATTTATCTGCAAGCCCACTTTGAAGTATTTTAGGCAAGAGTTATATAAGAACAAAGAATTGCTATTCCTTCACGTGCCCTGCTTTTCCCCTTGCTCTGGATGGTGCTCCTTGCTCTGGGGCTCAGCGCTGCACTCAGAAGCAGTATTTCAGTTTCTGCTCACCAGGCTTGGAATAGGGACCTGCACTTTAGGAAAAGCCACAAGCACTGATATGAGAAGGATGAATTGATTTCACAGTGCCAGTGTCACCACTCTATTCCTTCACCACTTCTTGCTGTGATGCCCAGGGCACTGCACATGTATGGTGTCGGGCACATGGAGACTCCCACTGACACTCATCACATGGCAGCATCTGGGGACTTTGAACTCTGGCAAAGTGAAGACTTTATTCAAAGCAGGCTGCTGTGAGCATCTGCAGGGCCAAGTTAAGTGGAGTGCGTGATCTGCAGAGAGAAGCTTTTTATTTGTCGGGAGATTGGATCATTATCTGACAATGAATTCCAGACAGCCACTTACTCTCCTCTTTCTGTGGAGGGTTTTTCCACTCTTTGGACTGTATGTAAACAGAATTGATTAAGCTCCTCAGAAGATGCTCTTGCAGCAAGGAGGACACCAAAGTTCTGCAGAGTGAGGTTTTCAGGGCACATGAATCTATCCTCAAATAAAGGCCCTTTTCATGGAAAATCCTTCACGTGTGAAGTGCTCTGGTAGCTAATAGGAGCCTATCTGATTTGACTGAAGTGACTCTTTACCTCCTCTCTCCGACCTGTGGTCCTTGCTGGTTGCCATGGCAAATGAGAAGATGAAACCCAGGAAGAATTTAAAGGAGAACTTCACTAAATTGAGATTTTAGCCATAGAACCTGCTCGTTCACCTGGCTTTGACAATAGGGGTGTTGATTTGTCTTTGCTGGCCTCACTGTTAAATAATTAAACAGTGGTACTGATAAAGCATACATTACACATTGACTTGAGTCAATTTGTTGCCAGATGGAAGGCTGAGCTGAGGGCAGTTTCAGGGGCTTGAACTGGGTTAGCCAGGCAGCAGAGAAGAGGGAAGAGGTCTCAAAGGCTCATTTGCATGTGTATGGGGCTGAGAGTTTCCCACTGGATTTTATGACCCTGTCTCCACTTAGCAACACTGGGGGAAAAAAAAAAAAAAAAAAAAAAAAAAGAACACATCTATTATGCATAAATAACCTTGTTGCCATGACAGCAGCAGTATCTGCAAGCACTAGGAGTGTAGTGAGCTTTTAGGTAAATGAGAAGCAACACCCTGCTCACAAAATGAGTATCCTGGGTTAACCAGGTGAAGAAGAGCTCAACTCATCTTCCAAAGGGCAAAGGGCTGGATAGATGTCTTTTCTTTAAAAACAAACAAACAAAACTCAGCAACCTCTAAGCACAATGGATATTTCATCATCATGCCTTTGGAAAGAAATGAACCTCTGAGGCATATGCTCCACTGGAGAGCACACTAGGCACACACACCATTGGCAGAACAGAAGTAGCACCTCCCCATTCATCGCAGCTCCTCAACGACCAGAGCTTGCTGCACTACACACCGTGCGCCTGTCCTCTCCTCACAGCTGCTGCAAAACTGGTCAGTAGTCTAGGACCTCATTTTCCTACAAGATTTGGCAAGTTCCCAACAGCCTTTTTTTGACTTTCATGAATGAGCGATGAACTGTGACTCATCCATTGCAACGACAGCCAAACTGTAAGTGCGGACACGGGCACCAATGTTACCCGTTCCCAGGGGTCAGGTTTGGTCCATGCCAACATGGATCAGTTACACAGTGGATGATCCCAGAGGTCGCATTCATCATCATCTCCTAGAGCAATCAGGAAAAGATGGGGCCAGAGGAGAGCTCTGAATTTCTGACTCACGTGTGCAATTAGCTGCCTTTTGCTTTTCAAGATCCCGTGGAAGAACAGCAAGAAGTTGAGGGGGTTGCTGACACTTTGTGGTGGGATAAGTGTCTGTTTTGCATTCTTATTTATTCATCTCTAAGAGGTAAAGGAATTGCATAAGGGATGCTGACGCTAGATTTTTTATCCCCCCCCACCCCATAGCAAAGACAGGGTGCTGTCTTTGCCTTGGTAATCCTGTGTTTTTGAAGTCTAAGGAGCAACAATGTTGGATTAAGGTCTACAAGTTCTTTCCAGTAGGTAGAGGACCTCTGTCAGCTCAGGTGCCCATTCAGCATCAAACATGGATACCTTTGGGTTGGGTTTCTCTTGCTTTCCCTACACAGCCCATCTCCAGACACATGCTTAATAAGCTTAACGACCCTGATAACTTCAGGGCTGATCTGCTATTCAGCACCTGCAGCAATAGCCCTGGTATCCATCAAAACCAGGGAGAAATCTCTCTCCTATATAGTATGCAAACAAGCAAGCAAGAAAACACACCAGAGGCTCCCCAAATCTCTGACACACTGTTTTAGGGGCTTTTTCTAAAAACATCTTTGAATAGGACCTGCAAGTATGCAGAGCAACTAAGATTAATGGCCTTGGTTTTATCCCAAATATGCATTGCTCAATCTCAGTTTTGTGCTTCTGGAAAATTATTTCTGCATTAAGAGATCTCTGTGATGTTCCTTTTCTGCAACGCTGCTCTCCATTCCTGTGACTGTTTCCATGACCATTGTGCCCAGCATTGGTGAACTCGGCTGGTGACTGGTTCCAAATTTATTTTTAAATACCATTTTGCGCTGCACGATCACTGGTGCCAACACAAACCTCTGCTGTGCCAGATGGGGGAGAGAGGCCAATGGGTTGTTCCTGCCCTCAGTCTGAGATGCAGAGGAACCATAGCCCCTTCGTTTGCGCACTTTGCTGGCACTGCTGTGTCTGTCAAATGCCTTTGCTGGCGGGGAGCATGCATGTGAGCCGAGCCCTGAATGTGACCCCACTTATGCGAACTAATGATTCCAATTTTTCCATGCAGAGTACTGTAAGAGAAAATTTCCCTCGTGGAACATTTCTGCCTTCCAAGAAGCAACTCCAAAAATATGACACAGAGCAGAGACCCTCAATAGATCCCACTTTGGGAATTACTCGCGTAACTAGGATATATTTTCCCCAGAGAAAAAACAGTTTATTGCTAAACCATTTTTAGTCCGTATAGACAAATGCTTTTGCTACTTATGTTTGAAAAAAAAAGTGTAAATCTTTCTTTCATACCATTATCTGATCCACAGCTCTTCTTATTTTTTTTTTCAACTGTCTCTTAACAACCCAGACATTGTAGGAAAGTTATTCCTTGCCTAAAAAGCATCTGGGCTCAGAGCTGCTCTCACGGCATGTCTCGGAGCAATTGCTGGCTGGGGCTGCCATGCTCAGTCTACCCACACTGCACAGACCCGGGGAGAGTGAGGAGCTCTTGAAACTGGAGAACACTGAGACCTCTGTGGCCTTTTCAGCCATTTGTGGAAAGGAGAGGAGATATGCACGTAATGTCGATTGTGTGATTCTCACCTTGTAGCTCTGGGCTTAACTTTACTGAAAATCAGTGTTTGCCATTACTCCAACACGGAGAGCTACAACATGCTGTGTTGAGCACTGTGATCTTTAATGATATGGGGAACAACTGGTTTTACAAGATTTGCTGAAGGAAGACAGAGAAAATAGTATCACCCAGTTGTACAAAGCACTCAGACTGGTGTGCCCCATGGGGACCTCCTACTTTCTCCATTGCCTTTGTGGAGGGTGGATATTCACTAAAGAAATGTATCTTCAATTATTTAAGACCAAATAATTACACTGACTTAAACATGAAATCCTCAGGATGTGTTTTACAACATTAATATCTCCTTGTATAGTAACCTTATTATAGCCAGAGATAAGTGACCCCACCACAGTGCTGGCCTTGTTCAGGTTTGTCAGTAAGTATAAGAAGATTACCAAACACATCTTATTTCTGTTGCAATAAGCAGCTTAGACAATATGACTAAGGGTCACTCCATACAATAGCGCTATGTAAGTATATATAATTTTCTGCTATGCTGAATGAAGTGAGCTAAAGGTTTCCAGTATGGAAATTCAGGACTTTGCCATTAACCAAGCAATTCCATGTGAAGACTAGAGGCAGATTTTTTTTCATGTCCCATAGGAAATAAGGACACTTTAACATCTACTGTGCAACAACATCACTGAAAATATATGTTTCAGATAAATAAAAACATTTTGTGAATATTGAAAACTTTTGTTACACCCATGACCTTGAGTGTTGCGTTACCATGGGTGATAGAAAATAAGATGCATCTTGGAAAGAAAAGCCATTCCAAAATTGAATCAAAGTTACACAATCTCAACTTCACCAAACACAGTATCTCCTTTCCTATTTTCTTCCAGGAAAACGCTTCTCCACTGGTATCCCTACAGGCAGGTGAAACACCTCAGCTTAGCCCTGGAGCAGTCTCTGGTATGGGCTGGCCTCTCCCACAAGCCCTTGTCCCCCAGCAGCACTAACCAAACCTAACTGGGGTAGCACACAGCCAGGACACATGCAAATCAAGTACTCTAACAAAACATGAGCTTCCAGAGGAAAAGAGTTTTACTGGAAAATACCTGGGCAACTGTGAGTCATTAAGCACTGCCACTGAGCTACTAATATCCTGGTAGGTAGCAATCAGCATGAGAAAACCCACCTTTCCCCATGCCATCCCACTGCAGGGTATACCTGCAGCGTTACACCCCAAGCACAGAAAGGCAGACAGAGCAAATCCACTGCTCCATGGACTCAGGCTCAGCTCAGCCTTGTTACCTGCTTCTTTGTGAGCTACAGCAGTGCAAACTGATTCCCAAATGGGGAATCACAAGGCTTTGGAAGAGAGACTGTAGATCTCACTTTTAATATGAACGCAACGTGACTGAGCAAAAGCTTCCAGAGAGTTGTGACTCCTTCACCCAAAACAGAGGCTGGAGCCAACAACCACTCCATTTTACCTCCACCCCTGAGGCATGTTATACTGCAGGCTTTAGAGTACTTTGGAGCTATGCTTGTATCACCCAGTAATGTTTCTGCTCTGCAGTAAGATGCACTAGCAAACAGGTCAAAATGCCATTTACTGGATATGGCAACAAAAAGGCAGTATGACATTCAATAGATAACATGTCTCAGGGCTCAAGTGAACATTAACTGACTCGTGGTCTGATTTTGTGAAGGCTTGCAAATGTCAAAGTATGGGCTGTGAGCAGAGAACCTGGGGTATTATAAATGTATCAGTAATTCTTCTAATTGAGGGATTCTCCCAGGACTCTTAAATAAGGTAGAAGTACCACAGAATTGGTTTTGGTTATAACGAATATAAGGACCGTGCTCCTCACTACATACCCATCCTGATCCTTGAAATCCAACCCATGTCCATTTGACATGAAGCCTTGCAGATGTGCAAGGGTACACCATTTCAGTCACAACTGGAGCTAACAAGAGAGACTGAGCCCCAAAGAGACCCCAATCAAATGACACCACTATAGAACTCAAGCACACATGGGTTGCACAGGCAGCCATTGGTTCACAAATATTTGGCTTTAACCAGTCCCCACGAGCCTGCAGGCTGCAGGAAGGCCAAGGTGGGATGATGGGAGCTCCTGAGGGAGCTGTCCTGGTCCCACAGTGGATAGCTGTGCAGTGCTGCAGGCAGGGCCAAGGAAGAACTCTGCTGCTTGAGCGATCCTCGGTACAATTACGCACATCATGGATCATTCCATGCAGATTCATTTTTAAACCAAGAGCTTATTTGTGACCTACTTTTTGATTACAGGCACATGGAAGTTTTTGAAAGGTCTTTGAAATCCAGTGTGCTAAATAGCTCTATGCAGGAGAAGGAAACTTATCTTCTCTCTTGTTCCACGCCATGGGGATGACTTTTACTCTCAGCATTGTGCATGTCAGTGACCTCTCCCATAAATCAATTACTTGTTAGTAATTGAGGGCTGGTGAGGCCTAGAATGGCCAGGTACACTGCCACCTCACTGGGATGAGATGGGAACCCCCTCCATGCTGCCCCACGAAGGCTCTGTGAGCTCAGCTCCATGAGGTGCCCCAAGCCTGGATGTACTCTGGGGGGCCCGAGTGGGCTGGGGTCTGTAGGATAGTGGCAGCATGTAGTCAGAGCAGCACCAGGTCCTGTGATGGATTTGAATTTGCAAGCATTCTCGTTGGGAAGGGGACTGTGTCATTGAAAGGGAGTGAGAAAGGGGAAAGGAGATCATGTTTTCTCAATGCTCTTATCTGAAGCCAAACCTTAATAAGGATTGGGATGAGCCTGGATAGAAGGAGGGCTGCTGCAATACAGTGAGGAGCTGGGGGCTGGTGGAGGGCTGCCATGGGGCACAGAACTCAACTCAAAAGGGCAGCAGTGACACACAGCCCATCCAATCCCACTACCTCGTATGTGCTGCAGGGCAGGCCGGCTAGTAACCTAGTCAGAAAGGGTAGGTAATCCACCTGGCTAATTGTGACAAATACTGTCAGGAGTCATTCCTTCCCCTGGTCAAGCAGGGCTGGGGGCAGTGGGAAGAGGTTCCAATGAAACCTAAAGAGAAGGACAAGCAGCAGCAACACTTGTCAGACACCTATGTTTTGTCCTTGCCAGGACCCTCAGCTCTCACCCCTGCTAGTTCTCCTCTCCTTGAGTTCTTGTGGCTCTGAGGTTTCAGAGAAAAAGACAAAAAAAGTCAGTGTTTGTTTTTGATCAAAGGCATATCCCTCTCCAGTATCTGTAAAGGAAGCAAAGCCAGAGGACACTTTGGTGTCCTCTGCTCTGCAAGAGAACCCAGGAAGTACATGGGCTCCATTAGCTAAGTGTTTCTCTTACAGTCTGGATGAGAGCAGGGATATTTACAGGCCACCTGTAGGGTAACAGACCCTGAACCAAACCACACCAGGAGGAGACACTTGAGTAAGGTTTGTGCCAGGACAACGCAGCATAACACAGTCAGATTTTTCCTACCACCACTGTACACAGAGGTTGTTATGAACCTCCATAAGAGCACAGCTCGTCCTTTTAAAGTCTCCCAGGAAAAGCTGTGCTGTGTGACCCAAGGAAGAAAGGCTTAACAGCAGTGCTAGTGGGGCACAAATGGGAACTTCTGTCCATGTCCCTCACCCATTACCGGCTGCTCTCAAAGAAGCATGGAAAGGGGGATTAAAGGATTGAAAACTCACTGAGTCTTAGAGCTACAAAAATACTTGTCATGGGTGCTGGTTTGCCATAGGGTAGGTGAGAGGGATTGGCATAGGGCAGTGCAGGGTCTAGTGGGGGTCCCCATTCCCAGGTTAAGGTCTGATGGGATTTCAGTGTCCCCCAGTGCTCCCATCCAGGAGGCTAAACCAGCAGAAGCCCTAATGCACTGGGAGCCATCAGTCACGGCAGCAATTCCTCTCTGAGGGCTTGGAGAGCTCTGCAGTGCCATTATTTCCTTCACTTAAAATGACTGGTAATCAAAAGGCTTGTTTGGAAAGCCCCATTTGTGCCTCACACAATCCCAGGCTCTGATGTATGCTAAAATCTCACTTTAATTATGCATGAAATGTACATCTTTGGCTTTTAGGGACAGAGGAAACAGTTTTGTCTTGGGAATAACTGAGAATTATTTTGGCATAGAGTCAAGAGCATGCAGCCATTTTTTGTTTGTTTCAGTTGGCTTTGGGTTACTTTCAAAGCACAGGCAGCTGTTTGACGAGGGCTCATTTCATACAGAAAAGAAAGTTTTTGTGTTTTCGGAAAATTCTCTTGATGTCCTACTTCAAGATCACAGCAATCAGCGTGGTGCCTCTCCCCTGCCACAGCACTGCTGTCTCATGGCTCTCTGGGGACACCAGAGGACATGCAACCAACCCTGAGCCATGGTCCACTGCTCCACCCCTGAAAATCTACCAACCTAGGAACCAAAGTGGTTTTTAACTGGCCACTCAGCAAGGCATGGAGATGCTCCCAGCCCTTCCTTGGATATGGAGAGTACAGCTTAGCTGGATGTCTCTATTCTCTAGTCATCCTCCATTTCTCCCTCACATCTTAGTTCTCTCCACTCCCACCTGCTGCTGTCCCTCCCCTTTCTCCTCACCCATCCCCATGCTGCCATGGAGGGCAGCAGGGCCTGGGTCAGCCTGGCAAATCTGGAGCCTGACCTGCCACCACTGCTCTTGGGAATAGAGGGGACATGCACATCCCAGAGACTGAGTTACATTATCTCTTCTTGCCTTGCTAACATACAAAAAGGTCTCAGCACTTCTCTCTCTACCCCAGATCACTCATGCCAGCTCTATCCGTGTGTCCCAGCTCTGTGCTTCCCTCCTCATTACTCAGAATGGGACAAAAAGAGGCTTTCAGTCATCCCTTAGTTCATGCTATCTTTTTCTAGAGAAAAAATGTAGTCTTTCCCAAACCTCTTCCCACACAACCATGAGTTGCTCAAACATCAAAGCATAGCTGGTGCCTCTGAACAACACCTGGCCAAGCCCTGGCTGCGCTCACTGCTACTTTTGGAATGCAGTTGGAAGAAGAAAGAAGAGGTCCCTTCCTCTCCCAGCCAGGTGGGCACCAGCAGCCATGCGTGGGAGCAAGCATGGTGAGGGTGGTGGGAAGTTGGGGCACTCAGTTTCTGCACAGGGAGGAAAAGAGGGAGAAGAAAATTAAGCACCATGGCACGCTCCTGCAGACATCTCTCTCACAGCTTTACTCTCGACTTCAGGAGCATCCCAAGAGCTGCCTATTTCCAGATGATGCTTCCAAGGAAGAGCAAACAATGCCGAGCTGCCATGATATATTTAACGATGAATCATTCTCTTAAAAATTATCAGCTGTGAAAGGCTTTCACCACTCTTGGGATAATGCAATGATGTGTTTCATGTGAATCAGTGCGGAGCGTATCCATGGCAACCCCAACCCAGCCGTTTGCCAACAGTTGGGGTAACCTGCCTGGAAGAGTTGCAGAAAATAAACCTGCATATTGTGGGTTTTCAAAGGGAAAATGGGGCCTATTTCGAATCACAAGTCGCTTGTCTGCATGCTCCATTCTGGCTGGTTTGCTGGGCACATTGCAAGACCTCCAGGAGTGTCACTGCCCAGGGAATCCATTTGCCATCTCCATGTAGGACCCATATCTCAGGGGGCACAGACCCCGCAGAGCTCTGCTCGGCAGCCAGCTGCGATGCTCACAAATGCCTGCTGGATTTAGAAGCCTGCCTCCCACTCTCAGAATGGGCGTGGGCACCGTGGGGCAGATCTTCGTGCAGCTACAGGCAGCCAAGCTGACAAGCCTACCCTGCGAGTGCTGATGAAGCTGCAGCACAGATCCCACTAGGGGTGCAGTGTCTGCCTGATAGTAATTTGGATGTGGCTGAAATGCTTACTATGTGCTCAGAGCCCTGTTTCCAACTGTGGAGAGGTCAGGAAGTCTCATCAAGAAGGCTTGGTCTCCAGGCTGGCATGGAGAACACCCTATGGTGCTCCCCAGGCCAATGTGAGCTCTGGTAGGACGTTTTTTTTTTGCCAAACCACTGCACCTGCCTCCCAGCGATGCATGTGAGGTTGCACTGAGCAAACTCACTCAGCAGTAGAATTTTGAAGACCGCAAAGCTTTGTTGGAAATCTCAAAAGAGAGCATATATTCTGTTTTGCCCTTTGTCTCCAGCACAGGTTTTACAGTCTCCCAGATTCAGTAATATGAATATTATGGAAAGGGCAAAAATGGAATTGCAATTTGTGATAAGCAGGATTTTCTTGAAATTGACTATAAAAAGCATACTGCAGAAGAGTGCCACGGCTGGTTTAACCCTCATCAGGTCAAACCAGGTTCTGTGTTTGCCTCAAAGAAAAGAAAAAGTAGAGAAGGTCAAATTCCCTCAGGGAATGAAATGGTTTTGACACAGATGGCTGGGCATGAGCATTGGAGTGAGCTGAGAGGAAGAATGATCAGCCATGGGGAGCGCCTGGCCCAGCTGCTAAGCTGGGGAGCGTTGGGGATGTGAGCTCCTGCCGAGCTTTGCTCTGGGCAGATACCTAACGTGCTTTGTGCATGCTGTCTGGAGCTTGAAAACTCAGCCTCAGGTGGCATAAAATGTGATTTTCCCCTCAGCATTATGTGGTGAGTGAATCCAGTCCATCTTTATTTTCTCTGAAGCATTATGGAAGACTAAACACTCCAAGAAAATGGCATCCATTCACAGCATGCCAAGGGCCGCCGGCAGCGCTAATAAAAATTCTAATTGCAAGAGGATAACTATCAATCTCTCTGAGTCATGCTATGGAAGATGCTGAAATGGCACTCATGTTTTCATCTCTCCAGCACACTGTCATAGCGATAGTGTCTTTATGATAACATCTATAAAGCACACGCAGTTCTTGATATGTCTTCTAATTTCACTGAACAAATCCCTTGTATTTCCACATAAAAAAATAAGGAGGAAACAAAGTCAAAAGGGATGAAAGGATGAAAAATGGAAAAGAGAAGGAAAGAGAGGAAGAAGATTGGATGAGGGAGAGGTAGGAAGAGAAACAGTTCTGCTTCTGACAGCCTGAGATTTTTCATTCTTACAAAAATTAAAAGCAAACATTTATCCATTTTTTTTTGTGTGTTTCCAAAACCTCAGCATTCAGTGTGTGTAACCAAGTCAGCCTGGCTTCTGCCCAGCCCATTCTGGAGGCCACTTCATCTCCCACCCAGCAGACACCAGGAGGACCAGTCCTGGAGAATTTTCAGGATGCTGGGATATATCCAAAAACACACCCAAACCCAGTTCGGAGAAGTACAATTGAAGGAAGCATCCATTGTCATGTTAATCCTCCTGCTAACTTCCAGCCAAAAGAGTTGTGTCTTGGAACAGCCACAGAGTTTGTGAGCCAGCCCATGTTGTCAGCGGTGCCTCTGCCTCAGCCAGGAGCAGACAGTACAGCCTTGAAGAACAAATGTGAACAAAATCTAATTTTCTGCTGGATCAACCTTAATTGTAAATCAATAGTTGAGTTTTGCATTGTTTTGTAAGGTGCTTCAGCACTGGCTGGGGTCCACATTATGTACAAATCCCGGTGCTGAGCCTGGCAAGGGTAGCAGAGCCTGCTGGGCCAGGAAGGCTGGACAGGCTGCAAGCACTCAGACTTAGGATACTCTGACTACAGGCAGTTTCTAACACTCATCCTGCAGGAGATGATTATCCTGGGGTATCACAGGGAGGCCAATTGTAATCTGTAGTACGTGAAATGTCAGAAACTGTTATTCTGAGATTTACCAAGAGGTGCACCCATTTACAACTACCTGGGGCAGATAACCCAGGGAATGGCTCCCGGTCAGCTTTCAGCAGTGCCTAGGCCAGCAATATCTCTAGATAGCCAGAAGAGAGACAAAATGCACAGGTTAACCTGGGTGATCCTTGCTTGGTTGCTAATATGTAAATCTTGGGGCCAGATCCTGCTATATGACTGCGATGTTCAACACGACTGCATTGTATCAGTAACTGGCAAAGCTTGTGTTTGAGGACGTCTGGAAGACATTTATATACACATATGCACATATTTTGGGTTTGAAAGAGTGGAGACTTAACCACACAGGCCATGAGGGGGCTACAGTGTGCTCTGTCCGCGCTGTAGGCTTGGACAATAGCAGAACCAGCATTTCTATTTTTTCCATATACTGCTACGTATGACATAATCTAGGTGTAATTAAAGTGACAGGACAATGCTAGAGCTAGAGCTCAGCTACACTGACACTCAACATCCTGCCTTCAGACAAGACCATTCTGGTCCAGATTAAACATCCAGGCTGAAGTCCTGCAGCCCATGCATGTGTCCAAGTAAAAGCTTCATGCTTTCATACTGGGTGAATCGGACATCACCTAAAAAACCATGCTGTGGCTATCCAGCTCAGCCTTTTCCTTAAACAACCCTCATACTAAACCCGTCCAAGGGCAGTGATATGAGCCCAGGCAGACAAGGCTGGACCCTCCTGCACCGAGTGCTGGCCTAGAAACTTGCAGCCTCCAGACCTGCTGCAGAAGCTCCTCTTGCATGCTGGGCACCTGTGCTCTCCTCTTCCCTCAGCTGCTGCAGCATTCTTGTTCCCATCTGCTCCCCTTCCAATGCTGCTTGAGTACTACTTCTCTCTGCTGCTGCTCATGTTCTATTGAGAAAAACTTGGTCACTGTTTTCTGCAGGTAGCTCTGGCTCACAATGAAGTGTTTCACCCTTCTCTATTTTGATGTAGCCTGTTTTTGGACTGTGTTCTCTCCGCTGCAGCCTCAGCTGGACTATGCCTGTCAGCTGGACTTGCTTATGCTAATGACCAACAGATACACTGAAATCACTTTAATTAGCAACAGGATCTGCAAAGCACTGCCTGTAATTAGCACCCTGCAAACATGCAATGACAGTCATGTTCAAAAGGATGCATTTTCTTTACACACATCTGCCAAGAACCATTTAACAGACTTTTTGGAAGCAAAAACAAACCTTGCTGAATAAAGCAGGCCAGGAGACATAAATTCATACAGAGCAACAAAACTACGCTGTCTTCCTCCCACATTGGAAGTCCTTTTCTGTAGAGGTAGTGTCACACCACTAGCAATACACATATACATAATTGGCATACGATCAATTAACCTCTGCTACATATGGTAGAATGAACAGTGACTTCTTCCAGAGGGAAAGACAAATATATACTTCCTGAAGCCCCAGTCTGCCATAAGGTTGGCTAGTACAGCTAATATCATGAATAAAAGAAGCTCTTGCTGGCTTTAAGAGACCCAGCAAAGCCCATTGCAGTGCAGGATTGGGACCTGTGATGCTATTTTCAGTGCTGTGTTTTTTTTTGTATTTGTGCCACTGTTGAATCTGCACTGTGCAAGCAGGCAAGCCACGGAGCGGAGGTTAAAAATACGTTGTCTGATAGCACAGCCCTAAATAGCGGATACTGAATTTCATCCCGTTCGTATAAGCGAAGTGAATATGCCATCCTGTTAACACTGTTTTGAAGAGGTGAGTTTTCCTCTGGAAGCTTCCACCCTGCTGATTCCTTATGTTCACGCCCTACCTTTTGCCTCTCGTGTTTTGCATCACCAAGAGGCATCTGTGGCTGAGATAAATTAGCCATTGCCCCAGTTCTATTGATGACACTGTGTTGCCCAGGGGTTAAGTGACTTTATCAATGTCCTGTTAATAAAGGAGCCATTACTCTTGATTGCCTGTTTCCTTCTGGGTATTCTGCAACCTGTATTTCCACCTTGGCTGAGAGCAGAGTCCTCATGTCCTCAATGCTCATCTGCCTGGTCAAGCTCAGAGTACCTCTTGGCCTCCCATTAGAGTAGGTGTTGCATTATTTAACAGAAAATGTCAGTGATAACAACTATATCTTCCTACTCTCTTAACTCAGTCGTCTGCATAGATGACTCCAATACCCAATCGTGTCCACTTAGCAAATGCTCACTAATTTTTTTTATCCCACTGGTTTTACATGCTTCTGGACCATGCTTGCAATCAACCTGTGCAACTGATTTCTCCTATTGACCTTTTGGGAACAGCTGACTAGAGCCTGAGTTGCTCTGGAAGAAAGCAATTCAGGGACCTCTTGCCTGGCCCTTGGTGTCACCAGAATCCAAAGGTTCACAACTTTTCTAAAGCCTTCCAACAACTCGAGCCCAGGCAGCCAGAGAATTATCCATTTCCTTGAAAACCAACTCATGAAAAGAATAATTTTGATAGGTGATGGGATAACATTGTCCTGTTTTGTAGGAATTTATGTTTTTATGTTCTGAAGTGATATGGGTTGAGTTACAAACAGAATAAGAAGAAAACCAGAAAGATATCTGAACATAAATTTACATGGTTGGTATGACAACAGGGATGTTTTGTTTAGATAAGGCTGGAGGGCCTTGAGAAGAGAATGAAAGAATACATACACTCTTAAAAAAAATGCAAAACTGGAATGAATTCCCTGAGATATATAAGAATTTATTAATAATTTCCTTCAGACAGGAGATAAGGTTGGCACACTGGAGAACTAACCTGAGAATCGTCAGTTAGCAATGAGCTGAAACCAAGCAGTAAACACACACGATGATTACATTACAGCTGCAACTGGGAGGGATTTAATTATTAATTGTTAACCATATGAACAAGTAAATTTACTCTGCCTTCTTTAACAATGCTCTGTAAGTCTGAGGGAAGGAGATGAACAACCCCTCAGCACCACTTGCACTCAGATCCTCCCAGTTCCAGTGTTAAATCTCTAAATTCCAGGAAAGGAAAGAAGAGGTAAAAACTGGGGAAAACTCTGCAGTCAGAGACTCTAATAGCATAAGATAAAAATTGCCTGTTGTTTTTTGTTATTTTAGTGATTTTTATTTTAAAGCTCCTACTGTGACCTCTGTTTATGGCACAGCTGTAGAATACCATGTGAGCAGTTGCCATCTACCTGCATTGCATTTGCACAGTGCCATAAAACCTACTCCCTTCCTAAGATACACACAAGACGGGCTGCAGGGATGACCAGCCAGCAGAGGAAGTGGTGAGAGCAAAATCTGCATGCAATAAGACACAGAACATGGAATTGAATACTCCCATTGCTTCCCAAATTGCAGTTGGGAGGAGCGGTTGTGGTATGTCCCTTTGTCCCATGAGTCAGGCTGTCCCCAGGCAACACAACTGGGAGATGTGAAGCTACACAACAGCAGCAGAGCTACTGGGAGAAGGCAGTAGTTTGGGAAGCTATTACCAGAGAACTGTGGAGAACATAACTTGAACCAAGAGCTGGCCAGTGGTAGGATTTAAAATACTTGTGCCTGGGCTGTGGATGCCCCATTCCTGGAGATGTTCAAGACCAGGTTGGATGGGGCCCTGGGAAACCTAGTCTAGTACTAGATCAGGAGATTGGTGGCCCTGCCTGCAGCAGGGGAGTTGGAACTTGATGATCCTTGGCATCCCTTCCAAGCCAACCTACTGTACGATTCTATGTCCAAGATCATTCAGTTTTCCTATGCACAGTAAAGTGAAATCACTGGTATTTGCTGGTAAGCTTCACCAGTCCCCCAAAGAACACGCCTGATGGGGAAACTGAAACAAACAACAGCCATCAGATCTATCCTACTGATACTTCTGAATCACTGACTTCATGCAGTTCTCCAGACACACCAGTTATGCCAGATTTCTCTCAACTTTAGAAAAGCTAATCTGAAAAAAAAAAAGTTCTATGGACGCTTTTGATAACCTAGAGCCATCATTTTAATGTTTTCTTTGGAGTTTCAGAAAAGTGAACGTGAGATAACATGCTTTGATAATGTGGGATTGTTTCACTTTGATGAATTATGATCAAACTTCGTTAAAAGTGCAGTCATAATCCACTATGAAGTACTGAGTAGAGTATGTACTTTACATCCTTATAAATTCAAGTTTTAAAGTACATATTTCCATCTAACTCAAAAGCCTAAATGACACAAATTGAAATGATCAAATCAAAGGGAAACATTTTTACCTTAGCAAAATGAAACACCTTTGATGTTAGTGAAACTAAACGAGAAAGTCAAAATGATTTGACATTTCCCAGGAAACACTTCATCAGAACTGACGTGGTTCTGTGAAACATTTCTAACACGAGGAGAATTTGGGGAGGCCCTGTGATACTGCATCCCTCTGGCACCAGCACTCTTGCCTCTTGCTCCCTCTGCAGCTGCACAAGCTCGCTGGAAAAATGTTATGCCAGGGAAAAATGGGTTTCCCAGTCAGGAAAGTCAGCCTTAGTTCTCTGCAAGGGTCCCACAGATGTGAGGAGTTTGGGATGCCACTCCAGACTAGTGGGCAACTCACAAGCTACTGTAGGAGCAGGATGTCCCCATGCACTTCTCAGCTCTTTCTCTTGGTGTGAGCAGTCATTTAAGGGGAGTACGAGCCTCAGGACTATACAATTCCATTTGAATCCATTTCTGTGACACTCTGCCCCATCCCTCCCCCTACAAAAGTCTCTTAGAAATTCATAGGGACAAAAGAAGAAATTAATTCAGTTCCTACAAGTGTTATCTTAAGAACTTGCATATGTTAATAAAGTTTGTGGAGAATTTTATGCAAGTACTTACAGGATTCAATGGAGAATTATACTTCATCTGTAAGATTTTAAATTCTGATTTAAGAAAGAATATAATCCTTTGTTAAATCCTACATGAGACTGTTAAGAGAAGAAACAAGAACTCCATATTCTGCTTCATTCAGTACCTAATAAGTATCTTAATAAAGAAAATAAGAAAACAAGATAATATAATCCAAAGTGGAATATCCTGAACACCTTTAAGTACATGGCGTTTCCAGTGCCGGTGGAATAAAAAGCGAAAATAATTATAAACGTCACTTAGTAAGTGATTTTACTCCAAAACATTTAGCATTTCTAGGTCTTTGGTCTTTAATATTCTCGAGAGGAGAAAATGTTAAGCCTGACTTTCATGCTTTGACTTCAGGGAATGTGTGTTTACCACCTGTTTGTGGAGTGGTGTCTGAGCCAGCCAATTATTTAAATATCAAAACAGAGACATCATCTGTGACTCATTTTAAGCTGCTCCTGTACCTCTGCAACCCAAGATAACCTCCCTCTTGCTCTGGGGCTTTTCTCTCACTATCCTTCTCCCCTCCCACACCCAGCCTTCCCCAACACCCTCCTCCCCACCTGCTGCCCATGGTTTCCTTCTTCCTTTCCATCCTTCCCTTCCAGGGTGAGGAGATGCCCCTGAAGAAACCATTCTCTCTTCTCTTTGACCCCAACCCATAGCCTCCCAGTTTCCATTCCTGCTGCTCACAGAAGCCGAGCAATGGAGGCCACCAGTCTCCTCCTCACAGATGACAAGGCTGCCTATCTTCATCCTTTCCTTGGACAGGATACAGCATTAAAAATTTATCCTGTTCCATACATAGAAGCAGACAGACCCAGAAATGTCACCCAGCTGAGCATGCAGCCTCTGCGATCTTGGCCGGCAGCTTCCATGTTGATCAGAACTCCCATTCTCACTGACTTTACAGCAATTAAATAGGGTAAAACCACAAGGACTTAACTGTTGGAGAAAAGACATGCAGAAAGCTTGCTTACAAAGCAAGAGTTGAAAATGAGGGACAGCAACTCTAGCAGCATGGGAAGTGCAGCAGGGACGGCATGAGAAAGGAAAATTTGTGTGTTTGCTAATGAAGCTGGTTAGGTCTGATGCAGGAAGGCAAGGGAAGGCTGGAAGAACCTCCACCTGCCTGCACAGGGCATGTGATTGTGCTGAAGTGGGGTTTTATGCTCAGGCAGGAATAAACTTTGAAAAGATGCATACAGAAATGAATTCCTGATGTGAGTAGGGAATAACTCCAATGCCAGGTTCTGACCTGTGCTCTTGTGTCATGGGCCTCGTGGGTAGATGTAAAGAAAAGGCAGAGAGGAATCTTCCTTTTGTTGCAACAGCAGCAAAGATGTCTAACAAAACCTTGCACAGTGCAAAAGCAACTAGGATATCTTAAAGAAGTATTAGCCCCAGTGTTCACTAAAAAAATGATTTTTCATATTACTGCATTGACACAGTAATGATACATCAATATTGCAACACTGTTTATTTGATGATAAACGAGAAAATATGATTTCTGTAGCTGGTAGTGGATGCTAACCTGGAGCTATGAAAACATGTGAACAAACAATGCCTAAGAATAAAATAGAAGGACTTTATGAAAACAAGCACATTTTGAAAGGCCAGATTGTGGTTTCCCACTGGTGTGCAGTTGCTGCACAAAGTCACAGCTGCTGAAGGAGTAGAGCACAAACCACTCACGTTGAATTTCTTAAGTACAGTTGGAACTTCTGCACTTCACTGGCCTCCCCCACTCCATCAGCCTTCTGAAAACAACACCTATTCCAAATCCCCATCTTGAACTGAACTTAACCAGGAGTTAAGTTAAGGAGTAGAAAGAGACAGACAGGTTCTTATCTGCAGAGATCTGAGTTCGCTGAAAATGTTGAGTGTGAGACAAAAATTCATCAGCAGACTCCACATAATACCATCTGATAGACTGCGGTGAGAAGACCTGACCCAGGAGTGCAGAATATTTATGACACATATTTATGACACCAATCTATTAAGAATTCAGACTTCAAGGAATAACCTCCAGCTCAGTACCTCCCGTGTGTTTGTTTTTATCATGTTTGGTCAGATCGTTGCCTTGCTGCCAAATCCTTGCCAGAAGGTCCCAAATCTCTCTAGTTAGCAAGAGTAATTTACTCCTCTTTACCCCCACCAAAACCTGACCCTTTACATCCTCTCTCAGCACTTATAAGAAGATGCATCTTGCCCTCAGGTCCTCAGGTCTGACTTATTTTACAAACAACACAATGGTTTGCAACTCAGCTTTATCTACCTTTACTGCTTCAAAGAAAGCAGGGCATTTTGTGTCTGGCAGATTCAACTGAGCTGTTACTTCAAACATTTTGCAGGATAAACTCAGAGCAAAATGCTGAGTTACAGAACTGGAAGTGCTCACAGAAGAAGATCCTACAAACCTAAAGCACATCTGGAGCTAATAATTTCCTTGGGGTATGGTTTTGGGCTCTCAGACAGCCCATAGAATGAACCAAAGAGGGCCCCATCCTTCCCTATGCCCTCTTCTGGGTTCCCCACCAGTTACAGACTGGCCAATTCTATCCCTTTGGCCAAACAACTCAAACAAACTTGTCACATTTGTGACTGCACTTAGCAGCAGACGTCCGTGAGGCTGCAGATAAATGCTGCAAGGGGCTGTGGGGGTTTGGTGTGCTCAGGGCCTCTGCAATATGGTGATTTTTCCCATCAGAGCCACTCTCCTGCCAAGAAAGTTGACTGAACGCTGATATTTCTGACTTCTCCTTTCCACAGAGCATGACTTGCATTGTGAATAAATTTGTGGGTCCAGAGTAACTTACCATACGCATATTTTTCAAGCCTGTATTTGTTATATCTACACAACATTTCAATAGTCATCCTGCCTGAGAGCCTGATGGGACTCCATGCAGGCTGTATGTGCTGGGCTAACAGCACTGACTGATTTAGCACTTTAGGATCCTCAGTCCTCTCCTCCAAACTTATTTATAAAGTTGGAAGAACAAGCTGTTAAAATGCTCCTAGTTAGACAACAACCAATGACTTATTCAGCACTTTTCATTTCTGATCCCAAAATGCTGCAGAAAAAAATGGACTAGAAAAATCCCAGTTTGACAAAAAGAGAACTTTATCCTTCCATAGTATAGAGCTACAGAGTAATCTAGACATAGGCAAAAAACAACCCTAGCTTGAGACTTAAGGCCTTTGGCACTGCCCCATACTCCTTGTCCACGGATCCAGTAATAAACCTAGCTATAATGTAGTCTCTCCTAAATAAATCAGAAGCTTGATGATGTTTGGAAAATGTTCAAGGAGGAAGGGGGTGGGAGACAATGATGACTGTTATATTCTAAATCTCTTTGTCCCATAGATCTCACTGATCTGGGTTGAATCACCACATTTAATAGACATTCTTCTCAAAGCTTTTCAGAACTGTGTTAGAAAAGTAGGAATGCTGGAAGTCTTGTGGGAAAAATTGTAGTCTAGATTTGAAGAGATCATTTTGGACAAGTATACCAGACATACATAGGAACATTTGGATGCCGGAACTGAGTAAGGGCTCGGCCATTCAGTGTAGCTGAAAGCAACTTAATACCAGCTTGGGATAAGATCTGAAATGATTTTCTGATCACTTCCATGAAACCAATGCAGTAAATATGAAAAGGGTAGAGCAAAATGGGTATAACAGTGAGGTTAGAGTCAGACCTTAAATCATTGTTAGATAACAGGCCATGCTGGCTTCATTATTTCATTTAATGACACAAGAACTATGGAAGTGTGGGAGTAGAAAATGAATACCTGAAAAAGCCAAGATTCAAATGAAAATATTTCACACAGATAAAGATTTCTTTCCTTTCTCTGAGAAAGCTAAAAAACGAGGAGGGAAATATCCAGAATAATTAGCCTAGAGTAATGCTATTAATCCTAAGCAGAAAAAGACACTTATTTTGCATGGGCCCTTAGAGCAGGATGAGAACATTTTATCCCATGTAGTATAGTGATTTGCCTTGTTTACTTGTTGCACATTGTATTATTCTCCTCTCCTAACAAGCAGCAGTCAGTGCCAGTGCTTCAGCAGAACCTACCCTAAGTATTCATATTGTATTCATGTCTGTCTCAGAGCCAAATGCTGTAAATAATCTAGCACTCAAACTTATTATTATCCTGACTGCCAAAGCCAGCTGCTCTTGGTGGTTAGCATCCATTTTCAAAGTAAACACATTGTTTCTTCCAGCTTTGGGTCTCCTCATACATTGGAGAAAGCAGGAATAGCTTGTAAAGATGTAAGCTTGGGGCTTGTGTGACAGAATTTATTGCTGTCATGTTGTCTCTGTTTCCATAACTCCCCTAGCCCCTCAACCAAATATGAGCTCCAGTTGTGCTGGAAGCTCTACAACATGTAATCCTTGCAGCATTCTCAAAACAAGCTTGTTTTGTTTATTTTTCCTCTTGTTTATTCCAATTATGTGGGTGCTCCTGTGAAGCCAGGGGGTTGGATAGATTGCATGAAGTCATTCCTCAGACCTTGAGGAATGAGTTGATCTTGGAAAAGATGATGAAGAGCCACACTGCCTGAAATAGGATGCTTTTGATTATCTTGTTAGCTGCTGGCATGATCAACTCACCCTAAAGACAGAAGGTGAGACAAAGAGATTTTCCTCTTTAGAGGAACACTTGGGTCTTATCCAAAGATCTTCAGTACAGTGTATATTGTATACAACATCTGAACATTTCATGTATCTTGCAAGAGATATGGAAATAATACATGGAGAGTGGAGGATACCTCACTCTACAATGGAAGTTCCTTTCTATGAACTTTTTCCAGCTGCTAAGCTTTGCCTGCTTTTTACACATGACCACTGTTCACAAAACGATGGGGTCCTGGATAACAGGACTAGTAACTGGAAGCCATAAGCTGAGTTAAGCTCCAACACTGTTGCACAAAAATGGCCTTCAGGCTCATATTAAGGTAGGGAGGGACAAGTCTTGAAGAAATGAAGGGGAAGACCTGAGTGCCTCCTGACTGATCAGTCAGTGTGCAACAGCATTTTCCTGGTACACTCAGAGAGCATTTGGTCTGGGAGTCTTGCAGGGCTCCAACAGCTTTTGCACAAAGTGATGAGAAATTAAATTCATCAAAAGAGGGAGAGGAATGTGTTGGCATCCTTTCAGCCTGCCCGCCTCCCTCTACTGCACTGATGCTCCTTTGTAAAACATGGGAAGCCTCTCACACCTGTTACTTAATGCACTTTTCACATGTGTTCTTCATACAGATGGCTATTTAAATGCCTGAAAAGTGAGAATTTTTGCTTTTTCATCTATTTCCCTCACTTCAAAATGCCAGAAGGTAGTCTATGGACACATGGACAGCTCTGTTCACTTGTGACATCAACTGGACATTCAAAAGATTGTGGGACAGGATGAAGAAGGGAAATCTGTTCTGTAGTATCAGCTTCTCTCTCTTCGTGCAGGTAATGAAACAAGGCACTCATGCTCAACTATTTCAGCTCGCCATTGTTCAGACTAGAACAGGTATTAAAAGTTCATAAACCAGCCATAAGCCAGATGCTACCCCCTGAATTGTATCTAGAAATGACTGGAACCTAAATGTATTGATGATACGCAGAGGTGAAGACCGAATTTTCCATTCTGTATACAAAAACACACCTGGAATGCACAGATCTAGCATTAAAACCAAGGGCATCTGGTGTGATCATTGCTAACTGTGCTCATTCCTTCTCACCTCTATTGAAAGATACTACTGCTCATTTAATAGATTTTCAGCTGTACCAGAGTCCTTTACCTAAGAGCACAATTTAAGGCATTAAGGAGGATATAGGGGCTTAGTAGAGCTTGTAAGTGACACTTCCTAACTACCTGCCTGTTTTCTTATGTTTTTCATTGTGATCTGGCTAACCATTACAGTCCTAAAACACATAGGCTGAAGTATCTCAGAAGTATCCCAAATGTTATGATGGAGCTGGAACCTCTTCGTTCAGATAAGCAACCACAAGCAAACACAGCATGACATCAGCAGCTGAAGTACTTCACTCCCCTGTGACTTTTGCCTTTTCTGTCTACAGATAGCATTCTTCTAATGACCGCCCTTCCATCATTTGCTACTGTGCTGGCCCAGCTCTGGCCTCAAAAATACAGCTTCAGAGCATGCTTCCAGCCATCCATTTCCAGCTCCAGGCTCACCCTTTGCAGAAGTGACAGGAGCAGGGAGGGAAACAGCCCCGACATGGTGTACCAGCCCATGGAGACGGGTTTTCATTGAAAGTCTGCTCTGCAGGATCTTCGTTGCTTTTATTATCTGCACTAACTACATCACAGATAAGCCTAAGCTGTGCTGCAGTCCCCATGGAAACAGGTCCAAAGAGCTTTGGTTGATTATTAATCAAGGTATTTGTTTGCCCTTTCTCCTGCAAAGTTCCTGAGGAAGAGAATCCCATTAGGGGCTGCTGGGTCAGAGGGCACAGCTTGCAGCTGACATGGGATTTTACTTCCTTTTCTCACAGGGGATGGAAATGATGAAATCTATCCAAGACTTCAGCAAGGCCCTACTCTGCAATCCCACAATGTGCCGCCAAGAGATCATTTAGAGACATGAAGTCACACTTTGTCTCCTTGGTGCTTGGAGGGCAACAGTGGCATTTCCCTGGCTGGCGTTTGGGATGATGAAGTGTTTGCAAGCAGAGGTGAATCATTTCCCTGAGGACACCCTCAGACTTGCCGCAACGTATTCAAGAGGAGAAAATGTTCTGCCTTTGGCCTTGACAGTCTTTTAGTGTCTCTGAAGTCCACCCATCAAACATGCAGACACACACATGCAAGGCTGGTTGTATCTGCAGCCTCAGCTGTTGCAATTCCTGCTGATCCCAGTACAAAACAAACACGACTCCCAGTGCCAAACTGCCTAATATCAAGAGTTATGGGGTATGTGTGAGAGATTACAAGTTCAGCAAGGAAAGGGCTTTAGAAGATTTGTTTCAAAGAGGGGTGTCTGGAAAACTGACACTTTCCCATAAGAAGCTTCAGCCTAAACAGTCATCTAACTAAAATATTTAGTCCGGAATTTCCCAAACAGCATTCTTAGAGCATCAGATTGTTCCCAAGTTTTAAAATAGAAGACTCGGGGTTATCAATCTTAAAGTTCTTCTTGACCATAAGCTCTTTCTTTTCTTTCAAAAAGACAGACTAAATTTTCTATGAAAACTTGCAGTCCCATTGGTGCCACCTCTTCCCTCCCATGGTTCCTCAGCCCTGAGTTCACTGCTGGTGGTATGACTGCTCCCTTTCTGGGCTCTATTTCGTGGGATCATAGTGGAGCAGCTTGGGAACATCATTCTCCAGGATTTCCCATGCACCGCAGAGGCTCTCAGAGACAGTTGGTAGGAAGGCATTTCTAAGACTCAAGCAAACAAGTGCACTGGGAAACCCAGCCTCTTGTTGGCCTGTTGGGCAACAGGAGTGACCAACAAGCACATAGCATCCGCAGGGCTACTGGGAGCTCTGCTAGTCATGCATGTCATCTCATGTCTGCTGTACAGGAGGTTATCCAAGATGGGAAATGAAAATGGCAGGGATTGACACCATCAGAACTGGAACTGGAAGCTCCTTGCCATTTCTGCTCATTTTGAAATTATGTCTGAGTGGAGCGGAGCTTCTTCCCTAGGCCCCTCATTGCCTGTGTCTGAAGCCCCTGGTTCCCTGATGTCAACGTGTGTCATTTGTTCTGCACTTATGAGCCAGGGAACTGGATGGTCTCTCTAACCTGCTCTTCTGAAAATGAAAGTAGTAGATTTTCCTTCTCCATTGCCCCATATTTCTTCTCTCTCAAACAAATCATGCCCTGAGGAGTGATAAGATAAATTCCTTCTTCCCTCTGCCACTTTTGTGATGAGCTACTATCAGTTTTGCTCATGAGCTGCCACAAACCATATATATAAGCTACCACAGAAATATGCAACTAGAGCAGATCTGTACCATACATGGTTTAGAGTTATAGGGCAGGAAAGCTGTTGCACTCAGACCCAGAACATCAGCAGAGGAACACAGGCTGGCCAGCAACCAAAACACCCGCTTGTACCCAGCACTGTGGTTGTGTGCTCTCTGCAAAGGCAGCAGAAGGGGGCATTGGATCCCTTGGAAACTCGGGGGATCTCATTGTTAGCCTGTGTTTCATTTCTTTTGCGGCTGTTGGGACAGTCAAAATATTACAAGATGACAAAGTCACTGACCACATTCCTCTCTTGGGATTTTAGCAGGCTTTAAATGTCTAAAGCAAACAATAGAAATAGAACATCAATTATGTACTAGAAGTTTCCTTTTCTGACTTGCATTAAACAAAGCCTTGTTTCCTTCTGCTTTGGAAGATTCAGGATCTTGGAGCTGCTCTGGAGAGAGCTGCATTCCTGTGCACACAGCCACACCACAGCCACAAAGGGATGTGCCCATGGTGGAATGGGGACCTGCTCATCGACGCCAGTAATATTGCACAAAGAACAGGATTGGGACTTTGTCCCTACTACTTCTCTCCCAAAGTCTTTCCAGCTGCCAGAATGTTTTCTCTGAACTGTTACATATTCTGTAAGCAGTGACTCTGAAAATAATATTGTGATAGCAAACTCAAAGGGAAAATGTCAGTTAGTTCCAGGGAGCTGCATGTTCCCGCACTCGAGTTCAGAAATGTCTGCTCAGAAGACACGCACAATTCCTGGATCTGTATCCTCCAACTGAGCTCAAAGAGAAACTTCCCGACCTCCAAACGGTGACTTTGTTTTGTACAGTTTCTAGACAAACTCAGAGTTAGAGACCGTTTTACAAAGAAAAGAGTAGTTCTGTCATCACCTTCTGGGCTAGAAATGAAAACCTGGATGGTTTTGTGTGCATGCTAAGACCAGGGTCAGAACAGATCTTTGTGAGTTTTCTATTTCTAGTCTAAAGCTTCACAAAACAACTCTGTGCCAGTAACTCCCATAACCTTCTTTGCATTGAAAGGGCAACGACCTCCTGATCTGCTAAAAACCAAAAACAACCCGGGTCCTTCTGACCTCGTTCTTCCTTGCAGAAGAAAAAGGCTGGGGAAAAGGAGAGGAGATGGAAATCACAGTGCCTGAGGGGCTCTCAGGAAGCCCTGCTGCAGCAGCACGTCCTTTTTGCAAATGACTCCTGACTCCAGCCAGGCTCCAGCTTTTCACAGCAGCTTCAGCACAAAGTGAAATACAGGGGCTGGTCCTCAGAGACAGCAGCTGAAATAACTGGAGGTCAGACAGCCAGGTCCTGCCTCTGACGTTTTAGTCTTTCTGAGGATTACGAAGTTTTCCATAGAATGAAAATGCTACACATGAGTTCCTGTCTCTGCCAGAATTGAGGTGCCCCAGTTCCTCCTTGCCATCCTCTGCTCTAGCCTGCAGACAGCCAAAATCAAGTAGATAGGCCAAGACACAACAAAATATTGAGTAATATAGTAATTCCCATTTGGACAAATAAATATCGGCTGTTAGGCTTTTGCATATGAATTAGGAGCCCTAGAGCTTTTTTGAAACTGGACTTACATGAATTTAGTTTTATCACTAATGAACCAGGAAGCCTGTGGCATCATCACGAGAACAAATCACATGGGAGCTGACTATTTTCCACATCACCGCCTCATCCCTTGGGCATTAACAGCTTTGAAAATTCATGGGAAAACGCACACACAAAACCACTTTGGGCAAAAGACTCCTGCCTTAAAGAAAACAGAGTGGTAAGTGATGATCTCAACGTGAAATTAATGACTTGAGAATGTTCTTGACTTTGCTTGTCACAATGATGAATTTGTAGATGAACCAATAAAGGCAGTGGACAAATGGTTAATGTTCCCCCAGTGATGGTCACCATGTATTGCTATTATTACTATATTATTACAATGATTCACTGAGTGCCAGAAAGAACCTGACTAGCAGCCTAAAATCTGTTAGAGGTGAATCTCACTTTTCTGTTCCTATGGAATCACTGCTTCTTTAGAATGTTTCACATCAGCCATTTCCCAAGCTGGACTCCTTGTCCAGCAGTCACCTGAGCACAGCCCAGCCTGCCTCACGCACATCAGCAGACATGAAGCACATTAAGCAAAGGCTTTTCAACACTGCACCCTTAAGTACTCCTGGTCCATTACCCTCCCATCAAACCCAAATTGTGCCTGATACATCTGTCTGCTAGAGATGGGCAGCTCATGTCCCCAAACAGCTGGTCAACCTGCCTTATGTGAGCAAGCAGATGGACCATTGGTGTGTAATGCATGGCCTGTTCAATGACAGTGGATGTATTTGCTATATTGTCCCCAGGACTCTATTTGCTATACTGAGAGTAAGTAGGAAATAACATGCAAAACAATAAATAAAACGAACCTGATTGTAGGACTGTCTATAACAACTGACCATAAAATGTACATTAAAACCAGATGATATTACAAGATTGTACATTACAGGATAAAAGCAAGAGATAAAAACCCAGCTGTAATTTTAGCAATCTTATCCGTAACATTAAAGCATACAACAGCACTCCTCAGACTCTGGATGAGCATGATGCATATTTTACAGCCATGTTTTTATTGACTATAATTTATACCCTGAAGCATTATAGCCTATGTATGAAAAGAGCAGTTCTGTTTTCCAGCAAGTGACTGGTTATCCAGAAGGCACTCAGGTCCTCCAGAGAGAGGCACATGCAACAAAATGTTAAAGGCAGATTATAGAATTTACTGCTGGATCAACAAAGCCTACGACCTGTTACTGCCCATGATCTTTCCTAAACAATGTAAACAAGGCATAAATACTTAATGAGTGCCTGACAATCTGCTGCTTGAATATATGGGACAGAAGACTCGCTTTCCATGGAAAATGGGATGCATCCTCTGCAAAACACCAGTTCTTTGGCTGCCACATAGGATGGCAGACCTGCAATCATTGGCAGCCACTGTTCTTACCCAGAGAAAGCCCCTGGCACCTCAGGGATGCTGTTGCTCTCCTCCTGTCCTCCTCTTTCCTTCCTTCAGCTCCACAAAGAGGACTCCAAACCTTTTTGGGAGCCTCATGTTGTAGGGATAGATCTCATGGCATACTGAATGTTCCTGGGGTGACAGGAGAACAGCCACAGGGGGATCCTCACTGAGTTCCCAAATTAAAATGTTGACCTGCAGCACTGAAAGATAACAGAAATGTGCAGAACCAAAAGCAACCACATTTCTCCCCCTAAGGCCCACAGTAAAAATGAATGTCTCATATTAATTGCTCAGCCCTAATAAGACATCTGAGCTTTTATTAATGAAGAGTTGGAAAATTTTCATTCTGAACAAACCTGTTTCACAAAAATGTACCTAATTTATGCACGTTTAATTACTGCAATTGCAGAACAAAATAGCCTTTGCCAGTGCAGTCAGGGTAATTGCATATGAACATTAGCATAGCTAATAGCATCTTAATATTTAGTGGTAAAAATAGTGTCGGATCTGTAGATGGTAGAAATGAATGACTACAGAGCTATCACGGTTTACTTCCAGTAAGGATTGGTCTGTAATTTTTACCCAATCAGAGCCTTTTCAGTTGACAAATGTTAGCTGATATGTATCATGTTGCCTTGTGAGGCTGAAAATAGATTTTGCAAATATGTTTCTGGGTGCGGAGGTGGTTCATACAAGTGAAGCAAAAGATGAGGAGAGAAAAGATGGACACATTTTGGTTCCTGGGGCTGGATTTGAGGCTGTCTCATCTGCCTATGTTCATTAATCACTGTAGAAATGAAGCTCTGACCCTATTCACAGGGAGTATGACTTGTGCGCAGAGCAGAGAACGGAGCCTGTGAGTGACAGTGATTCAAATTCATACAAAGGAATACAGCAGAAACATCACCTAACCTGTCCTACCGTGTCATGCCATCAGAGAACGGAGCAGGAACTTGCACACAGATTCTTAGAGGCACACTGCAAATGAAGCCTCTGGGGTTTTCCACATTTCATCTAGTGGTGTTTGAATCTAGAGGCTAACAGAAGAAAATCTAGAAACAAGGCCTTTTGTTTGCACTTATAATTGGTACATAAGATACAGGTGGAGCAGAGCTCTGCTGGGTTTTCTGATGCACTCACCAGTGAGACCAGGTCAGACCTCTTGCTGTCTGGGTGACCATCACCCTTTATCCTTTCCTCTGGCTCTGCACATTGGGGCAGGACGTTGAAGGTTTGACTGTTTTTTAGGTGGAAGACAGTTTTAGGATGTAAATCACTATTACCACTTAATATTTTTGTTATACTCAATCTTTTCTGTTCTTCTGAAGAAAGAGCCACTTCACTGGCTTGCTTATTCACTTCAGAAGGAACAACATTTGCGATCTCTGAAATGTATTCAAAAGCGACTAATCTGAAGAGCTGAAACAGCTCTTGGAGACGAACCATTACTTGTCCAAAACCAGCATTTGCTATGACTGTATGGTTTTTGTCTGGCAAAATACAGTAAAATCATTGCATAATAAATTACTTACAACTGACCTATTTTTATTTAGAACAAGTGGAGAAAAAATGTCTGCTGATGAGCTGGAGGAGGAGGGGCTTGGAGGATGCCTACTGGAGTCACAGAGAACTCAGACTTTTACAGAAGATATGCAAGGAAAAAAACTGGCTAGACTGTCTCAAGGATGCAGATGGCCTTCCTCCTCAGGAGGATGGGCACTTGAGGATCCAACTGCACAAACATGGGTATGGAAATATTTATTCACCAAAGTGAGTAAAATTGGCAACGAGTAACTCCCCTGCCTTCCCACCCATGGTGTTGATTTGCAAAAAAGTCAGTGAGTGGTTTGCAGTTCTCTGGTCCATAGGCCCATGAGGAAAAGAGAGGTCTCATGCATCTGCCTGCAAGTCCTACAGCATGCACAGAAGTATTCCAAGATGATGTGTCTCCTTGCCCTTGGTAGAAAACATGATGTAAACCATTCTTATCAACAAAGCTGAGACCTCTATATGCTCACAGTTTTAGCAGGGGAGGCTTTAACAAAAGCACAACCAAACCACCAGACAACATGCACTGAAATCCTCAGTCCATCTATACATGGTCACTATAGCGTAACCTGTTTGTTCTGCTGCAGTTTGATTGATTGCTCCTTAGCTGTAAGGTATCCACCTTCTGCTGATATGCAGAGAGAAGAGAGCTGAAATAGATTCTGGAGTTATCTGCCAGGGATATCCATGCATGTTTCTAAGTTTTATGATCTTAAACAACCACGTACTGTTCTGTCCCTGGAGGACATCTACACAATGAATCACCATATATGTTCTCAAAGAAAGCAGCAATTTTCTCCCTACTCCTTCTTCTCAGACTAACATAGAATCCAAATGAACATTTGTAAAATATCTTGAATTTTCTGTATTATTCACCAGCATCCACTGCTTCCTTATAGCTTAGCTTTCCTCAAGATCAAAGCCGGTCTTAATCTCATTAAAGACAAGACAAAATTCCCATTTCAGAGAGTGGCATTACATCATTTTTACTTTGCCAGTGTGAAAGGAGCGGATGCAGCACAAGAGAAAGGAAGATATTTTATACCAAGAAATATTGCGATGGGAAATACTCCTTTTCCAGTACTGAAAATTTACAAGAAGTTAAAATTTTGCCCATTGTCCATCAAAAAAAAAAAAAAAAAAAAAAAAATGTTACCCAAACATTGTCCCAATTCTATTTGCATTTTTTTTTTCATAATGGAAGTTTTCTACAAAACCCTGTATCCACCAATACTTTTCAATTCTTCTGTTTCTTGACAGAAATGCTTACAGGGGGAAGGAGGGAGGGAAGGGGAAATGCATTTCCATTTCCAACAAAGTAAAGATTTTCCATTCACTTGGGCTGCTGCATGGAGTCACGCCATGTTACACCAAGTGATAAACTCACACAACGAGAAGCAGTAACACAGAGCAAGCTGTTGTATCTGACATAAGATGACACAGGTTGTCACTAGAGTGCTATATCAAAAAGCTGGCAAAAGGAAATAACAAGAGACACTTTGCAGATGTCTGCACTGAGGTTTAGAGGCATAGCTGTTTATGCATTGCAGGGGCAAAAACTCTTAATCAGGCCTGGTAAAGAGTGCACATCCTTTCTATTAACAGCAGTAATGCACCAGAATTAGCTCTGTGGCTTCTTTCTTCTCCTGTGTATTTATAGCTCCTTTCAATGCAGATAACATGGCTGACAAAGCAGGATTGATTTGATTAGCATGTAAATAAAGCCTCATTGCTGCTCCTGGCTTGTCTGTCATGGTTATGTTTTGATGGGATCTCTGTCTTTCCTATTTACATCTGCTGTGTTCTTTCTGAGTTCTTCAGTCCATGTGCTCAGATGGTATCAAAGAATAAAAGACCCCATCCTGTGGCACTTGCTCCTGACATGGCTGCAGGAGCAGGATCACATTTGAAGCCATTCTGCATCTTCCTCCTCATCATGGAGAAGCAAATATTGGTGCAGTATGGTCATACCTCATTTTTCAAGCAGAACAGACCTGAACAGCTTATGGGGGAAAGAAGGAATTCAAGCATGCTCCACTGAGCGCTGGTCACACCACTGCGTGCGTCTCCAGGAGCACAGTGATAGTCACAAATGGAGAGAATCCAGACTGAACTGTTCAAGTAATGGTTAAATGTGTTTCACAGAATCAAATTAACACATCCCAGCTCCAAATGAATTCTACCATTTCTTTGTCACCTAATGAGTTGTGGCTATTTTCAGTCACTCTAGCAAGAAGAGATAAGTCTTCAAAATTTTGTGCTAAAGGTAACAACTACAGGACTGAGTTCTGACAATGAAAGATGTGTTGTAATACCACTTTAACAGGAGACATAATCCCAATAAATGAAAGTGGCAGTAATTCACAATACAAGTAACAGACTGCAAGCTAAAATTGATCATCAGATAAATCACTTCCATCACAACAGGACTTAAATAAACACAGAAATCCCCTTGCGAAGCTAACCGAAGAGTTGCCAAGTGAAGGATTGGGTGCATCTACATAGGCATGTATGCTGACGTGCACAAAACTGGGTGTGTGGATGTGTTTATGGATTAGAGACCTTCTGCTTTCATCAGAGCAACAACAACCCAGGGGTACACCCGCCTCTAGCACCAAAGAGCCTCCAGGGGAGGGAGCACTCCAGGGAAGGGATGGCATCCCTTCATCCCCCAGCACAAGGGACAATGGTGCCCTCTGCTAGGAGGAGCCCTGCTTCCTCCAGCAATCAGATGAGGATTACTTTTCCTTCTCCTAATCAGACCAGACCAGATTTTTGCCATGACATGAAGCTGCTCATAGGCTGTTCCCTTTGCTTCTCAAGACAAAAATCCATCTGTTCCACACATACAAAGCACAGGGAACACAGATGTCTAAGAAGAGACCAAAATCACCACTCAGTTCTCAGATGTGGAAGGCTCAGCCCAAACAAACAGTCCTTTAACAGGCCCCGGGGCACTGCATTTGGTCATTCATGTCAGAAAGGACGATAATGAAAGCTACACACTGTTGCCTAAGACAGGTACAGGTACACCACACTGCTGGGCCCCTGACACCAGGTATGCAGACAGCCACTAGCAAGGCAAGGCTGGGCAGCAAGCTCTGCTCCAAACTGAGGGGAGAAAACCATGCTTTTGGAGTTTGTTAGAGACCAGAAATAAACAGAAGTTTTGTTAGAACAACACCAAATCAGTTTGTTTCACTGCACTGAGGCAGCCAAGGGTGTCAGCACACTGCACCATCACGCTGTTAGCATCTGGAAACAAAGAACCCCACCTTCTGGAAATGTTTAATCATTTTGTGAATAGGAGAAGCACAAGAAAATAATTTAATTGATGCCTTGCTAGATGAATTCAACAAAGCTGTGCTTTGAGATGGAGGGCTATTCTGAGAATGTCTCTGATGGGCATTTAAATGCCATCAGCAAGGAGGCAGAGGGGAAACCTGTGGCTCCTGCTTTCTCTTATGGGTGCATTCAGGCACAAGGTGCGCATAACTGCCCCAAGTTGGAATAGCAGCATTCCTGCAGACACATCAGTTGGGTCATGGATGGCATGGAGCTCTCCTCCTCCCCCTGAGCTGGAGGAGTGATGCCCAGCACAGGCTGCTTGCTTTCCCTCTCGCCTTGCTTCAGGTATGTTTTCCTTTATTACCATTATCAACACACTTACAGTGGCGCTTCAGAAGTGCTGACTTTTGTCTATCATGTGGGGCTGTGGAAATGAATGGGATTTTTTATTTTTGAGTGAACAGAAGCAGAAGAGGCCCAGCAAGCATCCCTGGCAGTGCTGCTGGCTGCCAGGTGCGAGATCAATGCTGTGGCAGGTTTCAGCTTTGCAATACGAGCCCTTAGAAACTCTGGATGTTGACACATTTTATTATGAGATAAATGCCAATCTATCAGAGGAATCTCTCCATTCGTGGCAGAGGGGTCAGGCTGCAGGTTGACAGGTTGCACAGTTGGACTATATTTCCCAAAGGAAGCACCAGCCAAACACTTTCTAATGTCATCTTCCCTCATCAGAAGGTTATTAATATTCCCACTTGTAGGGCTGTGCCATGCACGACATCCTGACGTTCAGTAGTATTTCAGGGAAAACTGTGTGAAAAGATAACATCTATGATCACAGAGCCAGCCTGTGGTTTTGGCAGGGAAGTGTCCCTCCATGCGTTTTTCGCATGGTCCTTGAATCTAGGTTTCATGGGCATCCAACAGCATAACTCTATCAACAGGTATGCCCCTGGGATGTGATGGGACTGAACCATGCATGTACCCATGTCTAGCAATAAACAAATACAGATATTATATTTAACTATAATTTCTCCATTGAAGTATTGAGCCATGTGGGCAGGAACCAGAATTTCCATCAGCAGGAAATCCTGGTTATTATAGGTTTATGCAACACAATCCTTCTGCCTTGGAAGAAAAAAGCCTCCAAGCTTGATATTTCCTACGGAACAAAATTCAAGAGAAAGTTGACTCACTGAAATGCTGTGCTTTAACAAGATCAATACACATGATATGAATATTAAGTATAATAGAGGAGTTACAGTTAAATATAATATCTATATTTAATATAAAGTTAAACAAAACAAAACCATGGGTTCATTTGGTCTGTTCCAGTGGGGAATTCAGACAAAATTAACAAAATTAACAACAATGCCCACAAAGCATTTTAATTCGAACACGACTGAAATGGCTTTGTGGCTTTGCTGGGAGGTTTCTGAACAAAACCAAAGTTTTCAGATTTGTGAAGTGGCTTTGATGGTAAAACCCTTTTTCCTGGGCACAGTCCTGCCCTAACAAAGCCCCGATGAGATCATTCCCATTGCCCAGGGCTGGTCCTGACCAGGAGCGTGGCCCATGCTGCTGCTCTGCTTCCTGTGTGCCCACTGAGCTTGCAGAAACTCAACAAACCACCATCTTTAAGCAAGCATTCTCCAGTTTCTCTACAGATTCCCTCCTGCTCTCTTTCAGCGCCACTAATCGCTTCCACATTTTGAATCCCTCCTTTAAAAAAGCTGAACCCTCCTCTCTCAGCAGCCATCTGACAGTCACTGCAGTCAGACGGTGCAGGATACAAACCAGGACACCCAATCTTTGGGCATGGCTCTGTCTCTCTTATAACATATTAGCTATTTTTATCCATTACAGAGATCTAAAAAAAGAGGATTTTTTTTTTTCTTTTCCCAAGAACTACTTCAGGGAAACAGCAAACCTGCCCTGAATCCTGCAGCAAGTCCCAGCAGCTCAGCCCCTAGCTACCCCCAGCCCCTTCCCATGCCCAGCAGGGCTGCCAGCAGCTGCCCAGGGCTGCCCGTGAGCCCAACACCGACCGCCGCTTCTCCACCGACCTCGCTATCAGTGTGCCCTGATGCCGCTTGCCATTTTTGGCAGTCGAGCCCAGAAATATGCACGAGACATAAATAATTCCTTTTTAGAAGTTGGTCCAGAGGACACAGTGCTGAGCCCAGCCAGCAGCACGCTGCGGGACAGGACATGAAGGCAAGGGGCTGGCACGCCTCCCCACTGCAGGACACCTGCAGCACCCTGCCTCTCCCCCACAAATATAGGGTTCTCCCCCTTTGCAAGGAGGAAGGGAAGGAGAGGAAAACAGCTCTGGTGGCAGCCCTCAGGGTGTGAGGCAGGACATGTTTTTAACACTAATTATTGCTGTGAGTGCTGGGGCAGCACAGCAGAACATTGATCCAAGTGCTGTGCAAGCACCAAATTGCTTCAAGCTCAGGTTTTGGGGTAAATGTGCCTTCCTCCCCGCTGCCATGCAGTTTTCTATGGAGGATGACAGAGCCCAGGGCAGACCATTGTGCTCCCTGCATCCCAGCCCACCATGCCCCTAGTGCCACTGCTGAGCACTGAAGAGACCAGCACTGTGCAGCAAGGCCCTACTCCTGCACAGCATGGTCCTGAGAGACAAGATCTGTGTAAAACACACGACTTGACCTGTTAATTCTGCACAATTGTGTTACCAGTTAATTCTGCACAATGTCCCCCCCCAGATGGGGACATGGCTGGGGTGGCCCCGAGTGGAGAAGCACTGTGCAGGGCAGAATGCAGGAGCCCCTGGGCTGCAGGTTTGTTTCCAGGCTGTCAAGGGTTCACAGCTCACCTTGGCTGCACAGAGGGTCTCTGAGCCAGAAAAGTGCACTCGGGCAGCCAGTTCCCTTTACTGCATATGATATGTACCTGGGTGCTGCCCTCCACTGGGTCCTTGGCTTCTCCACCGCTGCTGCCTGCCAAGAGGCCACAGTGCACAGGTGGAAATGCACTTATTAGGGAAATAACCATTTCTCACACGCATTACGGCAGGGCTGAGTCTCACAGTGATATTCAGGAGTGCTGCCAGGCTCTGAGCTGATGGGAGACGTATTAGAATCATAGAATCGGTAAGGTTGGAAAAAAACACTATAGTCATCTACTTCAGCAGTTGACCTCTCACCACCTTGCCTATTAAACCACATTGTTCAGTGCCACATCTACCTTTTTCCTGAACACCTCCAGGAATGGTGACTCCACCACTTCCCTGGGCATTCTTTCATTCCAAGATGGCTGATCCCATGCATGCACAGCAGCCCCAGACCTCTGAGCTCCTCTTGGAGCCCACCAGGAGATACCAGAACCCAAAGACCTCATCTTCTGGGGATCTTCGTCCAGCACCACAGCATGGCTGTGAGGTGCTGCTGCTGGATTTCAGAACGGAGAATTATACAGACTCACTGACCCCAGGTCAACAACTCATGCTTTGAAAACTTCCCATCATGTGGCTGCACCAAAGTCCATGGTGAAACCTCATCTCTTGCCCAGAGTCTGTAGGCCCAGACTGCCTCACAGTGAGAAATGCCCCTGAAGTGCCTCGGGGTTTCATCAGATGACATCAAGCCTGTCTACAGAGTCCTGCTTTGTGCCAGCGTTTACTTCAGCGCTCCAACTGCAAAACCAAAACAAAGCAACCTGACATATTCTCCCAGTGCTCTGAAAACAAAACACTCTGCAGTTTTGGCACCAAGGCTGACCCTCAGTAGGTGGAGATCCGCACCGTCTCCAGCTGAGCTCTGCTCCTTGACATCAGCGCAAGATCTCGCCTGTGTCTGCAAATACCACACTTATGCAATGCTGCTAAATCCATCCTTGTGCTGCTACTCACAGTGTGTGTAAACACAGCCGCTGCAGTGGCGGGGCCTGCATGAGCACATTGCGCTGTGTGTACTGAAAGGTGCCCCAAAGGCCACTCTTGTAATAAAAATGTGGTCCAGCCTCTGCAAAAAGCCCTCGGGGGGGTTTTCCCAGCTCCTGCCTGACGTTGAGCTCCCCCCCAACCAGGCACTGAGGTCTCATGCATCTGCAAAGGGGAAAAAATCTGAACTTCAGCCAGTGGGGATGGAAAAATATTTGCTGGAGGGTCCGACTTAATGAATGCATAAGAGGGTTCCAGCAGCCCCAGTAAATCCGTTTCATGCTCAGTTCTTCCTTTTCTCATCGCCATCTCCGCTCTCACCAGATGCCAATGGCACTGACAAACTGCTTTGCTTTCTGTGCAGCGCACACATGACACGTGCAACGGGTGGTGGATAACTCAGGGAGGGATGCTCATGACTCCTTCCCACTCCCTATGCACGCACGGATGCCCACACGAAGCCCCTCCTGCTGTGTTGCTGCCCACAGCTCCCGGGGTGAAGCTGGCACAGCGCAGGTGCTGCCCACTGCCCTGCAGGCTGCAACCGTGAGCGCTCTCTGGGTTTTCCTTGTGCTTTTGCAGTGTCCCCAGTCACAGCCTGCAGCTCCAGCAGTGGGATTAAGCTGCCATGGAAACCTCGCGGATGCCCTTTGCTAACAGCGACCGCCTGAAGCACAGATGAGGAGCTTTCCCTCCCCAAGAAACAGCGCTGGAATCACCCCTTAACCCCTGAGGGATCCTCTGTGCTCCTGCAGTGTCGAGATAACAGTCTGGGAACCTGCTTTAGGGCAAAGGTGCTGCAAATGAGGCTTGGCACAAATGCATCACCAGCCAGAATTCAATGGAATCCAGAAAAACAACCTACTGCGCTAATGAGATTCTTTCAATGACATTTGCTGCCACAAAGGGTATTTCCTGGCGCTGTGAGACTTGAAAGGAAAAATAAAAATCCATCTCTGGCAGGTAGACCGTGATTCAGACCATTCCATCCATGTCCCCCTTCTATTATGGCACTGCACTGCTAATGGAGGACAAGGGGGCTTAGCAGGGTGCGGCCAGCAGAGGCTCCGGCTGTGCTCAGAATGCAGTGGGGGGTGGGAGGCAGCAGCTCCTTGGTGCAGGGGCAACGTGGGCTGGAAGGAGGCAGGGAGCATCCAGAAACATAGGTGGAATGGAAACCCCATACACTGCCCCGACTCAATAAAAATTTGGGTGCTAGTGATTGAGCTTCAAATCTATCGGCCTGTAAATGTTATTTAAGAAGAGTCCTTTATTTAACCCCATGTGTGAGGCAAAGGCATCATCAAACGTATGTCTTTTGGTACTCATAAGCCACTCTGATTCTGGCCAGGAGATCAGGGCTTGGGGTGACAGGGGACTGCTGGTGGCAGAGTGGCCATCCTGGCTCCTCACTTCCTGCTTGAGGCACAAAAATATTCCCAAAGTGTAGAAACGAGAAACCCAGGAAACCCAGAAATACAAACACCCAAACCTCCCCTTGTCCTGGAAGCATCCTGACTCCCTTCTGCCAGAGCTCTCTCTTAAACCAGCCATGCTGACTCCCAAGTAGAGTTTCCCATCCTTATATTTGTTGTTTTAATAAGTTTCACAGGGGCATGGAGGAAGAACAGCAGATACGATCTGTGCAAGTTAACTGAAATAGCCATCAAGGGAAATTCTCACAAGCTGATAAACAACTAAATGCAATTCTTCCAGTGAGAGTTATCAGATGGATTAAAGACTAAGCAACAGCACCAGTTCCTGGGAGAAAAAGCCTGCAGAGCAGCAGGACTCTCCCACATGCCAGCACGCCATGCATGGGACATGCAGTCAGAAAACCAGAGACAGGGTTGGGGAAGGAGCAGTGTCTGCAAGACTCTGCATGTAGCTATGGGGCTGAGAGCCCCCAGGTTTCTCCATCTCCCTTCCTCCCATCACCTCAGGAGGGCTCCAGGCTGGTGTCAAACACTGCCTCATCCCTGTCCTGCAGCAGGAGCACACCAGCCCTGGTACACCCCTGCCATCCAGTGCTTTGTTCACTTGCTGTGCTTGGCTAATCCATCTTTAATCACTTCCCGTTATCTAGCATTCAAGTGAAATGCTATTTTTAGGCTTTAATTGCCAAGCTCCTACCAGTTTTTGTTGCTGCAAAGCCCTGGTATTGCCAGTCATAGATGTTCCTTGTTGGAAGATAACAACACTTAATTTCACTCTATAGAGGGACTTTGTGTAAGACTGGCATCTAATTATCAGCCAAAAAAAAAAAAAGTCCAATAAATTGCCAATATCTCTATCAAAATACAGCCTGAGATACAGAATAACCGAAGTTTCATGCCTAGATTTGTCCCAGTGATCCTTGGCATTTCACAAATTACCGTATTACAGCCCAAGGTTCATGTCTCAGAAATCTGCTTGGCTGCAAGGAGATATTTCCTATCCCTTACCTGAGAAAAGCAATCAGCAACACCATCCCTCCCAGCTCCTGCAGTCCAGAAGCTCTCCATGCTTTCTCAGGCCAGAGCACATTACTGCCTTTCCTTAGCTCTACCCCTGTTCTGTACAGATTTTCCTACTCAGAGTTGCAGCAAAGGGACGTGCTGGCAGCAACATCCTCACCTGGCCCTCAATTTGAAACCCAAACCCAGCAAGCATCCTCCAGGCTGAAAGCTGAGTCACCTGGGAAAGACCCTGTGGGCACCTGGAGAAGTCAGGATTTCGGGTGGGCTTTCACCCCTTTCTAACATTCAGACCCTAATATTAAATCCCACGTCTGTTTTCCAGTCCCTGCAACCCTGTGACTGCTCAAGAGGAGATAGCCTGACCTTGCCCCCAAGGCCTCTGTGGCTTGGCAGGAAGAAAACCACAACAAATTCACAGCCTGGAGCTCTTCCAGGCTCAGTGTCACCAGGGACTGATCTCTGTTTGCCTACTTTGTGCTGCATTTTGTGCTCCCCTCCCAGCCCACGTTTCACCTCTGCCCATAGGACATCTTCCAGCCTCTCTGGGAAACTTCCAGATTTCCTCTAACTCCATTTTTATTTTCGTTTGTTTGTTTTGAAGCCTACGGTCCCTCAATAGAATTTGTTCTAATCTCATTTTAATTCCTTTTCAAAGTCTCCTGCTGCCTTGGATGTGCTTTAATGCCTTTTTTTTGACATCTCCACCTCTTAAGTCTTAATTTTGGCCTAAACTCCTGGGCTGGGTGCACACCTGGCTTATGTACTCCATTGGACTCAGCAGCAATGCCATCCCACGGCTTGCTTCTCTGAGACTGGTTCTGCTCCTGATATCCCAACTCTTCCCCGATTGATCCGGATCAAAGTGTGGGGCACCACTACGTGACCCGGTTAATGGGAAAAATTGACAAAGGACTTAGGCATTTCTCTGATAAAATTCTACTTAGTTATGCATAACGAGTAGCCCTGATTCCCTGGAAAGAAACAGGAGAGAAATTTCCTTCATCATCTTCAAAGAGCGGCAGCCAGGATTTAACCCCATCTGCCCCTTTGCACTGCTTTGCATCACAGCCCCATCATGGACACAGCCCCTGCCCCACTGGCCCCATTTCTCAGACTTTACTCTGCTCACACACACGGAAACTCATCGCATGGTGGTCTGGGGATCCTTTCCCCAGACTACAGCAAATAACAGAGCAGTATGGGAGAAAAAGAGCACATTTCAGAAACAGAAAACAGAGGGGTCGACCCTTGCTGATCTCATGGCTCGCACTGGCACCGGGGGGAGTTCTCTTTGAATTGCATCACCCTGTCTCTAAAATGAGGGCATGGCAAAGCCTTCAAGAAAATTACACCCCAGCTTGGATGGAAATCACCAAATTTGCAAAGAAATAACCCGCTTTGCATCAGGGCCGGCTAATGCAGGTCTGCTCAGGGTGAATGTTTTTTTCTGCCTGTCAACATTTGGAAGAAAAACCAGTGGGAATAAGAATTGCATTGGCGGAGAGAAAGACAAGTTCTCACTGTTGGTAAAACCTTAAAAGCCAATTGTTTATTTAAACTCAGTTGAGGTCACAGAGATGTCCAGATTGAAAAAGCCATTTTTTTTTTCCTCTGAAATTCTGCATCTGAAGTTGCTCAGAAGATGAGGCAGGACATATGTGCAAAGGGGCAAAGGAGGAGGAGTAGGGAAGATGCTGGCGTGTGAAGAAAAGCAGAAACCCTCTGTGAAGGAACACAGAGCTGGGCAGCACGGAAAGGTCGGTGCTCCCTCCCAGCAAGAGCAAACCTTGCAAACAGCCAGAGGATTTCAGTCCTAGATTCAGAAAAAACCCTCAATCTCTATCTTTTGATTAGAGAGGATTTAAAAGCTGCATTTTCCTAAGTACCAAAGTGTATTCTCCAGGTTCCCTCAGTGACAGAGTGGCTGATGCTGCCATTGCTGTGAGGGCTGTCGCATGACTGGGATGCAGTGCATTACCCAGAAAGACTCCTGAGCAGCATTCCAGCCTGGGACACTGGATAGTGATAGGACAAGGGGGAATAGTTTTAAACTGGGACAGGGGAGGTTTAGGTTGGATATTAGGAAGTTTTTCACACGGAGGGTGGTGACACACTGGAACAGGTTGCCAAAGGAGGCTGTGGATGCCCCATCCCAGGAGGCATTCAAGGCCAGGCTGGATGTGGCTCTGGGCAGCCTGGTCTGGTGACTGGCAACCCTGCACATAGCAGGGGGGTTGAAACTCAATGATCATTGTGGTCCTTTTCAACCCAGGCCATTCTATGATTCTATGTCGATGTGAGCCCACATTTCACCTGATCCTGGGGAACCCACAGCATCCTGGCATGCTGTGTCCTCCCCCTGTGCCCGTGCAGGGACGTGGGGTCCCTGGTAGCAGCACCATTGGCAGACCCATGGTATGGGCACAGTGCTGGCACCCGATTGCTGGGCAAAAGCTGTGTCTGTCCCGCTTCCCCTCTGCGGGCAGCTGTAAAGTGGGGCTCCGATCCCATTTGATGCAAGAGACCTTTGAAAATCTGCAAAAGCATTGCTCGCATCTACAAAGCTGGCATCTCCACGATAGGAGGGAGAGAAGCTGGGGAAGTCACGTGGCAGAAAGTTTGAGCAGCTTTGTTTGAAGAGACTCCACCTGGAACGGCAGAGCGAGGAGGTGCCTGGAGAGAGCTTTGCAATTCAGATCTTGATTGTAAGCACAAGCGAAGCAAAGCCTTACAGTGTAACTGAGAACACAAAACCATCAAAGATCCCGAGGATTTATGGCCACTTGAAACCACCTCCCACCTATTATCTAAATTGCTTCACTCTGAAGCCAAAAGAAAGCTCCATCTGCAGAGATTTTGCTGCAGAGCGAAAGCCCGGCACTTGGGGTTTCATTTTGCTTTTGTTTTCTTTGGGATTGTGTGATATTTTTCACATGGTCCAATACAACAGAAACTGATTGAAGTCAGTACCACAGGAGATGGAAAAGCCTGGTTTGTAAGAACTTGCATTTTTTTCTTAAGCTCTTTCCTTCGTATATTCATATGCTTGTGATCATGTGCTCAACCGACCACAGTTTAGTTACTTCTCAGAGCCTGCTCTGTACATAGAACACCTTCTCCATCCTGCCTTTCCATGATGCAGAAATAAAAGCTCAGGTTCCCAGCCATTAGAGGGTGAACGAGAGTGATAATTAAAAGTTTTGGAGCAATGAAGTCTCTCAGAGGTGCTACATATGTTTTCAGGAGAAAGTAAAATGATTCCAAACTGGAAATAACACTGCATTCCCTTGCCAAAAAACATTTGCAATGTTGGACTCAGCTCTCACCTACGTCTGGTCAAATATTCCCATCCATATAAATCTGCACTTGCTGCTCAAAGTGGCAGTATACATGCACCATAGGAACAGCCTCTAATTGCTGTGTAGATCTAGGGAGTAGGAGAGCCCACATGCTAAGGCTGGTGAGCAAGCACTTGGTGCCTGTGAATAAGGGTATTACATAGGCATGCACCATACACATCTTTTGTTCCTCCATTAAGAACCACTTCAAAACAAGCCTCTCAGTAAGAACCTCAGAACATGACCAAGACACTCAAGCAAAGGAGCAGAAATTTTAGTATGGTTCAAAGTGCACAAAAGGGAACATGTAAGCATTTCTTCCTGCATTTGTGGTGCTCCATGGCCTGGAATCCCAGCATGGCAGGACCTGGTGGAGAAGGGCTTACTGTCGTGCACATGACCAAGAAGAGGTGAATCATTAATAACATGGAAAAGTGAAACCCACCACTGCCAACCAGAGCATCCCAGTCATCCCAGCGCACAGCGTGCTCCCCACTTGTACGTTCTGCATCCTAACTGGAAATAGCAGCTGCTGCTTTATCCATCTCTTATGGTCCTGACCTCTCCCAGCCTTTTCTGCACTCCTGAGAGCCATACTTCCATCAGATTGCAGTGCATTTGTGCTTTTCATCCTCCTGTGATTAATAAATTATGTGCTACGGATATTTAAGCAGCTCACATTTATTTTTTTTCCATCAATGGAAAGAGAATGTTTATTTGATCTGAGAATTCCATTTTCCATTGTCTGAATTTAAAGTTCAAGACAAATATGCCACTTATAGGTGATTTATGTGCTTCAGGATTGGCTCTGCTGAAAATAGCTCAGCCCTCCCTCGTCAGAGAGTCCCCCCTTCTGCTCGTCAGTATTCCCAGGAAAGCAATGGATGAAAGAGGGCAGAGGAATTGAAGTTCACGGTGAGCACAGTGTAACCCAGTGGTACTGTAGGCACTTATCCTTGTAAACAAATGAGCACCTGCATACCACATCCAGCTCAGCCACAGTAAGACACTGGCTACTGTAGGACTCTGTCAGACTGGAACAAAAAATTGTTCCAATTGCAGTCATTGATAGTTACAGCTCTAGGAGCATTATTGGCTCAAGCTGTCCCATCTAACCCCAGTTACTGCCAGCTTTGCCACAGATACCTCCTGCTGCAATCCCCATTTCTGGATCAAAGTTTCTCAAGCAACTGCATGGTTTCGTCTCATGATAAAACCACACGGGGTTTATCACATGGGTACTTTCTGTCCTGAGAGCCCAGACAAGAATTAAGCAGGATATGAGGTGCTAGACTATGGCTCCCATGGATCCCTACAAAAGCATTTCCAAATCATTTCAGAACAAAATAATCCAAATGGTCTAAGGGAAAAACAGAAAAAACAACAACAACAGTAACAACAAACCCCCCCAAAAAACACTGACAGTAAAAAAAAAAAACCACCCTCATTTTGCTGAAGCGCTGTTTTCAGTTAGAAAACGACTTCGCTGGAAATGTTTCCAGCAGCTCTTGCTGCAGCTGCATGGGGCCCCGGGAAGGAAAGTGCAGGGCTCTGTACTGCTCTGCTGCCAGCAGCCCCCACGCTCCCAGGGCACCATCTGCAGGGAGACGCCTGCACCAGGACCCTGCTCCTTTCTGGGGCTCTTGGGAGGGCTCCCCGCAACCCTGAGCTGCCCTTCTCGCTCTCTGGTAACACCCAACCTTTTTGTTATCCTCACTGTGGGAGTGACGAACCCTCGGCTCCTGTCGAGGTAATGGGAGAACATGTGTGAGGCATCCCCTCTGCTCGGGGTGGCACGGCACATGCTTCTCACCTATATATAAAGGCTCTATCCTGCTATGCTGAGCACGTGGGTGTTGGTGAATGGGTTTTGCTGTCAGGGATGACGGTGCCAGGGGAGCTTCCGCACAGCATCACAGCCATGTACCGGCTGTGCACAGAGCTCCTGCCCATGCCACATTCCCGATACTCACTTTCCTTGGGAGAGGATTTGCTATCCACTGTCCTTTTGCTGCTCTAATCCCCCCCTTTTATCTGGAGAGGCTGCCACACCAGCCGCGTCCGCTTCCCTCCCACAGAGATGCTCACCCGTGGGTTTTGCAGGGCTAAATTTTCACACTGCAACCTCCAAAACATTGCCCCTGCCACCGCTGGCTCCGTTTGCCTTTGGGCACCCGTGCTGTGATGGCAGGGCTTCCTTCCCATGGGACAGGGCAGGACCTGCTCCCTTCACCTGTGCTCTGGGGTAGGTCAGAACCGGTGCTGCCCTGGCCGCCCTCCCAGCAGCACTCCGAGCTCATTTCTGGAACATGTTGCAGAGGTATAGTTAAGGAGCCCTTCATTTCTGATGGAAGTCTGCTTGTGTCAACAGAGAGACGGGATTATTTAGCAGACTTCTTTTTCCACCCTGCTAATTTTAGCCCCTTATATAACGTTTCTTTTCAATACAACCCAGTTTCCTTAGCCCACTGAAGGAACGGCGCTTCTCATTTGTCTTACACCAATGCCTAAAATACTCCAAGGAGCCCGAGGACTCCCTGGTCTGCTCCCCACATTCAGGACAACCCAACACACACCCAAGGATGGGCAACACCTCTGCAGCCTCCACACACCACTCCTGAAGCTTGGGGCAGTCCTGAGCAGTCCTGGGCTCTGCTGCATCCCTCCTGCACTGCCTCAGGCTGTCAGCCCCAGCACAGCACTTCCTACCTTCCTGAGTGAGCCTCAGCCTTGCATTGTGAAGCTCCAGAGCGCATCAAAAATACATCAAAATAACTCAAACTGCCTTTGACAGACCACGTGAAGTTTGTGATTAGAATTTCAAAGCCACGCTCAGGCTTGGAAGGGAAAGGCAAACAAGGAGGCAGCAGACATGCAAACCCAGCAGTTCCCCCTTGACACTGCAAAGGCTGGGCCAGCCTAGGAACTGGTGCCTTGGGCTGAACCCACCCCTGCCATGGCACCTGCACCACACTGCATGGCGTCCATCTGTTCCATGTCTGACCCTCCCTCCACACTTGGAAGCTGCTTCCTTCCCTTCCCCTGGAGCTCCTCACTGGTGCAGAGGCAAAGCATGGTTATTTACAGGCTGCTGGCTCTGTCCTTTCCTCTATCCAGTCAGGCCTCTGAGCTCAGTATCCACCAAGGATTCCTAGTGAAGCTCTGAATAAATAATGAGCACCTTATTTCACTTTACAGTAATTAATCTAGGGGATAATGCACTAATTTGCCAATGCTGAGAGCATTTATCTTTTCCTCACAAAGAGTTTTTGCTATTAAAGATTCACTCTGTGCCAACAGAAACAGAACGCGGTGCCCATCTCATGCTAACAGCTGGGTTAGCACTGCCTACAGCCCTCTGTAGCCCACTCCTCAACGCAGGAAATGCAAAACATTTCTCTCCTTTCCAGCACCTTTTATGAAGACTTGGCAAAACTTGTGTTCTTCAGACACTCATTATGGGATGGACCATGCTTTTGTCCCCCTTCCTTTCCCATTCTCTCCAAAGGGATAGAAAATCCCTTGACATTGGGTGTTTGTGCAGCACCCAGCTCCTGTCTCAGGGCAAGACCTCCCAAGCACCACCGCCATATAACTAATCACAATTCATGAGCTCTAACTTCAAGCTTGGACACTGATCTCCTGAACGAATCTAGTGAGTAAAGCCTTACAACGTGCAGCAGCCTCAGTCCGCATGGCTGTATTACTCAGCATGAAGGAAATCATTCCACTTGCTCTGGCACGTGAATTCAGTATCGCTGATCTAAGCATTAGCAGAACATTATTTTCATCATAGTCTTGAACTGTTTGACCTTCTCATTGAAAATGATACCAAGGAACATTTGCTTTCAGCTACCCAAGTGCTCACGCTGATCCTGGCACCAATCAGCACAAACCCACCCAGTGCAACACCTGCTAGGAAGCTGCATGGAGGTGAATGTCAACAGGCACAGCCAAACATGGGGGTCTCCAACGCCTCAAGGCCAGGCAGAGTGATAAAGCAGCCTCTGTCTTTGGACGTAGCCTACAGGTTTTGGTTAAAATTATGGATAACGCTTTATATGTTGCTGATAATAGTTATAAAAATAAGCACCTGAACACTATGATCCCCAGAGCTCTGCTAAAGATGGACAAGTTGAGTTGCAGAGAACATGCAGAGAAGCATCATCTGCCGGGCATCTCCCCAGGAGGGCAGACACAGATCCTGTCAGTCCTGCCTCCTGCCCTGTTCAGGTTGGATGTTAGGAAAGATTTATTTTCAGAAAGAGTGGTGATGCAGTGGCACAGGCTGCCAAGAGAGGTGGTGGGGTCATCATCCCTGGAGGTGTTCCAGAGCCGTGGAGATGAGGCTCTGAGGGACATGGGCAGTGGGCATGGTGTTAGTGGGCATGGGGTTAGACTTGGTGATCTTAGAGGTCTCTTCCATTCTCTATGATTCTATGATCAGATAGGGCTTGAGTTGCCACAGACATCTGCAGGGCAGCTTTCCTCCACACTTAGAAGTCAGAAGTATTCCTAGGTCTCCTCTGGTACCACACTGACATATACATTCCTTAAAACCCACATCCTCAGTCAAAATACAGAAATCTCACTGGGTTCCTCACTCCTGTAAAACCAAAAGGAGACGCACTGCTGCAGGATGCCCTCCACAGAGAAACCCTCCCCAGTGCAGGAGGCATGCTGGGGTTTGTGGCTACTGGAGGAGCCAGGTGATGGGCATCTGGAGGACAGAGAAGCAAAAGAGGGAGAAATTAAAACCAGGACAGAAAGCTCAATTGACGGTACGAGAAAGGAACAACTCTCATCTTGCATACTGCATGGTGCAAAGTGCTTTGTTCAGGCTTCTCTCACCTTACATTGATCCACCTCAACCTTGAACACAATCCAGCTGCATTTCTGTCCTTAAAAGAGCTGCAAGAATACCCCCCCAAAACCCAGTCAGCTCAGCACAAGTCCCTCCCTTACACAGCTCACAAGTAGGGGAGGGGAGGGAATGTCTGTGCAAATTTGCATTCCCTACATCTTATACAGCAAGAAGGAAAGCATATATGCATTCTTGCCTAACATATACATCAATAAGAAAGGAAGAGGGTGGTTCTAGGAGCATGTAATTACAGAAAACACAGCACAGATTTAGCAACACTATTCTGAACAGCCCTATGAGGGTGGCACTGAGTGGAGCTGCGCAGGGGTTATGGGAGTGTGTGCCTGTGTGTTGGGGGGAACTCCCTCACCAGGGGGAGGTGACAGGGACCTGGGGTTGGCCATGCTCAGATAAAGGAGATGGCAGCATGGGGGATGGAGAGAAGAGCTGAGGAAAAATAAATGAGAGAGAGCACGGGTGGAAGAGCTGTCCATGGAAATACAAGGCAGCTGTCATCACACAACATCACGTGCTTGGACGCCTTGAAACCCCCTGAGTTCTGGGTAACTGGCACTTAGCTCTTGAGCTTGTGACCAGACAAAGCTGCTGCCAGGCAGACAGCACTTTTCCTTTAAGTGAAATCACTCTGCACACTCCTATCAGCAGCCCTGGAGCAGGCCAGGTGGCAGAGATGGTACAAAACAGCACTGGTATCTCCCTGGTCATTGAGAATTTTGAACACAACAAAGTATAAAACAGTGACCCAAAGTGGATCACCTCCACAGCATCCCAGAAATGCCTGCTGGGACACCCACTGGGGCCATGCTTGTGCCAGCAGCGCGAAGCACTGGGGGAAGTCGCTGCTGGTTGTTCCTCTGCTGAGGTTCTCCTTGTGACAAGTGAGTCATCGAGAACGAAGCTAACAAGTATGGTGTCACAAACTTAACAGAAAAATTATATCCCTCTGGATATGTGTTATATTTGGAGAATAAACTGAAGAACGAGGCATTCCGCAACTGCGATGCTGCAAAAATCTGTGTACACTTCTCCTGAAACCAAAACTCCACTGCAAGGACATTGCTGAACGATGGTGTCATTCTGTCTGTAATTATGCTTGTTGCTACCTAAAGCATCAAAAAGCATTCACATCAGCAGTTTTCTAACATTCATCCTGGGTCTGTTGGTCTCTTCTGGCCGTGGCACACAGGGCACCAGACATGCTCCCCAGCGAGGAACCAGAACTCAGTGATTAGCAGGAAAGCAAGCACCGGGTGAGCACCCCCGCCCCACTGAAAAGCAGCTGCAATCCCATGGTTCAGCATGCCAGGATCCCACAAGCTCCCCATGGGAACACAGTTTGCTCACTCCCGAAGACCAAAGAATAGGATGGCAGGGGAGCAAAGCAGAGTGAGGTCAACCTCCTGGGGACCACTGCTGATTTCCCAGCTGCAGGCGCATTGTTCAGCACACACATGTGCTGTGTGCCAGGCACCCCTATGCTTCCCCATACACAACCACGGGATCAATGCTGCTATGCTCTGCTATCTTTATGAGTTGATTGAGCCTCTCAGCTCCTTTAGTGCCCCCGTAATAGCTGTACAGCTCAATACTTGCAACACAGTACTGCGCAGGGCAGGACGGTGAAGCTCCAGGTCCAGAGGAGCAGTGGGGCTGCCCCATAAACACCTGAGCCAGGAGCACTGGGGGCAAAGCTCCCATTCAGGCTCCATGTACAAGTGGCATACACAGAGAGCAGGCGGGAGAAATCTGCCAAAACAGAGTTAAACGCCGCTAAGCTATTAATGCTGAAATATTGGAAATCGAGCCAAGAAACTGGACTTTAGGGAGAGATCAGAGGATAGGGCACATCTCGCCGACTTGTTTCTTTTTTGTATTTTCCCAAACCCTGATCAGATTTGTGCAGACAAACACAGAGATGTGTTTCAGAGCCGAGAGAACGAGCTGCCCCTCCGGAGGACTCTGCCCTGCTCGGGAGCAGCATTAGCTGAGTCTAAAAGAAGGAGCCATGGCATGACTCATACTTTCCAGTCCCCATAATCCCTCTCAGAAGGTTTCAGACTTAAGAGTTTTCCTCTCTCTGACTTCACTTTTGCTATAATTTATGCACCTGCTTTGAAGAAGCCTTTGAAAAAATCTGACAGCGGAGGAAAAAAGAGCTGTTTTATCCACCTGATGGACAGGCAGGGAGGAAAAAAAGCCACGGCTGAATTCTGTGTTACCAGGAAAATAGTGTCTGCGTGCGTAACTTTCTACCAGGCTGTTCGTAATCAAAAATAAACTACTAGAAACCCTTTGTCAGAACAAGGGCAGGGCTTAAGTGAAAGAATAAGCTGTTCAACAGTCAGAAGCGTGTGGCTGACATAAGACAGAGCAAATGTCTTTTAAAAAACACATTAATGAATTATGTACGAGCGCACGCTGAAGGGCTGGGATCTCACGTTGGGTTCTCAGTGGCAGCAGCAGTGGCCGTGCTGTCCCCAAACTGCCCAACCCTCCTGAGCCCAGGGCAAGGCTTGGCTCTCCTGAGAAGGAGATTTTATGGAGTTTCAGAAAGGTCAATATGTAGAGTCTAAAATAATAGGCATGTCAAAACGTAGACAATGCGATTGTTTTCCCCCCCCCCCATTTTCCCTGGGTCTGAAACCATGAATAACACTTATTTAAAGTCATTTTGGTGTTGCAGCTTCATATGTAATGACAGACTGTGGCTGGTGGCATCTAAACCAGACCAGCCCCGGGCAGCCCACAGCCCTTCCCAGCTCCCAGCCTGTCCTCATGTACTTGGTGCCTCCTGATCCATCCGCCTGCCCCGTGCTGGCAGCCAGCCTCAGGCTTTCAGAAGTGAAAAACCTTGTCCTGCGCTCAGATGTCTCTCCTGCTCATTTCCTGCTCTTACCACCTCTCTTTTCTGCACTGCGCATTACTGCAGAAGGGAAAATACAACCTGAATCATCTTGCTGCTTCCCACAAAGGCTAAGCTCCTCTTGTAGGACAGATTTCAATGCTCCCATCCTGAGACAAAGCCACAGGGCTGGGTGGAGGAGCTCAGGACCTGCAGAGAACAAGGGGTGACACCTGGGTTTGCTGCATTAGGGCCAGGGCTGTGCTCAGGGGAGATGGTGGGAACACCTGGCTGTTCTCAGAAAGAGCAATGATGCAGTGGCACAGGCTGCCCAGGGAGGTGGTGGGGTCACTATCCCTGGGGGTGCCCAAGAACTGCAGAGATGTGGCACTGATATGGACATGATTAGCGGGCACGGTGGGGTGGTTTGGGGTTGGATTTGGTTATCTTAGTGGTCTTTTCCAACCTTCCTGATTCTGTGATTCCCAGAATGAGCAGCTGGATCTGTGGTACACCCATCCCTTTAGGTCTTGAACTAAAGATCAGCAAGTAAAAGTAGCAAAATGAGGGAAAAAGCATCAGACTTCCTCCAGAAGCTGTCTGTGTTTGCTCTCACCTGCTTTGCATGCTGCTGAGAGAGAGATTCATATTTTGTGTAACACTGCCCAATGCACAGTCCTTCCCTATGACCTCTTCTGCCTTACATGTAAGATACAGCCATAAAAAGCAGGAAGATTTCCTTGGGTTACTGCTTTTTTAGTGTTGTTTTATAGCTTGTTCAAATACAGCGTGTATTTTTAACATCATCTAGATTGCTCCCTCCAACTAAAGAGGTGAGTGCATGGCATATGCTGGAAAAACAAACACTTTTACTGCTGGCTTTGAGGAAGCTTTTGGTAAATAGCTGCATCTGTTTCTAAGTTTACTTTGTTCTAAAGTGGTGATAATATCTACCTGCCTGATGCGGTGCTCCTGAAGCTGTTAATTAAGAACACTTTGAGTTTTATTGGTGTTTGCATTTGTGGCTGTGTTTTGGGTGTACAAATGAATGGTGCCCCTGGGGAAAATGAGTATTTCTGCTGGAATGTGAAGCTTAGGAATATGAATAATAGAGGCAGACCTTCTTGAAACAGTTCAGTTTGTCTGATCCCTTTCTAAAAAGTCGTATTTCCGAGCTGAGAGTGTAAATGATGTGTAATTGCCATGGTGTTGAGCTATTTCAGGGCATTCCAAACTCAGGTGATAATATCTCAGTACTGCTGTGATAGATTTATCTAGTGGTAATCCTCCTGCATCCCCTCTTATTTTGCAGTCAATGACTAGCTCTGCTCGGAAAAGCTCAGGAGCCGTTATCATCCATCGTCTTGATGATTGCAAATATCTCTTCAATGGTAAGAGAACCAGGAATGATCTGCACCTATATGAACACAAAATGTGAAGAACGCTCCTCTTCCTGGATCTTCCCTGAGCATAAATACTGGAAAGGGGACACCGGGGCAGTGGGAAGAGATTTAGAAGGCTGCTGGTCTACATTTAGGGCGGATCTCATAGGTAAGACCTCCAGTTTCACCACTCACAGACATGTGAAATGCAAACATGTTACTCCACACAAGGCTTAGTGTGGAATTAAAAAGGAGCAAATGGATATGTCTGCGCTTTTATAAGCTTTCCTCAGCAGTGGGGGGAAGCGTTCACTTGGAAATCTCAATTATAGTTTGGCTGTCAGCTCTATAATTAGACCAGTTAGGTCATTTTGAGTGCAGTGTGTGCTATTCACCTCACATAACAAACAACCTGTTGCTACACCCACACTTCGTGCACCTTTCCAAAGACTTGGGAATACTCATACACCCCTCCAGATCCTTCTTGGAGATATCAGACAATCCCACCACAACCAGCCTTTCCAACTGATTGTCATTTGACTGATACGGATGAAGGCACTGATCAGAAAACCAGGTCCTGTTACCTCATCTATTTCTTTAAAAAGCAATAATGAGGGCCATACATATGCTGTGAAGCTGCCACACAACCAGGTTATTTTGGGAGGTTGTGCCTGTGACGGTATCCTTTTATTCAGCCATCAGTGACTAACTCTAATCACAAACACAAGGTAGCCTTCACTATCCACAGTCTCCATGGCTTCAAACACGCAACTGAGGACTAAACTTGCTTACACACAGCACCCACAGAAACCCCACTGTGAGGTGTTGGTGCAAATCTGTTGTGTGTTCAACTCAAGACCTGGCTTCCTGCAACCCAACGTCCACATCCAAGCAATCCTCACTGAGCTCATAGCTAAGCTGTTCTCCATGCCCGTGCTAATACAGCTGCTTGCTGTTGAGAAAATAGCATAATTGCACACCAAGCACTAAGCCTAATGAAACTATATTGATTTTGTTGTTAAGAACTATGTTTCTAGGATTGCTGGGCTACCAAAATGTGTTTTCTAAATGGTACAGAGACAGTAAAGCGTAGAGAAATCCCATGAATGATGTAACAAACAACCCAGCTCAGCAACCATACTCATTTCACATTCAAATCCTGAAAGTGATAGATTTTAATGTGCTCCATGCCTTGCCACCTCTCTGATGACAGATAGTTCCAAATGGCACTAAGTCACTGGTCATTACTTAGATAAATCTTTTATACCATAACCTTTACCTACAGCAGAGGGAAGGGGCACACAGTGCCTGAGCTCCTGTGTATGTAAGTGCTGTGCCTGAATGCCTACACAAATGTCCACGATGGGGCAGGGAATTGGAGAGCACCTTCCAATGTCAACAGACAACACGTGGTATCTCCAGCAGCCTCTTAATCTCAGCTCAGGCAGAACTTGTGGCAAACACTGACTGCCCTTGTGGAAACCACTGCACAAAGATTCATTGCCAGACACCTGGAGGCTTTAAGTGTGCTAGAGAAATGCTGCGCTCCCAAATTTGGCTGTTTGTTATCACTTCCATGCAATCTACAGGGTAATAGCTTTCCAGGACAGCCTTCCCAGGACAGCAGACTTTCATGCTTATAGCTTAAAACATGAGCGTGCAAGAGTACACTGTCCAGAAGGAAAACAGAGCCTGGGATGCATATTAATTACTGGTGGCAGAAAGCCCAGGCAAGGTTGCTGCTCCATAGTCAAGTCATAAATCTGTCCAAATAGGATTCTGACTACGTCTGCTGTGTTTATATTACAGAATTTTATGGCCATGTGATTCTTCACCTGGAGAGGAACAGTATCGCTGTGCAGCCAGCTAACGACAGAGATTTATTATCTGGTTAAAAAGACCTCGATGTTCTCTGTGGGCCTTACTCAGGCTGGAAGAACCTGTGTGTCCCCAGTGCCTTCAGCGCTGGGGCTGTAAGAGGGATGGGCAGGGGATGGCGATGGGTCTGGGCACTGCCTGTGTGGTGTGGGACACAGCTGTCTCTGCTTCATACTCAGCCTGAGGGTTAAGGAAGCTACTACTTGTATCTCAGTGCATGCCTTAGTTTCCTGGCTCATAAGGTAGGCTTCAGGAGAACCTCACTTGGTGTTGCCAGCAGGAGGAACACAACACAGCCAACTTGATGTCCCAATTATAGTCTTTCTCCTACATCTAAAGGATCCAATTTCTGCAAGCAGAAGCAAGAAAATGTCCCAACTGACAGCAAACTAAAATGCAGATTGTTGAACAGCTGTTCCACAGAAACAATTTCTCCAGGCCTCTTAGATGCTGCAGATGACACATTAACCTTAAACACTGAAGAATTCTAATTGAAGGAGGAAGATGTCCTTATTTTCATAGAAATTTAGCTAGCAGGTGCTCCTGGTCTCCCAGTGAAATGGAGCCTTTAATTGCACCATAACTCGCTCCCTCTTTGCTATGAGCTTAATGCTAAGCAGATGCTTAAGACTCGTTGACTTCAGAGGGACGACTCACGTGCTGGAAGTTGGCATGTGCTGAAGTTTCCCAGTCTTAGCAAGGTTTTCACTTTGCCTCTAGGCAGATCCAGTGGAGGGTCTGGCTGGGTGTGAGCATCACATAGCCCCAGGCAGCAAGGCAGGATCAGCTCTCTGCTCTGATACTCACTCTTAAGAGAAATGTCTAAAAATGCAAGGGAAGGCATCTCGCATTCCTTGTTAATGTACCAACATATAGCTCCAAAAATCTCCATTCTCTACTTGATCCCCAAAAGAAAATGTTTGAAATAATCCATATTCATTAGAGTTTTTAATCCCTCACATGCCAGAATTCAGCAGGCTGCTAATGAAGAAGACAATTATACAGCACTTCAGAGAAGGGAAAAAAAAGAAAAAGCCCATCAGAACAGGTGCAAAGGCTGGATCTCTGCCATATCTGCTCTCTGTGCCTAAGCACAGCACATCATTATTTTACTTAAAATGTATTGAAACATCCCAACAGTTTAAAGCATCAGTATGAAAGGGAAAGAGGTGACATTTAAGATTAATCATTAGCTGTTGACCACCTAAGACACTAAATCAAAAAGACGACAGCTGACCAAACTAAGCTTTTTCTGTATTCCTTCTGAAGAACACAAGCACAAATGATGCTGTATCAGCAGAGCAGCAGAAAGGCAGATTGTGCTTGTTTTGCCCCTTGAATTAGGGCTGCGATGTGGAAGCACAGAGTGAAGAAGTGGTGCCCAAGGGATTTATGTTCTACCAAGACCAGCTCAGGAAAAGTGAAGATCTTCTGTCTTTGCAGATGTGTATCAGAGGCACAAGAGAGAAAATGCCCTTCAGGAGTTTGTGCAGGAATGCTCTGATGCACCAATACCAGCCAGCCCCTGGCCAACAGACCATCACCTATCACCTTGACACTTTCTGTTCATCCTGTCTACCTGGGTGGGGGCACACACACCAGAGAGGGGCAATGCTACAGGGCTGGATTTGAGATCACTGAGCTAAGCTGTGGCTCATCCAACTCACCGGAACCACTTTGAGAAAGACTGCAGCATGGAGATCAGTGGTGAAGGATGCTTATTGGATGAAAGAGACTTGTAAGAGGGGTTTGGAATTTTCTATTTGATGCAAAAGATCATTCTATGGGTAGGAAGAGAGAGCCCATTTACCAGGGTTATGGCTCATTCCCCCGAAAAAATGCTAAGGAAATATTCCATATAATAACAGGGGATGAAATGACAGCATAGGTTTAAGTGGTGCAAAACTGTTTTAAGGACTTGATATAAAGGGATAAAGAGAATAAAATTAGAAGGAGGCTCAGTACTTCATTTCCCCTAGGATATAAGTTAATGTATTACTGATAGAAAGGATCTGATCTGCTGACCATTTAGACACACAACTGCACCTTGTGCAATGATACATCTAATTTGCACACAATTATCCTGTTTTTCCACATGCAGATTGAGTAATTGCTTGCATAAACTGCAAGGGACATTTACATATTCCAACCGCCTGATTTGCATGCTAAATCACAGCAAATGTGTGTACAAACTAACTGTTCATCTTGCTTTATGCACGCACACGTTTGCCTGGGTCTACACAAACCAAGACCACAAATTACATCTGTGTGGAAAATATCAGCAACAAACTCACCCACCAAAACCAGCACAGAGCTCGTGGGTGGTCATTTCTGAGTTGCTTTAGGATTAGTTTATAGCAACAAAACCTCTGATGCAACAGGCTTAGGTAAATCAAGCAGGGACAGCCAAAGCAGTAACTTTCTCTCTCTGTCTGCACTGCTGACTGTTAGAAAGATCACCATCTATGATGAGCAGACAGGTTGAGCCTCCACCAACCTGCCCAGCCTGGAACCCAACCAGTGTCTGGGATCCCAATTTAAGCATGCCAGCAGTGGTGAGGGATGCCATGCATGGTGCCCTCCATTGTGACATCTGTCTGACCCGCACACTGTGAGCACTCAAAGCAAAATCAATGGGGCCAACAGCGACTGATGTACTCATTTAGGTCTGCTTTACTGAGCAACTCAGCTTATGCCTAGACCAAGCCCAGAGTGCAGATCCTGTTGTCCAAACCAGTAAAGACGTTTCACTGCCAAAGGAAGAGAAACGTGTTCTGTTTCTCACTCTTTCCCTAAGCATCCATTGCTGCCTACTGCCTTAGATAGGACACTAAACTTGGGGGGACCTTTGGTCATACTGATATGCACTGACCTGTCAAGAAAAGAGCCACTCTGATTATGTGATTAACAGTTATGGAAAGTAAAGCCCATACCCTTCAAGAACAGTTTTTGTTTTCTCTGTAAAACATATTTATGGCTTGTTTTGGGGTAGCATACGTGAGCTGTGAGTCAGTACAGTATTGCACTTAGTGGCATATAAACACAGAACAAAAGATGAAACTTCCTACAAAGAGTTTATGAATTCAGTAAATTACCTCTATAACTCCTGGAAGTGGTATTCTCCATGCCCAAGTTATCTGGACCACAAAGCAAGTTTCTCAGAAGCTAGTGCAAACTAAGAAGTATTTCACAGCTGTTTTACAATAAGCTCTTAAGAGCATCTTTAAAAATAACTACTAAGTCAAGAGGGTTTCATTCATGGTCATTCATAACCAGAAACCTGAGCAAATTTGTTCTTTAGCTTAATGGACATGCAAAAATAATGGAATTACACCCACCCCAGTATTCAGCAGAGACAAACGAGAGGCCAGGTATCACCTTAGTGAGACCTCGTGCATTTGCCTAGCATGATGGATGTCTCATTTCAGCGGGCAGAATTTATATGTTGAACTTGGCTTTGGCCAAGGCTGCAGGTATTGAATGAGATCATCCCCTGGGGTTGCTGGAAGTCTAAAGTTACTCCTATAGGATAACACTGTATGTAAACACAGACAGAACACAAGCGTGTCAGTTAGCTGAACAAGCTCTGATAACCAACACAATCTAGAATGCAGCACAGCCTGTGTCTAGTGGAAGTATCTCCTTATCAGGACAAAGTGCCCTATTGTGTTCTCCTGAACCCCGCATAGAAACTTGGTGTCAGCATATAGACAGTGCTGGGTCTGCTGGCACCTTGGGCAGTGGGAAGGTCTTGCCCCTAAAACACTCCTATTTGACAAGAACAACGTCAGTCAGGGCAGGGCTTGGAAATGAGCAAAGGAAATTAATCATACGCTCTGTACCTCATCTCTTTAAATTTAGCTTGAAGAGTCAAAGTAGCAATAAATAGGAACCGACATCCCTGGAATCAGACACCAAGCCTACAACTTTGCCAAACTAAACCAAAAATGCATGCCAGTCATAACATTTGGCATCTCCTCCAAAAGGCAAACCCAGGGGCTGAGCCCTATGAGATACCAGAGGGTCTTCAGCATTCCTGGGAACAGAATCCACATCACCTACTACACAGACACTCTTTTTATACACCATAGAAAAGATCAGGAGCTCTGAAAAACAAAACTGCTGTTGTGTGCGCCTTCCTTCCTCACAGTAACAGGTAACACACCTAAAAGTCTTGGCTTTCCTCAGCTAAATGCTGCAAAACTGCTGAGATCCATCAGACTTCTACCTGACGAAGATTAGAGGCTAAGAATAACCACAGGTTGACTAACCAAGTTTAATTCCGCTCACTGGCAGCGAGCAAAAGGTACATCTATAAAGGGAGGGAGCACTGCTGCCACAACACTGGCATTTATTTATTTTTAATCTCTAGCCTAACAAAAACTATTCTTTCTGAAAACAAACCCATTCCTTATGGCGGCAGTCAGGTCGGTCGTAGGCAGAGGTTCCCACAGCTCCAGATGCTGTACCTTTCCAGGCCAGGTTTGCTCTTGCCTCTATCTGTGAGATTTGCTCATTTACTGTTTCTTCTGCATTGTTATATTCGAGTGTTGATTGATAATAAGAGCTACTGCACCAGGCAGTCGCGAGGATTACCTAATTAATGTTTGTGAAGCACTAAGATCCTCAGATGAAAGGAGCTAAGAAATGCAAAGTATAATTATGATGCATTATTAATAAACTTCTGGCACATTGACAGGAGAAGAGACAACACTTTTTTTCCCCATTCTTTTCTAAAAAGACTTTCATGCTACAGAAGACAGATTTGCCAAAAATCCACAAATTAGCAAAACAAGGAGTGAAAGCTCCCCATCCCCCCATGAAGATTTTAAGCAGTGAGGCTGAGACATCCCTCTTTGCTCACGTTTTCAGATTTCTGATTCTATTACAGGCATGCCTGATGGATGTTACGTTTTGTCAACATGAGATCCAGGCAACAGACAGGTGCACAGGTTCGTGTTCTATGCTGCTGCTCTCCCTTGTTGACACCTGGGTTTCAGAGCAGGCATGATGTGGGGTGGTGAGCTGAGGCCACCCTCTATCACTGCAGTGCCAGCGCCTCAGGGCCATGTCACAGAGCGGTCACAGCCGGGACATTGTTGGATCAGAATAGCTGCAAACTTCAGCAAACAGCAAAACCACACACAGATTATGTCATGCCAGGGAGAGACTTATGAATGGGCAAAGGGGGAATGCTCATAACAGTGCTGTGAGGCCTTGAGGCCATGCAGAGGTTGAATGTCAATCTGGAGGTGGCATGGGGCAGGGAGGGGATAGTGAACTGCTCCCAGAGAGCAGTAGACCAAAGGATTTCTCCTCTGTAAAAATCCACTGAAAGCTGCAGGGGCTGGAGAAGTGCTGGAGCCCTGGGTTGGGAAGAGAGAACTATGGGCAGCCTGGGAGATTCTATGGGGAAAAAGACTGTCATTGCCCTGAGGACCTCAGTCCTTGTAAGCCATGCCAAATCCTTCTTGGCTGCTGCCTAAAATGTGATGAAGGAGCTCCCAAAGCAAGGAAAAGCCCGAGTTCTGGCCAGCTGCTGTCCTGCACATCCCCTTGCTAACAAAGGCAGCAGTCGCTTTGTCTGAGAAGATATGACTGCTGCAGAGAGATGTTTGACTTGTTTGTTATATTTGCTGTGTTTGTCAAAGAGGAGCTGCTTGTTGGGTCTTAGAGGTAACTGAAAACTGGCATTTTCATTGTCCAGGGTACAAAGGAACTTCAACATGGAAGGGCAATTTCAAACATATATATAAATATATGTACTGTATTGGATTTGACAATATCATTTCACAATACAATTATATACACAGCCTAATACTTGCACTCTTACTGCACAGTACAGTTTAACAGAATTCCCTTCCCACAGTCAGAATGTGTCCCTTTCCCACAGTCAGAAAATGTCTTTGTACAGACTTTCTGCTTTTGGATCTTATGGAGAAAACTCAATTTTTTCTGTAACCACTCAACCCTTAAACATATCAAAGCTTTCCAGGACCTTCCTATGCAGAGTGGGTTCCTTTAGGAAACAGCAGGTCAGCTGGACACTCCCCTCTGCCATAGGAGCACACAGTGCCTTAGGGCGCTGGGAAGCCAGGGTCCCCCCCCAGCTCTGCCCCCACCTTCCCTCTGACCTTGAGCACTTGTCACCTCTTCACTTTAAGATGGGGATAATACATATATCACAGGTTTGTCCTGGCCTTAAGTAATCCATCTTTTCAAAGCACTCTGAGAGCTTTGCTTGATGAGCACAGACATTATAATACTCATCTGCTCCCATTACAGTGAATGGGAGTTTCAGCCCATAGAGAAGCATCTAGCATCGCAGGACCAAGACATAAGTGTGCCTGGGATACTTGAACGCTAGCATTTTGGTAGGCACTACACAGAGTGAATACAAAGGCACAGTGCTTGTGTAGGGATGCTTGAAAGTCTTATGGACTTACTGTAGAATGAGTAGAATTTCTTCATTAACAGTTAGAACAAGATCTCACCAACTCCTGCTGGTGAACATGCTTGGCTTGCGCCAGGCTGCAAAGGGGACAGGAGAGACCTCAGGCAGCAGACAGAAGTCAGAAAGCAGTCACACTTAGGGGGAAGCTTACTGCAAGATTTGCTTCTGCTGTATTGAGTAACTGAGCAACAGGAGATGATAGTGCAGATATTGCCCCAGGGACTGAACCCAGGGCAAGGTGATCCTAAGGATAAAGGGAGCCAAAGCTAAAGCAGCTCAGGTATGAAAGTGCTAAGTAATAGGGCGTGGGACAGGGATCTCTGAGCTCTTGGCAGCCCATAGGTGTGAGACACGGTGCTACACGGCACTGATTCACCCGCCTAGCCCTTGAAGCAGTTTTGTCCCATCAGTCAGGGTCAGGGCTCCATTCCTCTCATTCAAACAAGCCCTTGCGGGAGTCAGACCTCCAGACTTAGGAAACAAATGGGGGCAGTTCATGGTAACACCATCTCCAATCTCCTTCTGCCTTAGTGCAGGAGAGGTGACAGTGCGTAGATTCTTTGGCCAAAACTAATATTAGTGTCTTGCTTCATATTCATTGCCACACTGCATCTTTTCTGTTGCTGCCAGATATCTCCATGGAGTAAATCATATTGACTGTGTTTATTATAAGAACTAAGCGATCAGCTGTGAACTTTCTTTGACATAAATATTTTGCCATTAGCAGTGACAAATAGCAACACTGCTGTTGTAAAAGTACTGTTGGGTTGGTCCTCTCTGTGGGGGCTTCACACTGAGAGAAATCAGAAGGAAAGTGTGGTCCGAAGGATCAAGAGGAACAAAGAGCTAAAAGCACCCCTTTTCCTCCCTCAAGCTGACGGCAAGGACACTTATCCCATTCCATAAAACTGTTAAACGAAGAAGATACGTTATAAAATGAAATAACTGATTTTTTCACACAGCTGTAGAGCACCCCTGCACAGCCAGCTCCAGCGCCTGGCCCACAGCTTTGCTTGCAATGCAGCAACTGAAACTGCACTCACAGTCTGTGAGCATCACCCCACTCTTCATTCCCTGCAGCCCAGGCCCAGCACTTTTCTTCAGGATCCTTATTCCTAAGACTCCACAGTTACAGATGAACAAAACAGAGATTTGCCATTCTTGCAAGATTTCCTACATTTTTGACTGATGTTGGCACCTTCAATCATATCTGCACACAGGCTGAGCAACTGAGAGGATGGGAGAACGCTGAGCAGCAAGGCGAATGAATCTCAGACAGATTTTCTGAAAGGTACAAATGAGAGCTGGTGCTTTAAAAATAGCATCGACTGTACTTCTACAGCACACATCCTCTGAGGAATTCATTCTGAGCATAGCAGCTTGTCGCTCCCCTCCTGAGGCAGGCGTTCTCATACAGATGTGGATACCCAGGCTCAAAGAACCACAGCGTGGTCCAGGCTCTCCTAGCAGAAAGTCAGAGATGAGTTAAAAACCCAAGGATGTGCCTACATATCTGTTTACGCACACTATACTTCGTGGTATGTGCATCAAAAGGACTACTAGGCATAACAATTTTAACTACCCTTTTTAAAAACACTTCAGAGACTGCAAACATATAGGTCTGTATTGTAAGCTGATGAATCCAAAACAGTAAGGCAGCAAGTGCCAGGCAGCTGTCCGCCTATATCCAAGGGTGCTACAGTAATAAATCTGGAGAGAAAAAAAACACCCTCAATAGGTGAGGTCCCCAACTGGAGAGCTTAGAATAAGCTTCTTGTTGGCATATCTATGCCAGAAAATAGCATGAGGTGTCACATTAGGGATGTGGGAGACTGAGAAGCCAATGCCATGGCACCTCCTTGCTTTCAAGCCCTGTAGCAGAGATTCTTTAAAGCCAACAAGAATAAAAGGACAATTACTGAGCTGGCAAGAGTAACATTTTCCCCTGAAGTGAGGGCTTAGGGAGGCTGTAGTGGAGTTCTGGGACCTGGTGGCACAGCAATACCTTGTGGAAAGGTCATTGGTGAGACACTGCAGGGAGCCGACCATAGGAATTAGGGCTCCCCAGGCAAAAGACATAAGAAGCTCACTGGAAGGACAAGTGCCCAGAAAAGAGCCGCAGGATGAAATGAAACTGATATAGAGCAGCAATTGTTTGTACATCCACAGGACAGTGCTGTGCTAGAAACCCAGCGATAAGCTATAGACCAAAGAGGCAAATCCCTGAGCCCATAGGGAAGGCTTTGGATTGAGGCTTTGCTTTTGAAGATGTCCAAAAGCAGAAGTTTACTTTGGATGAAGGAGAATATTCTCCTATATATAGCAGAACAGCCAAGGCAGTAGCTGTACCAGAAAAATGAAGCTCAGAGCTGCAAGCAAAATACAGGCAATCCAGGTTTAACTGCCAAAGTCAACACCTGCCCTGTGGTGGGAGCCCTAGAGGCAGGAGGCATCACTAAGGTGTGACCCCTACAACTAGGGAGAGGGGTTTCCTCTGCTGAATGTTTAATTCAGGCGGGTTTCTAGAAATGAATGAAAACTGCACGCCATAAGGGAGGGCCAGGAATAGAAAGCCCATGAGGGGGAAGAATGCTCTAGATGTAGCGAATACATCTCCAAGAGGTTTTATCATTCTTATTTTGTCCCTACTATCAACAATAAT